>NC_060911.1:9618711-9973711 GCF_014805685.1 Silurus meridionalis | reverse complement strand
TGCTTTAAATATCTGATTTAACACTGTTTAGATTTTGCACACAAGTTGCATAACTTTTTAATTTATTGCTTTATTTAAGCTATATAATTACTATGCTAGGTGTTATGCAAAACACAACATACAACTTATTACAATAATTTCTAATATAATTTCAAATGCAGAAAATCATCATTCTAAAAATGTTAATTAGCTACATATTCAGATAGTGTAAATAATTCATTAATTCAACTAGATTAATTTCTAGTTAGAATACTGTGCTGAAGAATATATAATGGCATGTAACAGATTTACTCACAAGTCTGCTCCAAAGTAACCTGCGCTTGTGTTTCAGCATCTCCAGAATCCGGTTCCTGATGGATAGTATCTGTAAAGCAACGTTCATAAGCACTATTTACGATCAACTGTAGAATCGTTTCAGCTTTACTATGATATTCAACGTGGAGTGCAAAAATATGATCAGACTACAGTGAACTAAACTATGTTCAACTAAATTACAACTAACAAAACCACAATTAGACGAACTACACTGAGCTAATTAATGACTAGCTTAACTACAATAAACAAAACATTTACAGCATTTAGCAATATTCAGAGTGACTTCCAATCATCTGATTTATACAATGAGCAGTTGAAAGTTACTCAAGAGTCCAGCAGTGGCAGCTTGATTCTAAAGGGATTTTAACTCTGATCAGAAGTCCAAAGGTTTAAGGGTTAAAGGCTCAGGAGCAGCAGCTTAGAGGTGCTGAGATTTAAACTTTCCAATTGCAAATCCATCATCTTATCCATTGAGCTACCACTTCCCAAAGATAAGACATTTTACAATAAAAGCATCTGACAGACACCCCTTTTAATGCAACTACAAGTTATCTGATTTATATAACTGAATAGTTGAGGGTTAAGGAGCAGCAGCTTAAAGGTGCTGAGATTTGAATTTATTACCTTCCACTCAGAAATCCATCATCTTATCTCCTGAGCTACCACTTCCCTTATCTATGTCCAACTAAACTGCAGTGAAGTAAATCATGACTAGCCAAACTACAATGGACTAATGTTTTACTTTCATTTGACTTTAATCTTTCCTATAATTTTACTGTGAGCAACTGCAACCCAACAATTTAACTATAGGATCAATAAAGTATCCTTATTCTGATTCTGCTTGAGGATGATTATCTACAAACTGAGAAAAACTCATTTTCACACCTTTCCCATAACAGTATAAAATTCAAATAAACAACGTTGGTTAACATGACTCATAAAACAATTTGTACATTTTGCATGTGCTGGAAAAAACTGAAACCTATAATGATACATAAAGAGTTAATTGAGGCCAGTACACCCACGCACCCACCCACCCTTCTAATTCTATCTTTGTACTGTATTTTCCATTGATTTGTGTTTAGCCATTTTATACATTCATACCCAAAAATCAAAAAGAAATGTTTTTTTTTTTGGAAAAGTTATTCATGACTCATGGTGAGATAAACATAAGTGTAGTTAAAAGACAAAATATTGATACAATAATGATACAATAATATTATTATAATATAAGCATACACTATATGGACAAGTGGGACACTTGACTTCTCTAGCCATATGTGGTTCTTCCCCAAATAGTTACCTCAGAGTTAAATGGAAATACTTGTATAGGATTTCTGTGGATGTGCTGGCATAAAATGTTTCCTACACTTGAACTTGAAACCTGTTCCAGCATGACAATGCAAAACGCCAGCTCCATGGCAATATGGTATTGAACGGTTGGAATAAAAAACACATTTGGAATTAATTGGAATGCTGACTGCACCCCAGGCTTCCTCCCGTGACTTTACCAACACCCTTGTGGGTGAATAAGCACAAATCTCCATAACCACACAACAAAATCTAGTGGAACATCTTCCCTGAAAAGTGGAATTTTTTTTATAACAGCAAATAGGAAATAAATGTGAAATGGAAGGTTTCAAAAAGTACATATGAATCTAATGGTCAGGTGTCCACAATCTTTTGACCATATAATTTATAATGTAACCTAGATACATTGCATTCAAATTGTTCACTATGTATAGATAATAATAATATATTATGCTTGTATTGTTTTCTTTTTTTTACCTGTAAAGATGCTGTTCGGTGTATTACCAGTCACAAGAGAAGTGTGTGGTACAGTCGTTGCTAAATAAGTGACATAAAAATAAATCATTATTAAACTGCCTACAAATACTGTACTGTTCTGAACCAGGTTGTAATCGCAAGGAGTGTCTGACCAAAACTTTCTTAACAAACAGAATCAAATATTTATATGAACATAAATTTGTATTTACACAAATTCATTTGTGTGGAAAAAACTGTGTACAATTGTTAAATCGGATGCAATTGACCACTTTTGCATTATGGGTAATTCAAGCATCACTCACAGATCTGCTCTTCAGTGCTTTGCTTTTCAGTAACTCCAGATCCATTGTCCTTCTCACAGTGAACTGAAGAATACATAAAAAAGATGTATGACCTTTATGCTATGATCATCGTTAATCACAATACTGTTATTTTGCTTGTTAGCTCTGATTAGTTTCACGTGTTAGAGAAGTAGTGAGTCATGGCAACCTTCGGTCACAGAGATGTTTCCACTTGCCCGGGTCTCTTTGTTATGTTATTCAAACCTGTGATATCATGCAAATGACTAATAGCCTTGATGTTCAGGCTTGGATTGGTTCAGGCATTGGTTTGGATTGACAAAGACGGACTTCTTCTTTGTGAAACTGTTTGCCTTCACTGTCAACATTACCATCCTACAACCGATAAATAAGCAATTCATACAACTATTTATGTTTCAAATTTCTAAGAACTGTTTCAAGCTGTAAAAAAGACAAACTTTTGAAATGAACTGGCAAGGGCAAGTCCTGAATCTTAATTTTTTTAGGCTTGAGATAATTTTTTTCAATTGGCAGATGAGTATAAATGAGTAATGAGTAAAAATGTCACACAGTAGGTTTATTGTATTGATTTTGCAATACTGAAAATTTTTTACCTGGTAACAGGTAACTTTTTGCACTATATCCTCACCAGGTGAAAAAGGTTTACAGTTACAGAGAGAGAAAAACTCACAGTCTACATTGATTCAATTAGTATTTAGAGTTATTAATCAAAGTCTTTAGTTATTAGCCTGATTAATGTTTAAAGGTAATCATCGACTATTATTTATTCCTTTATTTTGTACATATAACCAAAACGTTATGAAGAGCAAGACGTGACAATAGGATATAAAGTCGCTGAGAAAAACCCGTTTGGAAAACCGGCTTCCGATCAGCCATCATACATCCTTGGGGCAGAGCTTTATACATTCAGAGACGAATCCTTGAAAATAATAACCTATCAGACCTTTAGAGACCTCATCCTGGGGAAAAAATATGAATCTTACCAACCGAACCTACCAACCAAAGATTGATATGCAAATAACGTCAACTTGAACTTGTGTCTGGAAAGTTCAGGAATTAAACACTTGCTAGATCCAGTAAATAACCAAAATACTGTGCACAATTAAATAATATGGCAATAGTTTTTTCTGTGTCTATTCTTAAAACTGGAATTTTCTCCTGAACTCATGCTATGAATCTAAATTAATATTTTTTTTAACCCAATATACAATGTCTTTTTTCATTTATTAGCATTCAGCCAGAGTAGCAGACTTCACACGGATGTTTATCTATTAGTTTGTGTTGTAATTTTGTTTCTGATTCTACCTCCTGACAATCAGACAGCAGGAGTAAATGAGATTTCGCTCTTTTAGCAAATCTTCAACCCACAAAACCCCGGATTATTATCACAGCCCTAATTTTAATTTTACTTTTCTCACAATGCACAAAATCTAACCCCTACATAGCTCAGAAAATACACTCCTACATAGCTGCTATATAGGTTTGAATCAGATAACCAAGCCACATAGAGGAAAATACACACATACAAAGTATCTGTCACATATAAGAGCAGCATCTGCATGTTCAGACATCACCACTCAGAAGTAGACAGACGGGAAGCTGATCTGTTAGAGAAGAGTGTATAGATGAGGAAGTGAGACAGTTGGATAGACTGAGGGACTACAGCACTGCTGCATCACTTTAGACAGAGATGAGGTAGGCGCTAAATCCCCGCTTGACAATGTGGGTAATGCATAAAACGATGAAACAAAGCGAAAGCAGACCAAAAAGTTTAAACTTAGAAATTCACACTAATCCACATTCAGTCAGCGTCTTTTCTGCTGTGATGACCAAGTGACTACTGATAATACACTACAAGCGTATAATTAATTAAACTACTTAATAAGCTATCTACAGTATCTGCAACAAGGAACTAGAAGTTACTCTTATTAGCACATGAATCATGATTGATTCATTTCCTACTTACATCCTGCCACATATGTTCTAATTTCATGTTTTAAGTGTTTATACATTGTAACCCTGGTGACAATGGGATTCCCATAGTCAACTTACAAAGGGTGAGTCATTTCTTAGATGTTTCATTCGACTGAGCTAAAGATACATTACAAAACACTTAACTTATATCTAAAGTCCCTGTAAAGTTTACAATCCCTGTGAAAACCACCTACTAGCCTATTAGCTAGCTGCTGAATGAGCTACAATAACTTAGCACTTTAGCACTAGCGAATTTACCACTAACGCTCCTTATTTGAATGCTTTTTTTGCTCTTTTGTGTGACTTCATTGTGTTATTTATTTTTTTAATCTCTAATCCATGATCCTTATCGTGTGACTCATATGCATGTGTCAGCTTGTCTAGATTTAAACGGCATGTCTAAAAGAGCTTTTAAAGGAACAACAGGAGAGGAAAACTGGGCGGATATATGGAAAGAAAACATGAAAAACGATGCTAAAAAAAAAAAAGGGGAGTGAATATGAATACAGCCCAGCATTGCGCTCTAGGACAAGCCTGTACACTTTTTGTAATGCACTAATTGCTATTTCATCAAACAAATTAAAAACAAACAATAACATTTATAAAATAAATGAAATTTGTTTGTACGTGTTTCACATGAACAATGATGTAAAAAGAAATAATTGACCTCCATTGTAGTAGTTTAAGAACACTTGCCAGGTAACCAGATGATATCACAAGCTAGCTAATGAGCAGGTTAACGGTTTAGCTGACTAGCACAAATCTGTTAAGCTTGTCATATAAACAATGTAAAGACAGACTGCTGGTGCATATAAGACAAAAGTGTCAAGACTATTCAAATCCTTTTTTGTTTGGGGTTGTTATTATGTTGGAAAACTGCTGTTCTGCCCTGTTTCTGAAGGCAGGGCATCATGTTCTGCTTCAGAAAGTCACAATACCAACAGCACTCATGCAGCCCCAGACCATGATGCTCCCATCACCATGCATGACTGTAGGCAAGACACAATTTTCTTGGTTCTCCTCACCAGGGCATCACCACACATGCTGGACACCATTTGAACCAAACATTATCTTAGTCTCATCAGACCACAGGACATGGTTCCAGTTATTCATTCTCTTGGACAGTCTTTCTTGTGAGCCAGCTTCTGAAGAGGCTTTCATCTTGGACTACTTGTGCCATGTTAAACATCCAGTGGTCAGTATGAGAGAATTGTCCTTAACACACCACATTTTAACTGCTTTAATACAAGACAAACCAAATGAACATGAAAATGATGAATAGGACATGTGTGGCTTTTCATGGTTAAATGATGTATAGCTGTCATCACTTAGGGTGTACTCACTTTTGTTGACAAACATTTTGACAATAATCGCTGTATGTTGAGTCATTTTTAAAGGACAGTAAATCTGTGCTGGTATACAAGTTGCACATTGACAACTCTAAAATCTATTAAATTTTCATTTCTATATTATTGTCCCTTGAGAAGATATACTAAAATGGGTGTACTAACATTTGTGACAAACTGTGTATATATATATATATATATATATATATATATATATATATATATATATATATATATATATATACACAGTTTATGTATATATATATATATATATATATATATATATATATATATATATATATATATATATATATTAGATTGGTTATATAAAAATCTTCTTCATAAATTTAGTTTCTTCTACGAAAAATGAAAGAGATACTCAAAGACACAGAAAAGGAAGGAGAGTTAAAGAAAAAAAAAAACGAGCAAGAGAGAGAGAAATCTGACAGTAAGACAAATCAGTTACTCTGTTCACACCTACCAGGCTCGGTCAGACAGGCAGTCAGTGCCAAGATCAACAGCAACACTTCGGGGGTCATTTCCCACAATCCTCTTTGGCAGTAGTGGCCCTTACTCTGGGCAGAGACAGACATAGTGCCATAGCACCAACCCTCCGTCATGACATCCTGCTTCCTCTTTCAGCTTTGACTCACCTAGAGGAGGAAAAAAAAATCTCTCTCTTTCTTCCTCTCTCTCTCTCTCTCTCTCTCTCTCTCTCTCTCTCTCTCTCTCTCTCTCTATGTGTTTCTCTCTCACTTTCTCGTTCTGGGTGCCTGTGTGTGTGTGCGGATGTGATGCAATCTGCAGCGAACTTGTTGCTACAGGTCACACTCACTGTGAAAACAGATTCTTGCAGCCGAAGTATGCGGCCTGACCAAATATGTGTATGTGTGTGTGTAAAAAAGGAGAAAGTAGACATTGCAGAGTATATGGGGAGTGGTAAAGGCATTAGGCACACCAAACTGGAGGAGTTACAGCAGCTGTTTGCAGCCATGTGTGGGTGTGTTGTAGTAACAGTGGTAGTTGTAGTGTTAGTAGTAGCAGAAGTAATAAAAAAAAAAATGCAACATAGCATCAGGCTACGAGATCAAAAATCCTGTTCGTAACTAGTGTTTTGGATGGACAACCTATTGAATGCCATGAGAATGCAAACAAGCAAATGCTAGCATAAAAAAGTTTGCAGTGACCTCCAAATGTTATTTAACAAAATATTACGTTAGGGCATCTATTATACACCAACGTTTATAGCTTTAAAACTTTATGGCCACCTATTAGGCATAACATTATGACCACCTGTCTAATATTGTTTTAGTTCCCCTTTTGCTGCCAAAACTGTTCTGACCTGTCGAGCATTAACAGTATTAACCTCTTCTGTTGATCGTCTGTTGGATCGGACCACACGGTCCAGCCTCCTCTCTCCCCACGTGCACCAATGAGCCTCGGCCACCCGTGATCCTGACGCCGGTTCTCCACTGTTCCTTCCTTAGAGCACCTTTGATAGATACTGACCTCTGCCTGGTCGGTATATTTGTCCATGCCTCATTTTATTTATGTATTATTAAAAACACATTTTCTTGAATCAAAATTCAAATGTGGAATAAAGAATGAAGAATGTCAATAACTTTGTTCTTGTTTTAAGGTTAATTGAGAAAAAAAATCAATTGTGGGATTGAGTGATACCAATAGATTTGTCCATGTTCGTTGTATAACAGTGTATTGTGTAGTCTAGTGTTGATAGATATTTCACTTTATTCATCCCATATTTTTCAAACATATGGTTTGACTGGGCCTGGAATCCCGGACCTTTGCCATGTAAAGCACACATGATTATCACTACACAATGAAACCCTACATCTATTGGGGCTCAGTAGATACCAACACATGATTTACATTTTGGCAAAGGTGTTCTCATTTTCCTTAATGGTATCCACTAGACACAATATTCCCCCGATAGTAGATCACAGGGACTAATCTCTAATCAGGTATGCTGCATTGGATGAAACTTCATTAGTGTTCAAGTGTTTGACACCAAGATTAATAAAAATATATATAATTTACGGGAATTATGTGTATTTATCCCTGATGAGCAGCCTGGGGTGATTGTGGCAAGAAAAAAACTACCTTAGATGGAGGAAATAACCTTGAGAAGAAGCAGACTCAAAAGAGGAATCCACTCTCATTTGGGTGATATCAAGAGTGTGTTTATAAATCTTAAAAACAATACAAAACCCCAGGGAGTGAAAAATACCATGAGCGTGTGTGATTATGAGTAATGTTCTTTCTATAGTCTTATACAGTCAGTTGCATTGTGGAACCAGGAGCTACTGATCAACTCATAAAATCTGAGTCTCATCAACATCTGAGATCATCATAGATCCAACACCAGCTTCTCCATGCCAGAGCCTTTAAATGATCAAAGAAGTCCAATGACCAAACTCTACATGAAGTGGCATCCAACGTGCACTGGTACATTTGTAGATGGTTCGGGATGCTTGCTTCTTATCTTAGCAATATTTCTAAGGTGGAAGAAGGCTGTTTTTGTAATATGGGTGATATGATTTTCAAAAGAATAAGATTTTTAAAATAGCTCCCAGGTCGTTTACTGTTAAACTAGTAGTTACAGTACATCTTTCAAAATGCCCGTTGAAATGCTGGAGCTTCTGTGTACTGGTTTTTGGGTCGATGAGCAAAATCTCTGTCTTATAAGAATTTAATAATAGAAAGATAGGCATCATCCAATCTTTTAATTCTTTTACACACTCAGTTAACCGAGCCAAATGAGATGCTTCATCTGGTTTTGATGAGGTATACAGCTGGGTATCATCAGCAAAACAGTGGAAGCTAATCCCATGCCTTCTAATAATATTTCCCAAGGGAAGCATGTATATTGTGAACCCGAGGGGTCCTAGAACTTAACCTTGTGGTACCCCATAATTTACTTGCATTAACCTGGATAGCTCTCCATTTAAATCTACAAAATGGAAACAATCAAAAAGGCAGGATTTAAACCAACTTAATGCCTGTCCCTGAATGCCGATGTAATTCTGTAAACGATCCAGTAGAAAGTCATGATCTATAATGTCGAATATTTTCTTAAATCTTAGACATAGATGGGAGATTTGAAATGGGTCTGTAATATGCTAGTTAATTTGGATCCAAATTAGGTTTCTTAATGAGGGGCTTAATAACTGCCAATTCGAGGGGTTTAGGGACGTGACCTAAAGATAGCAATGAGTTATATATATATATATGTATGTATGTATGTATACTTCTTCAGTAATTTAGTTGAAATAGGATCTAACAGACATGTTGTTGATTTGGCTTTGGTTATAATATCATACAGCTCTTCCTGCCCTATACTTGTACAGCATTGTAATTGTAATTGTGGAGCTTTAGGTGAGACTGGACCACAAGATCATGTCAGAGGTTGGACCTCCATGATTATGTCCTCACTACTAGTCCTCACTACTAAACTGTGATGGAACGGCTAGGCAAATGCGATCACAGAACACAAGCTAGCTAATTAGAGGGTTAATGGTTTAGCTGACTAGCGCAAATCTGTTAAGCTTTTCATATAAACAGCTTAAGACAGACTGATATTGCACTTGATATCCAGATTTTCCAGAGACGTGTTGGTAAATTTATTAGCAAAATTGTAGAGACAGAAGATATTTACTTGTCACACATACATTAGTGATAGGAAGATCGAATCACTTTAGTGATTTAGTTCTTCGAATCTCATTCATGGAAATTAATTAATCTTTCTTTTTTGTATAATTTACTTCCTTTCAATAAAAAATAAGATAAAATGTTACATTTTTAATAAGCAGATCCGCCAAAAACATCAACATACATGACCTTTGACTATAGTTCCAATAATGAAAACATGACAATGCCATGTCATTAGTTCTTTTGTCACATGAATCCCTTAATTATTGAAAAAATAATATAAAGATTTGGACCAATAAAAAACCCTGATCTATTGCATTGTGTAGTGTCTATGAGAATCACATGATAAAAGAACAAATGACTTGGACCAGAGGACTCACGAGATGAACTACTCAATTTTGTTTCCTGTACAAAAGATACAGAGATTTCGCAATGATTTTACATTACAGAACATTTAAAACCTTTCGACACATATCCCAAGTGTTAGAAGGCTGGGGTCAGAGCGCAGGGTCAGATAGGATACAGCGCCTTTGGAGCACAAAGAGTTAAGGGCCTTGGTCATAAGCCCAACAGTGGCAACGTGGCAGTGCTGAGGCTCAAACCCTGACCTTCTAATCAGTGACCCAGAGAATTTACCTCACTGTATGCTCACTATAATTATCGGGGAGCTTTCAGTGCTTCCACTGGGGAAATAGACGAAGACCCCAGGGCAGACTCAGGACAAATGGGAGAGATTATATCTCATATGGTAAGAACCTGGAATTCATGGCAAGTCTAAACTGGCCTTCTCAGCCTATCAACATTTTGAAGCCATCCATGAATGGATGGTGTTTAATTAAGTTTGATTTGTACCCAAAAACAAAACAATACAGATGCCAGTGTATGACTATACAAAGGCTGTCACGACTTAATTTTTTGTGATCTCGACATAGCAGATGTTTTCTCCTTATCACAACATAATTTTCTCGATCTCAACGTAAATACCAGTAATTGTATCATGAAAAAATCTCGTGAAGGTTTTTTGGTGTCTATCAAAGTTACTTATTTCCTGCAGCGAAAATTGACTTAATCTCTAGTTAAAGTCCTTGATCAAATTAAAAGCGAATGCAATCATCCATGACCATGCTATAATTCTGCATCTATAACATGCTGTTATGATGAATGCACAGACAAATTCACTACTGATCACAAGTCGAGATCATGAGAAATCTAAGCTGTGTGTGGCAGGATCACAAGAAAACAACTTTTGTTATGGCAAGATCGCAAAAAAATTTTAATGGTGAGAAAATAAAGTCGTGATCACAAGAGAACAACTTTTGTGAAGTCGAGCTCACAAGAAAACAACTTTTGTTATGGCACACCGCCACCTTGTGTCTGAACAGGAGTACTGCACCACTTGGACCCCTCGATAACATTCACGCATGCATTTTTTTTTTATTAAACCTCAATTAACGCGCGTACAAACCGATGGACACCCAAATACCTTTATCGATGTGTTAATAACATTAATATTCATTTAACCTATTGGTTTAACAAACAGTGCAAATAGGGAAAACCGCGCATGCGCAGTGGCATCGCCACGCTGTTCAATCACTGTTGGCGGGAATAAGAGCAACAAAAACAACAAAAAACAGCCGCATCAGCAACTTTCTGACTTTCTGACAGAAGAACTTCGTTGAACTGAAGAAAATGGTGCGTTGTATTTCTAGTTATATTCGGGAAAATTAAAAGGTGGGAAGAGCTTGATATGGCCACGTAGACTTCGAGGCTGGTTTTGGTGAGGCGGTTAGCTTTGTTAATAATAATAATTATTATTATTATTATTATAACACGTAGAAGCGTGGTAAAGTTTATGCATTTATATAATTTGCGTACAGTGAATTGAAAACAATTGAAAGATAAATAATAGACAGGTTTATGAGCGGAAGTGGGCGCCTCGCTGACAGCTCAGTTCCCGTAGTGTAGTGGTTATCACGTTCGCCTAACACGCGAAAGGTCCTCGGTTCGAAACCGGGCGGGAACAAGTGTGAAAACATTTTCTCTTAAAATATCTCTATTTAATGAAATATTTATCATTTGTCTCATTCATGTTTCATACATTCCTGCACATTTTATTTATAAGTAGAGTTAAATCTCTAAAGTCTATTATCTAGACATTTTGAGTTGCCAGTTTATTATGATATCCCTCTCTATTAACAAAATATAATCTTCCTATAAGAACACTCAAAATAAAATTATTTAGACTATTAAGGAGAGATAATGCTTCATATATAATATGCACAGAATATTTTACTAGGTAAATTATTTTATTAGATAAAATTTAAATTTTTTTATTATTTATATTTTCCAGAACTGCACATTTTCTTTATAAGTGGACAGCTATAATATCTAAAATATATTATTCAGACTTTCCAAGTTGCCAGGTTATTATTTATTTTTATTTAACCTTTATTCAACCAGGTTAGTCTCATTGAGATATAAAATCTCTTTTTCAACAGAGACCTGGCCAAAATAGCAGAACAAATTAAATCACACAATCACAAAACAAACCAAAAGGCAAAAGACAACTCAAGTGCATTTCAATTTAAATATAATTGCCATTAATTAAAACATTTGCACATGTGGATGGACTCATGTTCTATAGATTTAACATAATGTTTAAAATCATTTAAGGAAATTAGACACTGTAGTTTTAGTGATTTCTGAAGGTAATTCCAAGTTGAAGGTGCAAAAAACATAAAAGCCTTTTTGAACAACTCTGTCCTAGCTTGAGGAACATTTGATGAGTTAATTTTCTGGGACCGTAAACCATAAGTACGCTGTACAAAAGAAAGTATTTATTATCTGATGTCTGTCTCTATAAACATCATATAATCTTCCCATAAGAACCCTGACATTCCACTCTGAGAATCGCCTCATTGGATGTTTTCAATCCATATCACCCGAGTAAATCTTTTTTTTGTCACCGCAAGTTAATTCGGAAGATTGTTGGGCTCCTGTATGTAGAGTATCGTGATTAATTGCATTGGAAAGGGGAGTCATTAAGCTGAGTTTTACCTGTTCGGAAAAAGAAATCTGTGAATCCTCTCCACAATAACATTAGCAAAGAGACTTATTTTATTAGTAAAGAAAATTATTACAATTTTTAAGGCTGGTAAAAGTCACAAACGTCACCGAAGTTAGAACATTTGTCCTTAAATTTTGTGATTTCGTGGTGTGATAAAACTTCATATATAATGTATTTTTACTTTCTGCATTTTCTCCAAACAGTCAAAGAAGAAAGGCCTAAGCCTGGAGGAGAAAAGAAGCCGCATGATGGAGATATTCTTTGAAACGGTAACTGAGTTCATTTTTAGTTGAAATGTTGGATGACCATTTTATGTGAGTTTTATTGATTATAAAATGTATTCATCAATATGATTAAATGAAGTGTGTTTAAAAAGTTATCACATAATTATAAAGTGTGAGTTTGAGAGGATATTTATATTTTTTCATAATATTTGTACTATATTTTTGTTTTAATAACTGATTACAGGTAACTGATGCCTATTTGGAGATCATTGAAATTGCTACGTCTTTGTTTTGTCTATAATAGAAAGATGTGTTTCAGCTGAAGGACCTTGAAAAAATCGCCCCAAAAACCAAAGGAATCAGTAAGTAATGTCCTAATACTTATAGGTGCCTGAGGAAACTCCCGTGAAGTCTGATCTATGTGTTTTACTGATCTACAATGTTTTTCAAGATAATATCTGAACTGTTATTATAGTTTATCATGGTATTACCTAGAGGTCGACCTGTGGATTTTTCTGATATCGATAGCTAGGATGGATCGTACTTGCTGACAACCGATTAATCAAGTTTTTAAAATAAACACTGGATAAACAAACCAACACTTCATGGAAAAATAATACTGAACTTTATTACAAAAAAAGTACGGAGTCATAAAAAATGTGCTAAATGAAATAAATATATAATTTATATTCATAAATAAAATGATATAATTAATAAATTATAATGAATAAATATACTATTGCGCTTTCTGTGCATCGTGCTTTCTCCATGCAGTGTGTGCTCCTTGCAGCGTGGAGTCTCCCGTGTCAAAACAAATGTAGCGTCAGTGATTTGCCTCTAGAGGCCGCTCTAATGCTGTAAAATGACAGCTGATCTTCTCAGCCGCAACCCGGAACAACTATCGGTATAGATTTTGGTCGATAACCGATAGTTCCAGAGAACAACTATTGGTGCCGATTGATCAGCAAAAACGATGAATCGGTCGGCCTCTAGTATAAACTATATAAAACAATTTGTGAGCTGACTTAAAGGTTAATTCTAATGATTCTAAACCATTTCCTTGATATAATCCAAAAATAAGACGCATTATGTGACATTTGCCAGGACTACAAAAGTGAATTTGAAATTTGCTTGTCCACCTTCATTACGAGTTTAACCTGATTAGTTTGTGTTGTGTCCTGTGCAGCTCCAATGTCAGTAAAAGAAGTGCTGCAGAGCCTGGTGGACGACAACATGGTGGACTCGGAGAGAGTCGGAACCTCCAATTATTTCTGGGCTTTTCCTAGTAAAGCTCTTCACGCCCGCAAACGCAAACTGGAGGACCTGGAGAAACTGGTGAGAACCACGTTGCAAATTCAGTACTGGCAGTCCACTTTCGCTGAACTGTAATATAAGGCTTGAAGGATGGATGTGGGGATGGATGTTGTTTTTGTCAGGATGTTGCTGTCACCTGTGTCTCATTCTCTTGTGTGTGTTTAAGTTGCCATGTTTCTCAGTTTCATTGCGCTGTGTTTCATGCTAAGACTGATCTCTTCTGTCACTTGTAGGTCACATTATTGTTTTTGCCGGTTGGATTATTAAAGTTCTTTTAAGATTGTGATTTTTTTTATTTTTATTTTTTTAACCAACAGAATTTTTTCTGTTGGTTTACTTCTTTGAGATGTTTAATTTTTTTTTTTTTTTTTTTTAATGGATCTTTATATTGCATTTTTTCTTTGCATTTATTGATTCAAACTTTATGGCCAAACTTTTTTATTTATTTTTTTTTGTATTTTCTGTGCTCTACTTTTATGTTTTATTATTCAATATATTTAGTCAGAAGTAATATGATATACTTTAAAAAGATTTAATAGGTAAGATTATTATTATTTGTAACAAAATCTCCAGTGATTAAAAAGTTGGCATCAATTTTTGAATGTTTTTTTTTCTTTTTTTTTTTGTTACTTCTTGATCTCGAACCTTTTCATTTTCGCACATGTTCATGAAGCTCCGCCCCCACAATCTACATAGCGCAGAGTGACTGAGAGTGACTGATGGGAAAAGTATCTAAACATTGTGGACGTGATGTCAGGGTCTCAAACAGGGTTTTCTAAGACACCTGATACACTTACACACTGCTATCACCTCCAGACATGACTGCCTCATTGACAGCTCAGTTCCCGTAGTGTAGTGGTTTTCACGTTTGCCAACACGCGAAAGGTCCGAACCAGAGAAAAATTATTAGCTCAGAAATGTCTGATGTTTTAAAACTAGATTCAAACTTATATATTCTTATCAGTCGACATGTTTTTATGGGTGTCTGTGTAAGTAAGAAGTCTAAAATGCACAAGATTTGATTATGACTGCAAATTTTCTGTTCTCATAGTGAGCTGAATAATTATTAGGTCTCAGCATGCTGTTCATTTCCCTCCCTGTGTGTTTGTATATCTAGATTTTATACCACTGGTGTATTTCTGTGGGTCAGTCCACACCACACAGATATTTAAATAATTCAGATATTTTGAAAATCAGGCTGACTTTGGAGTCGGATTACTCCAGCTAAATATGCATATAAACTATATACTTTTTTTACAGCCAGATTTCGGATGTATGACTGTTTTAATGCACCATAAAAGCGCATGTCATATGTTTCTCTCATTCTGCAGCTTGAGGACGGAAAGCATCGATGTACTGGTCTTCAGCAGGCCGTTGAAAAAGCCAAAGATGGACGAGAAGATACCGTAAGCTGTCTCTCTAGCACTTATTCAGCCATAACTAAACTTTATATAATTAATAACAGATTATTAGATATAATAACAGATAATAAACACTGAGAGTAAAAAGACAAGTAAAACATACATACTTTATGAGATTCCTTGAGAAAAATTATAATATACACTATATGGACAAAAGTATTGGGACACCTGAGACCCAAACCTGTTTCACCATGAAGATGCCCCTATTATACAAAGCCAGCTCCATAAAGATATGCTTTACATGGATTGGAGTGGAGAATCTTGAGTGACCTGCTATAGAGCTATAAACTCAACCCTAGTGAACACCTTTGGGATAAACTGGAGATCTGACTGTACCACAGGCCTCCTCACCTATTTCAGTACCTGACTTTAATAACGCCCTTGTAGCTGAATGAGCAAAAAATCTCCACAAGCACACACCAAAATCTAGTGGTCCATCTTCCCAGAAGAGTGGAGGTTATTATAACAGAAAATGGGGACAAAATGTAGTATGGAATTTTCAAAAAACAAATCACATAGCAATTTAAACTTTAGTCCATATACTGAATATATTGTATATTTTTAATCATTTAAATGAATTTAATTAAATGTGATGCTACAATCAGTGCTTTCAAAAAATAAGTAAATCTAAATTCATATGTGTATAATAATCAGTTTATTGTGAGATTCATGGTGCGTTTAAAGGAAATTATATTAAAAAAAAGCATAAAAAAATTCATAGATTATTTATAAGGTTAGAGATTAAATTCCAAGAAAGACAAAGGCAAAACAAGAGGAAGGTTTCCTCCTTGAGCTCCATTAGCTGCCTCTAATCTGACGTTTGTGTTGTAACATGCAACTAATGGTAAACTAATGGTTTCTAAACCAGAGAGAGAACAGCATCTGTAGCAAAGTTATTAAATTACACACAAACACATAATCGGGCAGGTGGGACCAGTATGAAATAACATTGCACATTGCATCAATAAGACACCAGTGATTTCTTTGTGTTTGGCTGAACAGACATGTTCCTGCATCAACAGCTTTTTAAATAGAACTAAACCCTATTCATACTCCAATACCATGACTCCCGTCTCCAACTGGTTGATGCTTCAATTGTTATATGAATCGAGACAATGCTGTGTGTGTGTGTGTGTGTGTGTGTGTGTGTGTGTGTGTGTGTGTGTGTGTGTGAGATAATGCACTGCATAGAAATCAGCATTCTGTTACTAATTGTTCTTATGTAGTTACACTATTTGACCACCAGAGGTCCCACAAAGTTAAAATATAGCGCAGAGGTGCCCTTTACCTATAAACAGCCAACAATCAAACTTCTTCTCTTTTTTTGTTTTATAATATTCAGAATGAAAAAACATTCACTCTAATCCATTTAACTGACGCTGTTCTATTTCCAAAGATTTCTAGCATTTATAGTATGAGTTCAAAGCCTTATACAGATGTTCAAGCTATAAGAAGTACAATTCCTATGCTTGTAACATCAGTGACCTCTGATGAGAGACATAAAGGTGGACCTTTATTTTTTTCATGTCAAATTCACTTACATTCTGTATATTTCATTTCAGTGTTCAGATGTCACAGCTTAAAAATAAGACACGAAATTTTATGTTACATGTTTAATTAGAAATAAAGATATGTGGCATCGTGCCCCCCCCCCAAACCTACTTTTTTTTCTCTTCTTAGATATGGCATGGTGGGCCTCCTTTGATATACAGAGAGTGAAACCCAGGCAGTTCAGCTGACTTTGAAACTCTGTCTTGTTAAAATAATGCTTTAGGTCATTAAGTGTTAGTCGCTCATTTTTGCAGGGTTTTTTTTTGGTGAAATTGTAGAAATGAATTATTTTTGGAAATGAAGATACGGTCAAAACCGCACATTGTTGGCATAGTTTATAATTCATAAATAAAAAATTGTCCAAGAGCTGAATCGAATTGTAAAGCTGGTATTATTCATCAAACTAAAATATCTAAATATGTTCATTTTACAATGTAGTCTCTGTGTGTGTGTGTGTGTGTGTGTGTGTGTGTGTGTGTGTGTGTGTGTGTGTGTTAGGAGGAAAGAGCGACTCTTCGTAAGGAGCTCGCATCTCTGAAAGAGCAGAGAGAAACCCTACGTGCCGAGCTGGAGAAATATAAAGAGTGTGATCCAGAAGTGGTGGAGGAAATGCGTGAGTACAGAACTGAGATCAGGCTCAACACATTAGGACTTTAGTTAGACTAAATCCTATATTATTGAAAAATGTCTAGGAAAGAGGGTGTGGGTTCATTTTATTATCCCCTAGAATTAAAACATTTGATCCTAGTAGGTGTGGTCTAGTTTAGAATGACCTTATCCTCTTTTGCACCAGTACCTTTCTGGGCTTGTAGAATCTACACCCTTTTTCTTTTTTTCTTTTAATATTATTCATTATTTTCACTTATTTCTTGTCACCTCATATAGCATAAGCTTCTGTATGAAGAAGCCATACACCACCCTGCCTTTCTCGTTTTAATCAAACAAAGCATACAAACAAGGTCAGGTCATGCGTAACGTCATATCAGCTGAGTCTAACACTCGTGCAAATGGTGAAGCTATTTCATCTTACTATTGGTTTTTATCATGAAACAAATGAACACACAACATTTCTCGAAACACACAGAGAAGGAAAAATAAGCACGAGTCAGACTAGCTAGCAATGTTCAATGAATTAAGTTGTTGGGACACAAAATTCCCAATTGTTTCTATACAATCCACAAAATGTTTTGGTTCCTGAACAGTTTTCCAGCAGTACAAGAGTTTAAACAATGTTTAATTGTATTACATAAAAAAGAGAAAGAAATAGGTGTACAGTAATCCTTCGTACAGTAATCCTTCGCTGGTTCGAATCTTGCCCCCTAAAGGTTTATCACGGAATTGCATTTGCCACATAACTAATTAGTTTAGCTGGTTTTCCCGGTCTCTCGCAAACAGCACGGTCGACCAAAAACACTTATAGGCAGTGTTGTAGTGTAATGCAGTTACTGTTGACAGTAACTAATACTGTAACGCGTTACTTTTTAAATAAAGTAACTCCGTTACCGTATGGTGCGTTGTCCGTTTTTAAAATAAATTAATTTTGGCTGAAGTGTAGCCTACAGTCTGACCTGTTTACAGCAGCGGCGCATTGGAGGATGAACCACTTTAAACACGAAGAAGACGCGCTGTGGGCGTGTCTCCGTTTTTTCAGGTCTGTGCGGCAGTAATGTCGAGACGAGTTTCTCAAAGTGGAAATATGCTCATTATTTCAATTTAGTTGAGCATAAAGACAAAAGCTTTTTAGTCAAATGTAAGCTGTGTATTTCTGGTTCGAATGTCGTATCTACTGCGATAAACAGCAACTCCAATCTGTTGAAGCTCTTCCAGAAACTCCATGCCTCGACGAAGCTAGAAGCTAGAAGCTAACCCGGTGTTCTGTTCTACATTGTTGATCGTTTTCATACTTAATCTGTGAAATAAATTTTTAAGAGCTCAACACAACAGCTTTTATGATGCAGAAGCCACTTTAGTTTTTGATTCTCAATATATTATTCAGCTTGTTTTGTTATTTATTTCAAAAATCCTTGTGATATATTCAGTTTGAACATTAAATAGCATTTTTGAGTGGTGTCGGTATATCGCGCTTTTTCGTTTTGAAATGTAACCGTAATGATTAAACGGGGGATTACTGTATTTGAAAAGCAGATGAGTCTATAAAATTACAAATCTGTAAAAATGTTAACAGTTAAGTACAAAATAAAACAAAAAATTAATTACTGGAATGAAAGGCTTTCATGATATTTATGAGCGCTTCTGCAGGGTTTTAAAAAGTGGGGGGGGGGGGGAGTCTAAAATGAAAAAATCTCAATTTTAGGTTTTAAAAAGTCTTAAATTGGCTGTTCTATGTCCTTAATGATTTTAAACAGGTTTTAATTATCCGATGTACACGTAACTCTACCTCTAATGCGTATTGAAATGCTCTCGCCGCACTTTAGAATGCTTTTGTTTGTTAGTTTCTGTGGTTTCTGTGGTGGTGTAATTCTTTCTTTCGCAAGTCCAAATATATTCATTTGTATTACGACTACAGATGAGACCAACATGCAACAGCCAATCAGCTTTCTGGTATTGGAGAGAATCTCTCTTTGGTTGTACCACAGACGTGAAACGGATCGTATTTCTCAGCTATGGGGACGTGCAAGTTTAGCGATACTCGGCTTGAAAAAAAAAAGAACGAAGGGCTTGGTTAAGGTTAAGGCCAGTTGCTAACAACGAAGTCGTGATATGGGTTTTAAATTTCATTCCTAAAGGTCTTAAAAAGGTGTTAAAAATTATCAAATTTTACTTTTTTAAAACCTGCAGAAACCCTGTTTATGAGGAAACCGAAATATAAATTACATGCAATAAAAAATTGGTTTTAATGACAGAGACTTTAAGGTACAGTATATAAAATTAAGAGGAAAAAACTAAAGAAACTAAAGCCAGTTTGACATGTAAAATGTGTAAATCTTATATACAGAAATGTGCACAAGTAGTGCAGAGAAACCGTTCAAGCATATGCAATGTAATCAATAGAAAAAGAATATACCATGCATGTGTATACATAGTGCACCTGATTGGTTCACACGTTTTTTGATACATCAACACTAGTACATGATCACATGGCCTAGTTCTTGTGTCTTCATATTTGAACAAAGAGTAATTCTAGGGGTGAGGAACGTCCGAGAAAAAAAAAAAATCGTTAAATGCTAACATGAGTAATTTAAGTTGCAGTACTTTGAGGCGCTCACAGTGAGCAAGTGTTCAGTGGGTGTGTTTGCACATGCATACTTTTTTTTTTCTTTCTTTTGGTTAAGCGTTTTATCACACAGTGTGGGGAAAAAAGGCGATAACATTTACGGTAACCCTGGTTTGCCTAATTAATTGGGTTATGATGAAAGAAATGAGTTCATATGAGAAATGACTCGCTATACATTGACCCAGTTAGCAAGTCTCGCACCAGTTTATTAACTATTGCGAATAGATGATCAGAGACAAATGCAATCCAATACTACAAAGCTATAAATATAGAATTCAATTCTGTGACATATCACATTTATGGCACTAATGTCTATAAACAGCTTTAGAAGTAACTATAGAAGCTGTTTGAGGCTGCTTTATACAGATTAACACAGCTGAATTGTGTTTTTACTGGCCGTCAACGACAATAAATCACTCCATGGGTGGTGCTGTATCGATCTGAGCTTCAGCGTGCCTTAACTTGTCCTGTTCTGAAGCTTTGAACACCTAACTACCATCAAAACAGTTACTGCTGCGAGACAAAACAAAACAGTGAGCAGTAACAAGATAATGTTCAGTCAAGTCAAGTGGAAAAGTGGCTGTTAGTCTCTTAGGTTTTAGTTTTTACTATATTATGTGAGATTATAATTGAATAAATATAAAATGGCTTTTGAAAAGTCATCACTAAAACATTTTAAATAATAACTTTATATTGGTTTTATTAGCATATCCTGAGTAATAGTAGATATTCAATATAGATATATTCACTATAAGTATATACACACATTTCAGCAACCATTTTATTATATGTTCTAAGGGACAATATTATAGAAATGAAACTTGGATATATTTTAGAGTATTCAATGTGCAGCTTTTGTAGCACTACAGATTTACTGTCCTCTAAAAATAACAACATACACCCTAACTGAACATGTCAAATCTGTCCAAAAGTGTGAATAATTTGTGTGAGCAACATTGCTATCGATCACTACCTTAATCCTCCTGGGTATGGAATTCACCACAGCTGCACAGGTTGTTGTTGGGATCCTTTTCCACTCCTCCATATTGACATCATGAAGCTTCTGGTTGTTAGACTATAGATGACAATGACCTGGAAATTTTGAATGCTCTATGTTGAGTTTGGTTTCACTAATAATAAACATACATTTGCATAAAGCATCCATATTTGTCTATGCCCATGTTGATTAGAGTATTAAAAAACTTGAAAAGTCATAATTTAAGGTACATATAGAACACATACAAATGTACGAGTGAGTTACGACTAATCACGCGTCAACTCAGGGCAATTATGCAATTGACAGCCCTGATATATATTCTATTCTAAATCCTGGAGTGTGAGTACAGTTTTGAATCAATGTCAACTCCTCACATGTTCTCCTTAGTTCTGATCTTTCTACTCTTAATACACAACAGACCCATACAGACGCTAGCCTTTCTTTTCTCAAATAGTGATCACTGAGTGGACAGAATTTGTACAGAAAAATACAGGAAAAATGTTTATGTTATTAATGTTGTTTTAGAAGTGTAAAACTAAAACTAAAAATGATCATTGATGTGTTTCTGTAGGTAAAGAGAACGCTATAGCGAAGGAAGCTGTATCCAGGTGGACTGGTAAGTTTCAGCTGTAGGAAATAAAACCCTACGTTTCCCTTTTCAGGGCTTTTGGAATGATTGAATAGCAACTAATCTAGGAACTGAAATGCTTTCCCAGTGGAAATATCGAAACGTCCAACCGCAGAAAGACTGGGCTGTGTCCCAAATTGTCATACTACTGCATAAATGTTATCCCTAGTGTGTACTGTTTAAAGCAATAAGCTAGGCAGATGAGTGTTTAAAAAAGACTGATGATTTCATAGTTACCATAACTATAACTACCAGTAACTATTGCAGTAGATGGATTTGTGTGTGTGTGTGTGTAAAAATTCCCTTACCTTATAATACCTTATTCCCAGCATTATATCATGTTAGCTTCACTCTTTTGCTTTTCTTCGTTGTCATGGTGCAGCATATTTGTTTCGACCTAGATGTTTTGCAGATTTCATCAGGTTCTTCTCCAAGATCTCCCTGTGTTTCTCTTCATCCATTCTACGTTCTGTCTTAACCAAATGTAAAGTCCCTGTAGATAAGAGTCATCCCCATATCATTATACTTCCACCACCATGCTTCACAATCGACTTGGTATTATGTTTTGTGCTTTCGATTTTGACCACAAAGCCAATTTTTTTGTGGTGTTTTTGTGAAAAAGGGTTCAGATGGACTTTTTTTTTGCCACTCTCCCATGCAAGATAGATGTGTGCAGTGTCTAATATTGTTGCATGGTGTACATGTGGGCCATAATGCCGTACATGTGGACCATAATGCCATGCATTTCTTTCAATGTTGTTTCCTGTGGTCTCTCTCTCTCTAAGTGTCCCTTTCCCAGTTGTCTAGTTTTGGTAGATGGCCATATTTTGACAGACTGTAGGTCACGTCATAAACTTTCCACTTCTTAATGATGGACTTAATGGTGCTCTGGGGCATCCTCAAAATCTTGGAAGTCTTTTTATATCTCTCAGCCGAGCTGTTTCTACCCACAACTTATATTTGTTGCGTTGTTATTTTTGGAGGCCATGCTGCTGCTTCCTTTGTGTGGAGATACAGGGCTGTTGAAAACATCTGTTTTTATTCAACCTACTAAATAAATGTCAACTGCTGTAATTCCAGGCAGATGTTGGAGAAAAGTGACTATAGGACCTTTAAAGGAATCATTTATTCCTGAAGTGCTTACTTGTCTGGAATAATGTTGGAAATGGTATATATTAGCTGTTCACTTTGTGAAGTGTTGTGCTTAGATCAGGAAGAAACGAAAATCTGTGAAACTTAATTCACGATTCACAGGTTTGGATTCTCCTGAGGCTCTTGTGTTGACAAACACTTCAAGTAAAGCTACGTTCCAACATTGGTGTAAACACACACATCAAGCCGAGCTTTAATTTCATTTCGAGAGAAGCTCCGTTTCTGCTCTAGGGGCTGTTCCATTCCTTTTCTGGAGCTCCATGAAGCTTGTTAGATGTAAGTGTATGTTGGTGTAAACCTCTGATGCAACAGCAAATGACTGCAGTAGGTTTTCTGTAT
Source organism: Silurus meridionalis (assembly GCF_014805685.1). NCBI lineage: Eukaryota > Metazoa > Chordata > Actinopteri > Siluriformes > Siluridae > Silurus > Silurus meridionalis. The sequence goes on along the minus strand of NC_060911.1, from coordinate 9,950,371 downwards.
TTATTTATTTTTTAAATGAAGTTGAGTTCTCTACCTACACACAACATCTAATAGAACTGCAGGTTAAGGCGTCTCCGAACACACATCGATGTCTGTGAATGTGTCTGCCTCCGCTACAGATTGTTCGCTTCTCGTATTCAGTGTGTTCCTGCAGAACAGTTCTTTCTCTTGTGTAACGAGGCCTTGCCGCTCTTTGCCAACACTCCAGATTTGTGAATGACATCGCTGAATTGATTCATTTTTCCCTAGATAATGTGTTTTCTATCAAATCGTGGGCCAAGAGGAAGTTCAGCTTGGATGATAATCGATTGGATAAAGCCTTCGAGATTCCAGAAGACTTCGACTACCTGGATTGACACACACACACACACACACACACACACACACACACACACACACACATATCTATACAATATATCAATACGTTATATATTATTTACTCAAATTCTGTCCATGTAAATAAGCTAATATAAATATCATTAAATTAATGTCATGTCAAGTTTTGTTTTTGAAGTTTTACACTGGAGCTGTGAGGCCATTGTAGATTTCAGCTTCTAGGTAATCGAATGACCTGGAATGAGTATTACATTTCATCTGTTGGTGTAGTTATAATGATAACAGTTTGAGATTCTGATTTGCACTCAGAAATGAACTCTGGGGAAAACTCTACCAGATGTTTTGTTATTTTTTTTTTTTTCCCCCTGCACAACTGTTGTGCTTGTATTGTGTTTTGTTTTCTATACTGTTTGTTCCTGTCTTTATCATTTTGGTACAATAAATAGTGTATTAATAGGTTGTATTTTGAAATGTACACATTTCTTTGGCATCTATGAGTGAACTATGATTCACTCTGCTGCTGGAGTTTTAAAGCAATCAGAGGAGAACAGACTGCTGGATGTTTGACTGTAGTGTGTGCACAGACTCAGCAACCGAGGATGCCAGGTTGGCAATTTTTAACTCCAATTTCAATTCTAATTATAAACAAGGTTGGGCAAAGATACATCAAAATGTATTTTTAAATAAAATATCCTATAATCCTAAAATATTTATATACCTTTAAGTGTATTGAAATAAACTACAAAATACAGCAGCCACATCATGAATCCAAACAAACTACTGTTTTTTTTTTTTAATACTAAAAATACTTTTACAAAGGAGCATGACATTTCTTTGCAAACCTTCCCTTAATTATCCTGTTTAATCTGTTCCGTCACCATTACAGTCATGCAATAAATCTGACCTGCAACCAGTTAACAGATCAAATATTCACATCCGTAATTCCTGTGATTGAGAAGGTTAGTTTTAAAGTAACCAACAGTTTAATGTGTAACAGTTTGCAAATGTCTCATAATTGTATCTTAATTTATTAACTTGGTGTTTGGTAACAAAGGGCTACTTTACATCAGAAACACTGACTCAATGATAAACAAGTCATTCATATGAAGACTGATGGCGCCTGTATAGCAACTCGTGCTACTAATTAATCTTTTGAATGTTAATCATAAATATAATAATATATTATGTGTCAGGCAGTCATTCATGCAGTGGTATGCAAATGTGATCCTACTAAACAGCTGCTTCAATTAAGGTACAATATTTGCCAATCAAATTTTTATAAATCACTGGACATATACAGTGGGGCAAAAAAGTATTTAGTCAGCCACCAATCATGCAAGTTCTCCCACTTAAAAAGACGAGAGGCATGCAACAGCTATGAGAGACAAAATTAGGAAAAAATAATCTAGAAAATCACATTGTCTGATTTTTAAAGAATTTATTTGCAAATTATGGTGGAAAATAAGTAATTGGTCACCAACAAAAAAGCAAGATTTCTGGCTCTCACAGACTTGTAACTTCTTTAAGAGGCTTCTCTGTCCTCCACTTGTAACCTGTATTATTGGCACCTGTTTGAACTCGTTATCAGTATAAAAGACACCTGTCCACAACCTCAAACAATCAGATGCCAAACTCCACTTTGGCCAAAACCAAAGAGCTGTCAAAGGACACCAGAAACAAAATTGTAGACCCTCACCAGGCTGGGAAGACTGAATCTGCCATAGGTAAGCAGCTTGGTGTGAAGAAATCAACTGTGGGAGCAATTATTATAAAATGGAGGACATACAAGACCACTGATAATCTCCCTTGATCTGGAGCTCCATGCAAGATCTCAAAATGATCACAAGAACGGTGAGCAAAAATCCCAGAACCACACGGGGGGACCTAGTGAATGACCTGCAGAGAGCTGGGACCAAAGTAACAAAGGCTACCATCCGTAACACACTACGGCGCCAGGGACTCAAATCCTGCAGTGCCAGACGTGTCCCCCTGTTTAAGCCAGTACATGTCCAGGCCCATCTGAAGTTTGCTAGAGAGCATTTGGATGATCCAGAAGAGGATTGGGGGAATGTCATATGGTCAGATGAAACCAAAATAGAACTTCTTGGTAAAAACTCAACTTGTCGTGTTTGGAGGAGAAAGAATGCTGAGTTGCATCCAAAGAAAACCATACCTACTGTGAAGCATGGGGGTGGAAACATCATGCTTTTTGGGTGTTTTTTCTGCAAAGGGACCAGGACGACTGATCCGGGTATAGGAAAGATTGAATGGGGCCATTTATTGTGAAATTTTGAGTGAAAACCTCCTTCCATCAGCAAGAGCATTGAAGGTGAAACGTGGCTGGGTCTTTCAGCATGACAATGATCTCAAACGCACCGCCCAGGCAACGGAGTGGCTTCGTAAGAGGCATTTCAAGGTCCTGAAGTGGCCTAGCCAGTCTCCAGATCTCAACCCATAGAAAATCTTTGGAGGGAGTTGAAAATCCGTGTTGCCCAGCGACAGCCCCAAAACATCACTGCTCTAGAAGAGATCTGCATGGAGGAATGGGCCAAACTACCAGCAACAGTGTGTAAAATCCTTGTGGAGACTTACAGAAAATTTTTGATCTCTGTCATTGCAAACAAAGGGTATATAATAAAGAATAGAGATGAACTTTTGTTTTTGACCAAATACTTATTTTTCACCATAATTTGCAAATAAATTCTTAAAAAATCAGACAATGTGATTTTCTGGATTTTTTTTCTCTCTCATCTTTTTAAGTGGGAGAACTTGCACAATTGGTGGCTGACAACAAAAAAAAGAAAAATAAATAATAATAATAATATATATATATATATATATATATATATATATATATATATATATATATATATATATATATATATATATTTAGTGGACTTGTATATTCACCTTGCACATTTTCGTTCAGTGCTAAGCCTCATAACTTTCCACTTGTTGTACCTTTTCAACAATGTCCACACATCTCTTTACTGCTATTGTGTGTATTAGTGTGTATGTGTGTGTATATATATATATATATATATATATATATATATATATATATATATATATATATATATATACACTAATCCAGCCATCATGGTTGCACAAGCCAGTGCACTCTTAGTGCCGGTCTCAAGCCTGGATAAATAGGGAGGGTTGCGTTAGGAAGGGCATCCATCATAAAACATGTGCCAAATCAAAAAATAAGAATCACGAATCAGAAATTCAGAAACGGGTACCAGTGGAAATTGGGCTACTGTTGGCCGAAAGAAAACATGCAGGTAGTTGGTTGGACAAATTCCGAATGAACAAATCCCGGATGAACAAATCCCAGGTGAATAAATTCCAGTTTAACAAATCCTGGATGATCCCAAATCCCAAATGAACAAATCCTGTATAAACAAACTTGGCTGAACAAATCCCAGATGGACAAATCCCAGTTGAAGAAATACTGGATGCACAAATCCTGGATAAACAAATCCCAGATTAGAGCTAATCTAAATATGAATTTGGATTTTTTTTCTTCTCCATGTAAAACTAAAGCGAGGATTTAATTATGAACTAAATTCAATCCAGATTATTTTAGAGTTCCAGAGAAGAACATTAATGAATTAAACAGATCCGACATTTCGGTGTAAAAATACATTTGTTTTCCCTACATTCATTTAAAACTAAAACAAGGATTGAATTATGGTCTAAATGCAATTAACGTAGTTTGGAAAGAATGTTTATAAAGCATGATTTGTAAAACAAAAATGCATTGAAATATATATATATATATATATATATATATATATATATATATATATATATTTATATATTTATTTATTTATTTATTTATTTATTTATTTAATTCCTATTATGTAATTAATTAATATTTAATTGTATATATATATATATATATATATATATATATATATATATATATATATATATATGTATATATAATATTATATATATGAAGCTTGTTTGTACTAAATAAGTGCTTTAATGATAATTTGCTGAAACATTAACTTAAAATGTTGGTGTTTAATAGTTATGCTTTATGGTTTATCATTTAACTGGCAACCTTGGAAAGGAGAGAGAGAGAGAGAGAGAGAGAGAGAGAGAGAGGAGGAGCTGTGTGACTGTAAGAATAGACATATCAAATACATAGACACCTCTTTGGCTGCTGAATCGTACGTCAGTGCCTCTGCCATCTTGGTGCGGGCAGGAGATCCCTGTAAAGAAATGCAGCTAAAGGGGAGAGCTGCTGTTTTCCTGCATTAAACACATTAATAGTTTTTTTAAGAATGAATTGTGAAAGCTCACACTTGTTCTGTTGTATATTTTTGGCTTTTTAAATTATTGGTCAAGAATTGTGGAGACACAATTTAATGTAATAAAATTTAATTTCCAATAAATGAAATTAAGTCTTGACAGTGAGGAAAAGGCTTTTCATTGTTTAACCTCACTATTTTAGCGTTCCTTGTGCTTCAGGTCAAAACTTCCCTCATTCCCTTTGAAATAGTGGGAAAAATAGAAATCACTGAGAAAATGGAGCAAACCGGCAAAGACAAATAACACTGGCAGGGTTCTTTCTGTATTTTTATAACAATATAATGATGCAATTATTATGAAGGCTTTTATTAATGAGGGAAAGCAAAATCTACATGGCAAACACTTTTTTACACCACTGTATATACTGCAAAACAGACAATGACAAAGAAAACTGATGGATTCTTTATGGAAATACATGTATGTTTTATGGTACAACAACATGGAATTACGTGTACAGTATACTATGAATAGAATAGTCAATTAAATCATTATCACCAGAATCATTATAATAAAATAATAATCGATTAATAATTTCGTAGTATATAGTATAATAAATTATAGCATATAGCGTGTTTGTTAATGAAACAAACTGTATAGTGAATAGTACCATAATATAACAATGTGTTTATATATATATATATATATATATATATATATATATATATATATATATATATATATATATATAAAACATGATACATAATATAATAGTAATACTTTTGAATGTAATGTCAAAAAGAATGCAAATTGGAGGTAATATCATTGCAAAATTATATAGACACGAGAATAAATAATGAGTAATCAATAGTAAAATTAATAATAATAATAATAATAATAATAGTTATTATTATTATATATTAGAATCTAATATCAAATAGTATGTAATATCAATTGCAGAATGAAATAGAAAAGAAAAATTTAAATAATGAGTATTCAATAGTAAAATTAATAATAATAATAGTTATTATTATTATTATAATTATTATTAAATATTAAAATGTAATATCGAATAGTATGTAATATAAATTGTAAAATGAAATAGAAAGAAAAAGGTAAATAATGAGTAATTAAAAAATAACAATAATAATAATTAGAAAATAACAATAAAAATAATAATAATGAATAATAATAACATTGAAAGCTATACAAGAATCCTTGGTTATTGCTATGATCGCTCATCATTGTTATGATGTTATAATACTGTACTTATTCACTACACACTATTTATTTTATCATAGTTTGTGTGCAATTGATACTTTATATTGTATCCCATGTGGATCATGAACAACATTTAACAAATGAAATAGCGTGGGTTTTATTTTTGGGATGAACAACAACAACAACAACAACAAAAAGCTAACGCAACTAAGATGCATCAGTTTGTTTGTTGACCTGACCAAGATGGCGGCGGCGTTGACGCATCGCAGCAGCGGCCCCAAAGCGGCCAATGAGGCGGTCTAAGTCTTGTATGTGTGTACGCGTTAGCCGCGCTAGCGCCGTTAGCTCAGTTAGCATGGCGGCGCAGAGGGAGACCCAACACGGAGCGTCGGGGATGAACGTCCTGCTCGGGTTTTTACACCTCCTGTTGCCGTTTTTACAGCTCGGAGTAGCTCAGCTCACAGGTCCGCACACCTTTTCAATACAATACGCGGGGTTGTTGATTTTTTTTATTAAAAACTGCGGGGTCGGAAAAAGAGACAGAGAGAAAGAGAGAGAGAGGAGAAGAAAAAACCCTGAGAGCTCCATCTGACAAGCAGCCAAACGCTCTGTCCTCTCTATCTGCTCTCTATCTCTTCTGTACAGCACCAGATCTAATATATATATATATATATATATTTAAGGAAATTATGGGTCTGAGATGAGTGTTGTATTTAATGATACATATTCAGAAACATTCTGATGTGTAGGTGTGTGTTTTTTTAGCTGCTTTTTTTTTTATAACAGCTCCATTTTTAGGCTCCGTTTCCTGTGTGTCAACATTCAACACCAAACTTCCCTGCGTGCACAATCTGCAGGATTCTGCTCCAATTATTAACCCTTTATTCGTCTTTTTGTAAAAAAAAAAAAACCTACAACATATTTTAGTGTGTGTGTGTGTGTGTGTTTAATATTAAACGCCTTTTTGGCCAACTGAAAGTGACCCTATTGGAAAATAGTGAGAACTGCAGAGTCACATGTGTGTGTGTGTGTGTGTGTGTAAGAGTGTGTGAGTGTGTAAGTGTTTATCGAGCATGCATGCTGTATTTTTGCTTTATATCAAATTTAAAAACCCATGATGCATTTCCTACATTGTGTTTATTCACTTGCTGCAAGATGAGCACGCACCGTTGCCAAATAGTGAGGCTCGGGAAAGGTGTGTGTGTGTGTGTGTGTGTGTGTGTGTGTGAGAGAAAGAGATGGTTTTACTGCTGTATTTGAGAGAATTTCAAAATAAGTACAGTATGCATGGATTTGCACTGTTTTTGTTCATAAAACGTCAGCTCAAATGCCCCATTGCCAAATAGTGAGATTTAGCAACTGTGTGTGTGTGTGTGTGAGAGTGAGAGAGAGAGAGAAAGATAAAGCGATAAAAAGATAAATTGACATTAATAACCATTTAGAAATAAATATGCCTTTTTTGATCATGTTTACAAGATCAATGTAAGCTCTTTATGGCATATTGCTAAATAGTGAGTGTGTGAGGTGTGTGTGTGTGTTTGTGTGTTTGAGAGAGAAAGAGAACAGGTGATAGTTTATTTGAGCATAAATAATAATAAATATAAGGAATTTAGAAACAACTATGCATTATTTGCCATGTTTGTCAAATTCAAATTTACCATTGGCAAATAGTGAGACTTAGCAAAGGTGTGTGTGTGTGTGTGTGTGTGTGTGTGTGAGAGAGAGAGAGAGTGTTTATTGAGCATAAATAGTAACTATAAGAAATAATATTTGTACGATAATTTAGAAACATCTATGCTTTCTTTGCCCTGTTTTTGTTCACTTGATCAACTCAGATGCACCACTGCCAAATAGTGAGACTCAGCAAAGGTGTCTGTGTGCGTGAGAAAGGTGTGTGAGAGAGACATAGCGAGAGGATTGATTGAGCATACATTCCAAAAAACCCAAACCATTTATAAATAAGTATGCATTTTTATGTTCATTTTCAGTTTGTGTTCATTAGATGTCAGCTCATGAGGGCCTGTTGCCAAATAATGAGACTATCAGATCTGTGTGTGTATTAGAGAGGCAGTTTGTTTATTGTGCATAAATGCCAGTTTTATGATGGTATGAATTCTTATTTATTTATTTGTTTGCCATGCTTTTGTTTCCTAGAATATAAACACAATGCTGTGTGTGTGTGTGTGTGTGTGTGTGTGTGTTTATTCAGCATAAATACTATTTTCTTGATCATTTGGAAGTATGCATGCTTAATTTGCATTGTTTTTGTTCACTAAAGTAAAACCCATTTAGTGCATTTATTTGCCATGACATCAAAATGTAAATAGAAATATATACGTTAAAATAAATCGTAAATATAAAAATCAATTTCAAGTTAGTTTTTTAAAAAGGTAACCGCATTGTATAGTGTTTTCTTTATGTTTTAGTTTAAATTTGATCCCAAACTCTGGAAAACACGTCGCCTTTCGCTGTTTTTCTCCCCATTGTTCCATTTTTCATTCTGCGCGTCTCCTGTGTTACCTGTCCAGAGTTTGGCAGGTGGTGCGTCAGTAATAATGGTCCGTGGGAAACAGTGCACCATGGTTCCATGGACTAAAAACATCGAGGCAAATAATTTGTGTGTGTGAGAGAGAGCATAAATACTATTTTTATGACCAGTTGGAAATGTGTATGCATCGTTTTTGTTAATTTGTTTGCAACTTAAATACTCCACTGCCAAATAGTGAGGCTCAGCAAAGCTGTGTGTACGCATTAGAGAGAGATAGAGGGTGTGTTTGTGTGTGTGTGTTTATTGAGTATAAATAAAAATGTTATGATCATTTGGAAATAAATACGAATTATTGGCACAGTTTTTGCTCATTGGAATGTCAATTTAAATGCTCCATTGCCAAATAGTGAGACTCAATGAAGGTGTGTGTGTGTGTGTGTGTGTGTGTGTGTGTGTGTGTGTGTTTATTGAGAATAGATTTTATTGTTTATGATTATTTGTACATAAGTATGCATTATTTGCATTGTTTTTGTTAACTTGTTTGCAACTTAAATGCTCCATTGCCATATAGTGAGACTCAGTAAAGGTGTGTACTCATTAGAAAGAGATAGAGGTGTGTTTGTGTGTGTGTGTGTGTGTGTGTGTGTGTGTGTGTGTGTGTGTGTGTTTATTAAGTATAAATACTTTGTTTATGATCATTTGGAAATAAATATGAATTTTTGGCACCATTTTTGCTCATTGGAATGTCAATTTAAATGCTCCATTGCTAAATAGTGAGACTCAATGAAGGTGTGTGTGTGTGTGTGTGTGTGTGTGTGTGTGTGTGTTTATTAAGAATACATTTTATTGTTTATGATTATTGGACATAAGTATGCATTATTTGGATTGTTTTTGTTAACTTGTTTGCAACTTAAATGCTCCAGAGAGGGTGTGTGTGTGTGTGTGTGTGTGTGTGTGTGTGTGTGTGTGTGTGTGTTTATTAAGTATAAATACTATTTCTATGATAATTCGGAAATAAATATAAATTATTGGCACAGTTTTTGCTCATTTGAATGCCAATTTAAATGCTCCATGAAAGTGAAATGATGTTTGTTTTTCAGCCATGGGATGCTGGCAGTGTTTTTCTTTGTGCTGAATATTGTCCTGGTTTGTGTTTAGTTTGATCACATTAAAGCGGCAATGACGTGATATTAACATCAGTGTTCTTTTTTTTCTTTTTCTCATGGAACCCAAAGCACTGAGTCACATGTCCAGCGTTGTGGAAGTCTGGCAAGAAGATGCAGATTTCCTATTTCCATCGCAGGTTTGTCAAATCGCACTTGCACTTAACACATATGATTATTTTTTTTTCATTTCATTCGAAATGACTACAGGAGACATCAACTTGGATGTTGCTAGGATTGTTTATTTTGGTTATTTGATCAGAGCCAGCATGTGACTGACCTCAACAGCAGCATGATTTGGTGGCCAAAAATGTTGTATTTTAAGAGCCTTTGTAGTTCATCCAGAAACATTCAAATGTCCTTAATCAGTGATGCATTTTGACAGCTTGTCAATCAAAAAACGGACACACCCTCATTCACTGTGACATCATTTCACATTCCTTATGTCGAACATCAACAAAGCCACCTGTTGTGGATTTTTTTTTTATGAACTGGCAAAGGAAAAGTGTTCAAACTGAGATAATGGCTTTATCTCATCTAAGAACATATGTTTGTGCATGCTTTGTTCCAACGTGCAGGGTTATAATTGTTACTCTGATCCTTCTCTTTAAACTTGTGTCGTCCTAGGAAAACGGTCAAAAATACAATGGATGAAAGTTGATTTCTTTAGTATAAACCATACACCCTGGAGAAAAACTACTCACTTTATTTTCCCTTTTATAATGAACAGTGTAGAAAGCCTACACAATTTTCAAGTGAGAATCGGCAAATAAGGGAAATAAAAGACAAAAGTGTATTCTTGGGTTTTGAGTATTTTAGGAACGCAGAAAATGCAAATGCCTAAACCAGTTCATTAAATCATTTCCTGCAAAAGGCGTTGTAAAGGAACTGTTTATTTTGCAAACAGGTTCAGCGTCGTTCTAACAGGGCGAAAACATGAAAAGTATGACCATCTGTGGGCTTTTCGTTCTTTCTTGGCAACATAATGTCTTGTTTTGCACAGAATGCTTAGACCCCACACATTGCTGCTTTCAGGTATATTTTATAATCAAGAGATCACCTGCTAAAATCAATACGACTCCTCGGTTCTGTCTTTAACGGAATCGCCGTGCATTTTAAAGTTACATAATATAACCATTGTCGTTTGCGTTTAGTTTACACCACTTCCTGCATTTCTTTCTCTTTTTTTTTTTTTTTTTTTGTTTTCCAAGAGCGTAGTTTTAAGCAAATGAGGCTATTATCTAATTCCTAACTTTCCCACCGTTTCCTCCACCGGTCACCGATGCGATGATCAACTTCATTACTATTATCTTCATATTCCATCAAACATATTATGCAAATAAGCCTTTTGTATTTGCTTTAATTCTCGGATTGCAGCTGATCTAGAAATAGTGTCATAGCAAATGTGTTAAACGGTTGTAAATCATCTTATCTGGGGTATGATGTGGCAAAAAAACGTGTGTGTGTGTGTGTATATATATATATATATATATATATATATATATATATATATATATATATACACATACAGTGGAACCCAGTTATGTCGATGTCCTAGGGGGTTGGCAAAAAGCATCGAGATAACCGATGATTCTCGGCCGCTTTCTCTAAAGCTCCTTGCTTCAATCGCGCACATATGGTGCTCGTTTAGCATCATCATCAGCTCCTATTTAAACGTCCACACTCTCACCGTCCGTTGTTGTTGGTATATGTTGGTTCACGGCGGTCGTTGTTATCGCTCATGCGTGCCTTCCCACCGGGACTCTCTCAACGGCTGCGCTTTTCTTTCCAAAGCGCATCGCGGATTCCCCCCCGATCCTGCCGTTGTTCATTCTATGCTTTTGCTTATCCCACGTTCTGCGCTGCGCTCCTACCAAGCGTGGCTTTCGCCTCCCGTTAATCGCATAACATTTAACAACAAAAGGCATATGTGCACTAACTAACAGCAGAGATTCACCAGTATACAATACAACACCTGTAGCATCTGTAAGGATTGATTTTTCCACCACTTTTGTGAGTTCTTCTGTGGCTGCACGGTGCCGATCGAGATAACCGACGTTAAATGGCAAATTTTTCCCCCCTTGTGCTCGAGATATTAGAGTTCGGCGACATAAAAAAGTCGACATAACTGATACAAAGAAAAAAAATCCAGAAATCACAATATATGATTTTTAAACTATTGATTTGTATGATAGCTGTCTATCAGCTAGAATTCTGACCCTCAAAGACCTGTTAGTCTGCCTTTAAAATGTCCACTACATTTATTATCCTAAATCAGATGCACCTGTTTGAGGTCGTTAGCTGCATAAAGACACCTGTCCACCCCATACAATCAGTAAGAATCCAACTACTAACATGGCCAAGACCAAAGAGCTGTCCAAAGACACTAGAGACAAAATTGTACACCTCCACAAGGCTGGAAAGGGCTACGGGGAAATTGCCAAGCAGCTTGGTGAAAAAAGGTCCACTGTTGGAGCAATCATTAGAAAATGGAAGAAGCTAAACATGACTGTCAATCTCCCTCGGACTGGGGCTCCATGCAAGATCTCGCCTCGTGGGGTCTCAATGATCCTAAGGAAGGTGAGAAATCAGCCCGGAACTAAACGGGAGGAGCTGGTCAATAACCTGAAAAGAGCTGGGACCACCGTTTCCAAGGTTACTGTTGGTAATACACTAAGATGTCATGGTTTGAAATCATGCTCAGGGAAGGTTCCCCTGCTTAAACCAGCACATGTCCAGGCATGTCTTAAGTTTGCCAATGACCATTTGGATGATCCAGAGGAGTCATGGGAGAAAGTCATGTGGTCAGATGAGACCAAAATAGAACTTTTTGGTCATAATTCCACTAAACCTGTTTGGAGGAAGAAGAATGATGAGTACCATCCCAAAAACACCATCCCTACTGTGAAGCATGGGGGTGGTAGCATCATGCTTTGGGGGTGTTTTTCTGCACATGGGACAGGGCGACTGCACTGTATTAAGGAGAGGATGGCCAGGGACATGTATTGCAAGATTTTGGGAACCAACCTCCTTCCCTCCGTTAGAGCATTGAGGGAGCATTGGGTTGAGGCTGGGTCTTCCAACATGACAATGACCCGAAGCACACAGCCAGGATAACCAAGGAGTGGCTCTGTAAGAAGCATATCAAGGTTCTGGCATGGCCTAGCCAGTCTCCAGACCTAAACCCAATAGAGAATCTTTGGAGGGAGCTCAAACTCCATTTTTTTCAGCGACAGGCCAAAACCTGACTGATCTAGAGAAGATCTGTGTGGAGGAGTGGGCCAAAATCCCTCCTGCAGTGTGTGCAAACCTGGTGAAAAACTACAGGAAACTTTTGACCTCTGTAATTGCAAACAAAGGCTACTGTACCAAATATTAACATTGACTTTCTCAGGTGTTCAAATACTTATTTGCAGCTGTATCATACAAATAAATAGTTAAAAAAACATACATTGTGATTTCTGGATTTTTTTTTTTCCAAAAACAATTTCAGACCCCTCCATGATTTCTAAGTGGGAGAACTTGCAAAATAGCAGGGTGTTCAAATACTTATTTTCCTCACTGTATATATATATATATATATATATATATATATATATATATATATATTACACACAACATACATCACGCTTTATAATGATATAGGGAATATTGTCTTTTTTTATTAATAAAATATATATAATTTTTTTTTTTACATTGCATAAGCAGTTTGAAATAATTTGTTTACTAATAAAAAAAGACAGATATTATTGTCAAGCGTGATGTCACTGATCACAATATCGACAATGTACGGTCATACAGCCCGAGCCCTAGTTGCAAGACGATTATGTAGATGGTGATATACTGAGGAAGTGCTTATTGTGAATAGATGTGTTATTTCTGACAGAAGTGTGCTGTTTGTTGTGTCCCAGCGTCAGTAGTCTGACGCTGTTGTTTGTGTGAAGTGTGTGTATGAATCGTTTCGATGTTCGCTTTGTTGCCTTTTTTTGCTGTGTGGTTTTGGGGACGGCCGCACCGAGGCGTGATGGAAATTTCCCTTTTTAATTTTACTGCTGTTTGTGGTGTGTGTGTGTGTGTTTTTTTTTTTAAGTCGTTTTTCCAGTTTAATCTGAAAACATTGTTTTGTTGTGAAAATGTGCAGAGCTGTGTTTTATTACTGATAATACACTTCACGTTTTTATTGTAAATTTTAGTTTGTTTTAATTAATTTCCTGGCCGATTATTATAACAGTCGAAATATATTTAAATTGTACAAATAATATAGTAAATTGATCTTGTTATAGATTGAAATCTGTTTTATTCACCTTCTCATTCAAAGAGTTTTCTTTAGTTTCATAACTAGTGTGACTCTATGAAAATAAAGAAAACTCTTTGAATGAGGTGTGTCCAAACTTTTGGTCTGTACTGTGTGTGTATATATATATATATATATATATATATATATATATATATATATATATATATATATATAGTATATATATATACAAATTTAAAAAAATAGTTCAATGAATGATTCATTTGCAATTTTCTTTTTCGTTTAATAGTTTTTTTTTTTATTATTCACTGTGTTTCACCCACGCTCACAAGCACAACATAAAGTAATCAAATGTTCTTTTTCCTATTGGACTCTCGTTAAGCAATGGAACAACAAAATTGCTCTCATTCTCATTCTATGTGTGTGTTAGAGAGATGAAGAGGAAATAACGAAGGGGGGTGGTCGTGGTGATGGTGGGGTATCTGTGAAAGAAGAAGTGGCACATTTCTTTTATACCTATGTCATAAACTCCAGATTATAACCCAAACACTGACACACTAATGTCATTCACACAGCAAGGTTTATGTATGTGTTATAACAGAGAAATGAAAGCTCTCAGTTGCTGCTCTCCCAGACCTGATGTGTCTTTGTCTGCATTTATGTATATATATATATTCCTTCCACAAACAAACCTTTGTAGTGGAAAAAAAAAAGAACAATTAAACAATTGTTAAACAATTAAAACCAGACATTCTTTTCCTGTTCTGTCTGCAGGAAGACGCAGCTCTACCTCTGCCATTTCAATCTGTATTCTATGTGACTCTCAGGACACGCCTCCTTCTCCGTACTATTGTTATACGCCATATTCACGTAGCAGCAGTGGTGCTGAGAGAACGAAATCAGTCTACCTATAAAAATCGCTGAGAGAACGAAATCAGTCTACCTATAAAAATCGTGCTGCATTGTGATACAAATGCTAACTTTTCCGATGCACATTTGTTAAAATTGATGCATCACATCGTTAAAGTTACAGGTGTATAAAATCAAGCACCTGGGCATGCAGACCACAAGCATTTGTGAAAGAATGGGTCGCTCTCAGGAGCTTGGTGAATTCCAGCATGGTACCGTGATGCCACCTGTGCAATAAGTCCAGTCTTGAAATTTCGCTACTAAATATTCCACAGTCAACTTTTAGTGGTATTATAACAAAGTGGAAGCGACTGGGAACGACAGCAACTCAGCCACGAAGTGTTAGACCACGTAAAATCACAGAGTGGGTCAGCGGATGCCGAGACACAGTGCACTGAGGTCACCAACTTTCTGCTGAGTCAAAAGCTACAGACCTCAAAACGCCATGTGGCCTACAGAATCACGCTTCACTGTCTGCCAATCTGATGGATGAGTCTGGGTTTGGCAGTTAACAGGAAAACGATACTTGTCTGACTGCATTGTGCCAAGTGTAAGGTTTGGTGGAGGGGGATTATGATGTGGGGTTGTTTTTCAGGAGTTGGGCTCGGCCCCTTAGTTCCAGTGAAAGGACTCTCAATGTATCAGTGTCCCATGACATTTTGGACATGTTCATGCTCCCAACTTTGTGGGTACAGTTTTGGGTCGGCCCGACTGCGCACCAGTGCACAATGCAAGATTTATAAAGACATGGATGAGTGAGTTTAGTGTGGAAGAACTTGACTGGCCTTTACAGTGTCCTGACCTCAACCCGATAGAACACCTTTGGGGTGAATTAGAGCGGTGATGAGCGATCCATGCGCTTCTGGAAGAAAGGTCAAAAATTCCTATTTACACACTTCTAAACCTCGTGGAAAGCCTTTCGAGAAGAGCTGATGAACTGCAAAGGGCCAACATCATATTAAACCCTATAGATTAAGAAGCAGATGTAACTCAAGTTAATTTGCATGTGAAGGCAATATAGTTTTATTATATATATATATATATATATTTCAACCCCCTCACCTCAATAGACAATACAGTGATGTTAATGAAAGATAATGAAAATGAATGGAAAAAAAATGTGAAAAACCAAACAATATTTATTGATACATAATTGAGTTATTTTGACAATAGAAGTTGATTTAACTTTGAAGTTCAAATGAAAATTGTAAGTCTTGTAACACATGAGCATGTGCAGTATTATTCAACCCCCAGCTTCAGTACCTTGTGGAGTGCCCTTTAGTTTTTATAACTTCTAACAAGCGTTTTCGATAGGTGCTGACAAGCTTCTTACATCGCTTGATTGGAATCTTTGCCCATTCTTCACGTGCAAAAGCCTCTAACTCAGTGATGTTTGACGGCTTCCATGCTGCAACTGCTTTCATCAAATCCCACCAAAGATTTTCAATTAAATCAAAGATTAAATCTGGTGTGACTGAGAAGGCCACTCCAGGACACTCCAGCATCTTTTCCCCAACCAAGCTTTGGTTGATTTGGATGTGTGCTTGGGATCATTGTCTTGCTGGAAGATCCAATGATCACCAAGGTTTAATTTGTCAACAGAAGGCATCACGTTCTTCTTCAGAATGACCTGGTATTTCTGGGAATCCGTGATGCCACCTGTGCAATAAGTCCAGTCTTGAAATTTCGCTACTAAATATTCCACAGTCAACTTTTAGTGGTATTATAACAAAGTGGAAGCGACTGGGAACGACAGCAACTCAGCCACGAAGTGTTAGACCACGTAAAATCACAGAGTGGGTCAGCGGATGCCGAGACACAGTGCACTGAGGTCACCAACTTTCTGCTGAGTCAAAAGCTACAGACCTCAAAACGCCATGTGGCCTACAGAATCACGCTTCACTGTCTGCCAATCTGATGGATGAGTCTGGGTTTGGCAGTTAACAGGAAAACGATACTTGTCTGACTGCATTGTGCCAAGTGTAAGGTTTGGTGGAGGGGGATTATGATGTGGGGTTGTTTTTCAGGAGTTGGGCTCGGCCCCTTAGTTCCAGTGAAAGGACTCTCAATGTATCAGTGTCCCATGACATTTTGGACATGTTCATGCTCCCAACTTTGTGGGTACAGTTTTGGGTCGGCCCGACTGCGCACCAGTGCACAATGCAAGATTTATAAAGACATGGATGAGTGAGTTTAGTGTGGAAGAACTTGACTGGCCTTTACAGTGTCCTGACCTCAACCCGATAGAACACCTTTGGGGTGAATTAGAGCGGTGATGAGCGATCCATGCGCTTCTGGAAGAAAGGTCAAAAATTCCTATTTACACACTTCTAAACCTCGTGGAAAGCCTTTCGAGAAGAGCTGATGAACTGCAAAGGGCCAACATCATATTAAACCCTATAGATTAAGAAGCAGATGTAACTCAAGTTAATTTGCATGTGAAGGCAATATAGTTTTTTTATATATATATATATATATATTTCAACCCCCTCACCTCAATAGACAATACAGTGATGTTAATGAAAGATAATGAAAATGAATGGAAAAAAAATGTGAAAAACCAAACAATATTTATTGATACATAATTGAGTTATTTTGACAATAGAAGTTGATTTAACTTTGAAGTTCAAATGAAAATTGTAAGTCTTGTAACACATGAGCATGTGCAGTATTATTCAACCCCCAGCTTCAGTACCTTGTGGAGTGCCCTTTAGTTTTTATAACTTCTAACAAGCGTTTTCGATAGGTGCTGACAAGCTTCTTACATCGCTTGATTGGAATCTTTGCCCATTCTTCATGTGCAAAAGGCCTCTAGCTCGTTGATGTTTGACGGCTTCCATGCTGCAACTGCTTTCATCAAATCCCACCAAAGATTTTCAATTGGATTTAAATCTGGTGTGACTGAGAAGGCCACTCCAGGACACTCCAGCATCTTTTCCCCAACCAAGCTTTGGTTGATTTGGATGTGTGCTTGGGATCATTGTCTTGCTGGAAGATCCAATGATCACCAAGGTTTAATTTGTCAACAGAAGGCATCACGTTCTTCTTCAGAATGACCTGGTATTTCTGGGAATCCATGATGCTAGGTACACAATCAAGATTGCCAGTTCCTGCCGCAGAAAAACAGCCCCACATCATTATTGACCCACCCCCGTGCTTGACCGTGGGGATGGTATTCTTCTGGTCATAAGCCTGACCTTTTGCACGCCAGACATACCGCTGGTCCATATGTCCAAAAAGTTCCAGTTTGGTTTCATCAGTCCATAGAACTGTCTCCCAGAACTCTGTAGTTTTATCCAAATTCCTCCTGGCATATTCTAGTCGACTCGTGATGTTCCTTGAGGTCAAGAGTGGAGTGCGTCTTGGGGTCCGGCCATGAAGTCCTTGATTATTTAGTGCACGTCTTATAGTTGCCACTGAAGCACTTGTATCAGCCTTCATCATGTCATCCTGTAGCTGTCTTGCAGTCACACGGGGGTTTTTCTTAGCTGTCCTGACTAAGTTGCTAAGGGCCCTTGATGAAATTGTGAGCTTTCTTCCACGGCCAGGTAGGTTTGCAGCTGTTCCATAGATTTTAAACTTCCTTATAATGCTCACAATGGTGTCTCTTGGAATGTTAAATCATTTGGAAATCTTCTTATACCCAAGGGCCTTCAGATGTGATGAAATAATCTCCTCTCTCAGCTTTTGTGGAAGCTCCTTTGTCTTTCCCATGATTGCAACTCACCTTGAACACCTTCATGGTCGGGGTTTATATATGCATTACAGCTGAAGCAAATGAAGGATCTTTATAGAGTTCCCAAAGGCTTAATGATGTTTAAATCCACTTCAGGCCATAAAAACTGTCAGAAAGCTTTAAAAACCACAATATTATATAGGGGTTGAATAATTGTGACATGGCGATCTTAACAAAATATACTGTTACACACAAATACTACATCATACATTTTCTGTGTTGATTTTACGTGTCACTAAATTCATTAAGAAGCCATCCAAAGCAGAATCCTGCACTTTAAAAAGATTTTTAAAAGTTATATATATATAACTAATATATACACATACACTAATTGCAAATCTGGCATTTTTGCATCTTAGGCCTGACTTTGTCATTTGTGCACAATAATTGAATTTCACAAATCTAAATCCTATTACCTTCATGACCCAGTGATGATGATTGCAGAGATATATGACTATGCGTGAAAGCTGACCTATAATTCAGTTAAGCAGGAAGTGTTTGGGGCCACTGTTGCCTGTACGAACGACTCTGTAGCTCGATCCGCCTCAACCGCCATGTTTCCCGTTCCCTAACACGTTCCTGCAGGCTTTTGTAAACCAAGCATTGTCTTTTGTAATTTTCTTTCCACTGAAATGATTTCATCATCAGAGTGGTTTAGTTTATAGTGTGTACATGCATGTAGGTACCTGTGTAGTGTGACTAAAGTGTGTGTGTGTGTTTCTTGTAGGCAGTGGAAGAGCGGAGTCCCGAGAATCTCCCTCAGGAGGACAGGTGAGTTTGTCGCAATACACACTCGCACAAGTGACACACCTACACGAGTTTACATCACACACACACGAATGTACACAATGACTTAATTATGCATTATAAAGTATGAACGAACGAGGAGAAAAGGCTGAAGGGGAAATATGGAAGAGGTGGAAAACAGCCGAAAGGGATAGAGAAAGGGGTGTAAAAAAGACATGAAAGAAGATGAGATGAGTGACAAAAAAGAAGTAGATAGAAAGAAAAGAGGAAGCCAAAGAAAAAATAAATGATGCGAAGGTTAAGGTACTGGCTAAGAACGTGAGGTAAGAAGGTAAGAACGTGTGGGTGAAATAGAGACCATGTGTTTTTCTCTGAGGTTTTTTTGGGGGGTGTAGCAAAAACAGACAAGTGCATCTGAAGTCTACGGAAAAAAATAACCCATTGAGTTTGGCTGTTTACAAGTTTACAGGTGTGTGTTCTATCAAGGGAACAAGGAAACATTGACAAAGCGTGTGTGTGTGTGTGTGTGTGTGTGTGTGTGTGTGTGTGAGAGAGAGACTGAGACTGAACCATACCAAACTCTGATCTGTAGAACAGTTGCAGATTTTTTCCATTTTTGTCTCTGTTTGTTTGTGTCTATGTGTGTGTGTGTGTGTGTGTGTGTGTGTGTGTGTGTGTGTGTGTGTGTGTGTGTGTGTGTGAGAGAGAGAGTTGAGTGAGGTCTCTAGAGAGCGGTCAGACTTCTGTGTCTAAAATATATAACTATTCATGAGCTTATTAATATTAATGAATATTAATTGCATTATTTGAGGTTATCTTTGCAGTCATTTAAAAAAAAAAAATTTTTATGCTCAGCGTTTATTGCTTATTTTGTCATATCTAGTAAATAAGTGACCTTGCGTTGATGTTAATATTTATTCCTTCGTGATCTGTCATTTGAGGTGAGTTTCTTCAGCTCTTCAGCCTGTGACCCCACGGCATGCTCATGAATATTTGTCAATCCTGACATATAGGGGTAGAGCTATCCATCAGCTGCTTGGGTAGATTTAAGGTTTTAATCAACATTAAACTATATATATATATATATATATATATATATATATATATATATATATATATATATATATATATATTACTCTTAAATTTAATTTTGTGTGTGTGTTTGTGTGTGTGTCTTTAGCTGTGTTTAGTTGTTTCGCATTTCTTTGTTACTGCAGCTGCTGCGTAGTGTCAGTTAATGGAAAAGTGCTAATGGAACGCTGTGTATATCCCAGCACAAAACACACTCCTGCCTAAATGGATCCATGGACCGTGTGTGTGTGTGTGTGTGTGTGTGTGTGTGTGTGTGTGTGTGTGTGTGTGTGTGTGTGTGTGTGTGTGTGTGTGTGTGTGTGTGTGTGTGTGTGTGTGTGTGTGTGTGTGTGTGTGTGTGTGTGTGTGTGTGTGTGTGTGTGTGTGTTTAGTGCCACTCTATTCTGAACGAATCTAGGCATTGAGAATCATGTGCATTATTTAGTAACCTGAAGCTAAACGTGTGATTGGCTGTCATTAGTGCATTGTAGGCGTGTCTCAAACCATATTACCTGTTCACTTTATCCTTCACATAAACATTCAAACCATAACCATGTCTCAAACCATAAACAGAGCCAATTCTGGACGTGTCCCAAACGGATTCACTTGCATACGTCTAATACATCATTGTTGGTACATTATAGATGGGTCACATCCTATTTACTAAACTGTAAAGCTGCTTTGAGACAATGTCTGTGAAACGCGCTATAGAAATAAACTTGACTTGACTAAACGCAGTATGCCACAGGACCACCGTCAAAAGGTCCAATGTGGACGTTGTATTCACCTCATAATTCACTGATCCCAAACCGCAAAACATATTCGGTTCTGGTGACATAAATGTTGTTAGTTGTGAACTTGAAAACATGCACAACAATGGCAGGGCTATAAAAAAAAAAGAGTTAGGGTAGTGTCACTATGAAAACTCACTCCGTACCGGAAATAAGATTTCCAACCAGGAAGTGCCTAGCGGCTAACGTTCAGCTTCAATAATTTCTCCTAAATGAAGAAAATCCTGACATTTTCACATATCGAGGGAGTGAATGAATGAAGGATGGAAGGAATGAAGACATTTAAATTATGCTGAAATAAGTGGAACAGTAAAGTAGAGCATATCTTGAGAAAATTAAATATTTATATTTAAATAAAAAAAAACACACACTTACATACTTGTATTACCCAAATGGGGTCTAACAAATGTAAGCTATTTTATAAAATGTTTCAATTGGTTAAATTTTATTTAATCAATTTAATTTGTGCCAATTACATTTTTTTTAAATCAGTTTAATCAATATAATAAAAAGGTTTATTGCATTAATTTGATTTATTCAGTTTTATTTGTATGAAATATAATTTTATATATTATTTAAAATTGTTTTAAAAAGGTAAACTGTTGTGCACAAATGTTAATAATAGTAAACGGTGTAAATAAAAAAACGCAATTTCCTGTTTTGCATTTCTTCCCCCAAACTGTACCGAAATTGAACCGGATCGCGATTCAAAAATAAGACACGTACCGACCCGTCACACCCCTAGTATGTAGTGAACTGTGTGTATTTGAAGACACAAAGGTCAATAGGTGCACGTGTTCTTAATTGTCTGATACTGTGTGTGTTTGTGTGTGTGTGTGTGTGTGTGAGAGTGTGAGAAAAGAAGGTTGAGTCGGTGTGTGTGTGTGTGTGTGTGTAACAACCTTTACACAGTTTTTCTGAAACCAAGAGTTGTTACTTTCACTTTTCTCATCTCCTTACTTCCTCTACAGCCACACACACACACACACACTACACACACACACACTCCTTGTGTCACAATGAGCTTGTATGCAAGTAGGCTGATTTGTCTCATGTACAATACCCTCTACACGCACAGCTTGGCACATGTATCTACACACGCTGTTGTACATTTGTAGACTTACACATTTGTATGTAGTAACACACATTCAAGTTCAAAACAGCTCCTGTTTTTTTATTTTTTATTTATTGCACGCCTACACACACTCGTCTATAGATACACATCTGACATATAATAGCAGCACAAGGCAGAGCCACACACACACACACACACACACTTGTAAGTATACAGTTATGAACAGACTGACAGCATAATCTTGGTTTTAAACGTGTGCACACATGCTGACGTGCACACATACTGGTTTTAAACGTGCGCAGACACGCACACACACACACACACACACACACACACACACAGTCACATATTTTGGTTGAGTGCAGTTACTGGTTTTAATCTACGCCCACACACATGTATGCTGACACATAAAAAAGGGCAAAAGAAAGCCTTAAACATCCACACTCGCATCACACACTCATGCACACACACACAAATGCAGTCCAACATACATACACTTGTACAGAGTCACACACTTCCCGGTTTTCTCTCATATCTGTTTAGCCCTGCCCCCCCCATATTTTTTCTTTTGAGAGAGTACTGTGCTTGTGCAGGTTTCACTCTGGGAATTCACTGCTTTTAATAGACACATTAAAGCAAGTGCACCAGCTACTGAAATCTTACAGCTGAGAGTCAGAGCGATGAATGCGCACATTCAGTCTAGTGAAATGCACACACACACACACACACACACACACACACACACACACACTTCACACTGCTCCGACTGACTCATACACACACACACACACACACACACACACACACACACACTTCACACTGCTCCAACTGACTCATAAACACACACACACACACACACACACACACACACACACACTTCACACTGCTCCAACTGACTCATAAACACACACACACACACACACACACACACACACACAGACACACACTTTAAATGTCTGTTCCTGCCCAAACAAAGTCCAAAAGGGCCTAAAGTTTTTATTGAGTTTTTTTATTTTGAAAAGGAATTTCAGTGTTCAATAGTTCAACTCATACACTTTAAATCTTTTCTGAATTTCTGTCTTTTTATGCAGTAATATTCATTTCTCTAGCAGTACCAGACCAAGCCTTTCCCAGCATGACAGTGCCTCTGTGCACAAAACCAGGAACATAAAGATATACTTTACATGGTTTGAAATAGAACGCTTTTAACAATAAACGTTGTCTCAAAGCAGCTTTACACAAATAATGAATGAATAAAGAATAAAGAATGAATAAGATGTTCTTCATAAGTGTAAGTGCCTATTGAACAAGCCTGTGGAGACTGGCAAGGAAAAAAATAAAAAAGGAAGAAACCTTGAGAGGAACCGGACTCAAGAGGGAACCCATCCTCATCTCTGTGGGACGGAATGTCCATTTATTACAGCTGAAAGATGTTTAGGTGTGCAGTGATGATCAAATACAAATTGTAGTCCTGAGTCAGTGTAGCAGACTGTTGAAATTAAGTTTCAGTCCAAATCCATCCTTGATGCTCCTGTGTAACTCCATTATGCTAAATGGTTTATCATTCATCTGGCATCCCTGGGAAGAAGGGGGAGAGAGAGAGAGAGAGAGAGAAATATATAGATTATTAAGTGTCCTTATTGTTGTATGAAAGTTAAGGACACTGTGCAGTTGGGGACTCCGGCAAGACTCGCTATGGCAGCATAACTAAAAGGGAGAACCAGAAGGTAACACAGACATGAGGGATCTCTGGGATAAGAGACGACCCACCACACCACCGTCAACAAACCTGAGTGAACGTGTGAATGTGAGGGGACGACAGCATGCTAATATCCCAGTTCACCGAACATTCGATATCCATGATCCCTCCAGATCTGAGCCTTTACCTAAGAAAAATCTACTAATCTAAGGCTTGACTAAATAAATATGTTTTCAACCTCGACTTGAACTTGACTGTGTCCGAGTCCGTAACACTGATTGGAAAGTTGTTCCATAACTGAAAGACTGAAAGATTTGCCCCCTGCTGTAGTCTTCATTATTCGAGGTACCTTTTGATCTAAGTAGGCGTGGAGGATCATACTGGTACAGAAGTTCACTCAGATACTGCGGCGTGAGACCGTCAAGTGCTTTACATGTCAGTAGTATTTTATAATAAATGCGAGATTTACTTGGGAGCAGTGTAGACTGATTAAAACAGGGTGATCTGGTCATATTTTCTAGATCTAGTGAGGACTCTTGCTGCTGCATTCTGAACTAGCTTAAGCTTATTTATGCACTTACTCGAACACCCAGACAGTAAAGCTAACATATTTCTAAGATGAAAGAAGGCGATCCTGGCAATGTTATTGACATGAGAATCAAAGGAAAGACTCGGGTCAATAATCACACTAAGGTCTTTTACTGCTGTACACACTGAGACAGAAACAGCATCCAGAGATGCTACGTAACCAGAACGGTTACTTCTAGCTGCATTTGGTCCTAGTAAAAGCACTTCCGTGTTATCCAAGTTGAGCAGAAGGACGATATCAAGCATCTCCTTTACACACTCCTCAACATTTTTTAGCTGATCGCTCTCATCAGGCTTTGCTGTGTAGCATATGCATAGCAATGGAAGCAAATACCATGTTTATGTAGAATTTCACCCAGAGGGAGCAAATATAAAGAGACCAATAGCAGGCCATTTACCAGTTTGACTTAACTGCTGTACTACAGCCTGTTCTAGAATCTTGGAGATAAAGGGGATGTTTGATATTGGCCAATAGTTGGACATCTGACAAGGGTCAAGGTCAGGTTTCTTAATTAGGGGGTTGATAACCACCAGTTTGAAAGATTTAGGTACATAACTAAATCTCCACAAATACACTCCAAAATCTAGTGGCACATGATCTCAGAAGAGTGGAGATTTTTATACAGTAAATGGGAACAAAATGTGGAATGGGAAGTTCAAAAAGCACATACCAACCCTATTGTCGTGTCCACAAACTTTTGCCATATATTTGTCCATCTCATTTCGAGCTCTTAAGTCTTTAAAGTTGTATTGTTTTCATACAAAAAAATAAAAGGCTTTAATAAAAGATTCTATTTATTCTTGTAAATTTAAAAATAGGCAATTATTTTATTTAAATTGGATAGTTATAGAGATTTATAGCTTGAGTCATTTATAAACATTTATAGATGTTATAGACTGTTTAGTGCTATAAATGAAGTAATATATATACAGATTTCATTGTAAAGTACAGTAAACCTTTGATAAGTATTCCAAAGCTTAAAATTTGAATTCTCTAATACAATATTCAAATATGGTCATAGAATATTCAAATTCTAATATTCTTTATATATTCTTTATCTTTATTTTTTCATATAGAAAATTATTTCTTTTTGTAGACTTGTAAATGTGTGTTCAAATCACCATTTCAATAGATTGTTAGACTCCAATATTAGTTCCAAGTCTTGTAAAGTTTTAATGCTCATTGTTTTGTTTTAGTTCAATTGTCATTTGTGAAGTGAATTGATGTTCTGTCAACTTTATATATATATATATATATATATATATATATATATATATATATATATATATATATATATATATATATCTTTAAGGTTTGTCGAGTTTTCAATTCTGTCTGAAAGGAGCTGTGAGAGGGAGATAGACGATGGTCAGATGCTGCACCTTACCACCTAACGCCTTACCTCACTTGTGATTATTCAAATTTGCTTTGACTTTCAAATTACAGTCATTTTCAAGCCTTTGTGGTTGGAAAATGCGTGGTCTGCTTTACCCTGTGTCCACACAAAACAAGTCTCTGTGGGCGTGGCCTTATGATCTATTTCACTTACAATTACTGCAAAATCTTAACATGTGACTGTTACATTATAATTTTTTTTTTTAAGTTTTCTATAAATTTCAGGATTTTTGATAAAGCATTGACCGAAATCAAACTAAAACACAGTCAATGAAGCGGTTAGTACAAACGTGAACAAAATACACTCAGGGGAAAATTTGATGGCTGAAGGGGAAAGGACACACTGTGTGAAATATGTACTTTGGCTTGCTGCAGCGCTTACTTTCGCTTTGATTTGACTATCTGGTTGCAGTTTGATCGTTGCACTTGGTGAACTCTCTCATCATTGAGTCTTCAGCTTAGCTATTAGTATTTAAGAAGGCAGGGAATATAGGGGAGCTCCTTTGATATTCAATAGTACCACACAAGACCTTTTGTTGTATATATATTTTTTAATTGTTCATTATGGTTAGAAGCAGTTTCTTCGTAGCAGTGTTGCCGACTGGTAACATGAATCCAGGTTGGGGGGGAAGCAAGCCGTGAACGTGCAGATTTCGAATTGTTTTCGATCACACCTAAACTCCATAGATCTGATAAAATCTTTATTCAAATCCAACTTGCTGTCAGTGTAATAATAAATCAGAACCTAAATTAACCTGCAGGTGCGAATGAATTTTCAGCCCATCTTTTGTGTAGTAGAGAAAAACTGTAATTCATGAAGGACTAGTTGATTGTTGGTCTCAAAACACGTAATGCGTCAACCATTGTGACCATCCAAAAAGTTTAGGATGCTAGCTTTGCGCACTTTTTACTTTAATTTACTGGAGTAAAATTATTTTTTATTTATAAACTGTTAAATATCATTTAACACAGTGCTGAACAGAAAAATTATCCAAGCTTTTTAATACATTATTGTTTTTTCCACACAGTGTTTCTGTTTATGTGAGCCAGAGCCACACCAGATAATGGACTACGTAGCACGTTTCTTTGTATCTTTATTGTATAAGCTGACATGGAGGACACATTATGACCGCCTGTTCAGACAGTCAGAATCTTAAGAAGTGGAGATTTTATAGGGATCGTCTGGTACAGTGTGACAGATTTTTATTTATTTATTTATTTTATTGCTGTAATCAGAAAGGATGTGGTTATGTGGAAGGTCTGTGTGATGGAGGTCAGCGGAAAACAGCGAAAATAATAAAAGAAATATATATATTTTATGTAATAGCTTCCTTTATCAGTAATGCAGATATGCTATTGACAAGAAAATAATGTTTTGTGAAAATGCCTGCTCTCAGCTCCAAGGTGTTCGTGTCTCAATTGCGCCAGATTGCCGCAGTCCTTTGAATCTTTCCATGGCACGTTTTAGTATACCTGCGCTTAGTATGTGTATTGTGAATTGTTCCGCTGTTTCAAAATAACCTTTATTCGAACACTTCCTGTAACCCCTGCGTTTACCGTAATAGGGGTTTCGTTATGCCTCTTGCTCTGCTCCTTAGTTAACCTTCGGTTTGCAGGAAATGATGTCGCCTCGAGGAAGTGGAAGACATTTTGATGGTTTCTTAAGGGAACATCGTGTGAACGTCTGAATTGCTGTAGTCACACACAATATAATGCATGACCATAGATGTCACCCTGGCCATGGTGACGGAGATTAAAATGCCACAAACACTTTTTTTTATTATTATTATTTTTTAGTTATTTTTTTCTGAGCAAAATGTAAAGACTTGCAAAAGTAGACTGTCTTAGGTAATATGAATGCTGTTCATTTCTGTGTTAGGATGATAATGTAAAAAGGCTTAGTGGTTGGATCACGTGTTTGTGTGTGTGTGTGTGTGTGTGTGTGTGTGTGTGTGTGTGTGTGTGTGTGTGTGTGTGTAAGCTGTATGGTGAAACCGGTTTTGAGGAATTTGGGTGTATACAGTAGATGTGTGTGTGCATGTGTGTGTGTGCATGTGTGTGTGTGTGTATACATGTGCATGTGTGTGTGTTATTTCTGTCATTTGAATTGGTCAGAGCTGATTAGTGTGTTTTAAATGTGTTGGTGCAAAGTTTCACACCTCCTGCTCGGCTATGTTCTCTCAGGCCTTTTTGTTTAGTGCCAAGCCTGCAAATAGCGGCGACACACACACACACACACACACACACACACACACACACACACAGACTTACTGTTTACCCACAACTTCCCCACTGCACAGCTACAGCAGTGTTGCATGTTTTTTCAGAAGTATTTTGCATACTTTGTTTCGCTGTCCAATAGCGATCAGACACGTTCTCTTTCATTGCAGTCATCTGCTTGCAATTTGGTCATTTATTAGCATATTTACAGTCGACATGCCACCATTGCAGAAAGTTACTGCTAACATTCAATGGGCAAACCAGTACTAATCAAAAACCATCAGAGGCTACTGAGAAAAAAATCTAACATCACTGTGTGTGTGTGTGTGTGTGTGTGTGTGTGTGTGTGTGTGTGTGTGTGTGTGTGTGTTGACCTATAAGCAAGGATGGACCCAGAAGAAACAGTACAATGTTGAATTGTGACAACACTATTAGGACAAAAACTAAGCGGTCTCACTGTACGAATTTTTTTATACTTGTAATCTGTAAAATTTCATTTTTGCAACATTCCTTCATATCGGTGTGCAAGTTGCACATCCAGAGCCCTTAGAGTGCTTGTCTTTGCTTTGCTGTTTATTTATTTATTTATTTATGCTTAGACTTAGATATGCATTATTGTGCATAAGGGAAATAATCGAAATGTATTTATTTGTTTATTTATAGCTTTCTCTCTCTTTTTCTGGTGTAATGTTGATCTTCATCCGTGCTACTCGTCACGCAGCTTAGTTTCTGCCTGCGGGCTATTTCAGCTTAAACATGCTGGAGCAGGGACGTCAATACAATTAAACACTCGCAAACGCGCTCTATACGCTTGCTGTAAGGGTGAAAAAGACCCACACACACACTCCTACAAACAGTTCCACACAAAGTCAGTGTTGTCAACATTCAGCTTTCAGGTGATCTAAGGGATGGCGATAGTGATAGCAATCTTGTTATCAACAAACGTTTTCCCTGACAAAATTCCACACGGCGATAGTCGAACATGTCGACATATTGGCTTTTAGCCCTGTTCTGGCTTGTGCTCCTTACTGAGGTAAAAGGTGCTTTTCCAGTCTGGCTAGTGTCTTCATTTTTGCTTGACATGTGTTTAATGCGCGGTAATGGCCTGTTGTGCGCGCAGTTCGAGTTGTGTGACGGTTTTGCGCTGCGCTGCACTGTGTTACAGTCAGTTTTTGTCAGCGGTTCACGTTGCAGCTTGTTTTCAGGGGCATACTCGACTACTCCTGGCCGACATTTAAGACCTTGTGCCATCTCTAGTCACTGACTCCTGATCATCTAACACACTGTTATAATTATCCACCGCAAGTGCTGAACATTTAAATATTACACCTGGCTTTACATACGTTTAGTCTAATTAGCATGCTGTATCACATGCTGCTACATATCAGCCTAAAGAATAACACAGCTGCATATAAACATAATCTACAAAAATGCACAAATTCTTTCTCTTATGCATACTAACATACTTAATGTAAGTATGTATGCTTAAAGTGCATACCAAATAGTTTTTTTGGAATTACACCGTAGCATACTAAAAGTACATGCTATACTAAATAGCTTAATGTATATTAGACTGTAAAGACAAAAGTACTAGGACACCTTCTTTTTACCCTTCATCAGTACCTGTGTGAAAGTGAATACTAGTGTATGCTACATAGTGTAAAAAGGTGTACTGGCATTCTACATAGTGTAAGAGGGTCTAACAGAGTACTACACAGTGTAAAAGGGTGTATTTAAGTACTACATAGTGTGAAAGGGTCTATCAGTGTACTACATAGTGTAAAAGGGGTTATCAGTGTACTACATAGTGTAAAAGGGACTATCAGTGTACTACATAGTGTAAAAGGGGTTATCAGTGTACTACATAGTGTAAAAGGACTATCAGTGTACCACATAGTGTAAAAGGGCTATCAGTGTACTACATAGTGTAAAAGGGACTATCAGTGTACTACATAGTGTAAAAGGGGCTATCAGTGTACTACATAGTGTAAAAGGGACTATCGGTGTACTAAATAGTGTAAAAGGGTCTGTCGGTGTACTACATAGTGTAAAAGGGTCTGTCGGTGTACTACATAGTGTAAAAGGGTCTGTCGGTGTACTACATAGTGTAAAAGGGTCTGTCGGTGTACTACATAGTGTAAAAGGGTCTGTCGGTGTACTACATAGTGTAAAAGGGTCTGTCGGTGTACTACATAGTGTAAAAGGGTCTATCGGTGTACTACATAGTGTAAAAGGGTCTGTCGGTGTACTACATAGTGTAAAAGGGTCTGTCGGTGTACTACATAGTGTAAAAGGGTCTAACAATGTACTACATAGTGTAAAAGGGTCTATCAGTGTACTACATAGTGTAAAAGGGTCTATCGGTGAACTACATAGTGTAAAAGGGTCTATCGGTGTACTACATAGTGTAAAAGGGTCTGTCGGTGTACTACATAGTGTAAAAGGGTCTGTCGGTGTACTACATAGTGTAAAAGGGTCTGTCTGTGTACTACATAGTGTAAAAGGGTCTGTCGGTGTACTACATAGTGTAAAAGGGTCTGTTGGCGTACTACATAGTGTAAAAGGGTCTGTCGATTGTACTACATAGTGTAAAAGGGTCTGTCGGTGTACTACATAGTGTAAAAGGGTCTATCGGTGTACTACATAGTGTAAAAGGGTCTGTCGGTGTACTACATAGTGTAAAAGGGTCTGTCGGTGTACTACATAGTGTAAAAGGGTCTAACAATGTACTACATAGTGTAAAAGGGTCTATCAGTGTACTACATAGTGTAAAAGGGTCTATCGGTGAACTACATAGTGTAAAAGGGTCTATCGTGTACTACATAGTGTAAAAGGGTCTGTCGATTGTACTACATAGTGTAAAAGGGTCTGTCGGTGTACTACATAGTGTAAAAGGGTCTGTCTGTGTACTACATAGTGTAAAAGGGTCTGTCGGTGTACTACATAGTGTAAAAGGGTCTGTTGGCGTACTACATAGTGTAAAAGGGTCTATCGGTGTACTACATAGTGTAAAAGGGTCTAACAATGTACTACATAGTGTAAAAGGGTCTATCAGTGTACTACATAGTGTAAAAGGGTCTATCGGTGTACTACATAGTGTAAATGGGTGTATTGGAGTACTACATAGGGTCTAACAGTGTACTACATAGTGTACAAGGGTGTATTTGAGAACTACTTAGTGTAAAGGGGTGTATTTGAGTACTACATAATGTAAAAGGGTGTATTTGAGTACTTTTTTGTGTATTTGAGTAATACATAGTGTAAAAGGACTAAACACTACTAAATTATCCAGATCAGCATTCTAACAAAATCAATACTCTAAAAAAGTTATACTAGCATACAGGGAGTGCAGAATTATTAGGCAAGTTGTATTTTTGAGGATTAATTTTATTTGAGGATTTAATTTGAACAACAACCATGTTCTCAATGAACACAAAAAACTCATTAATATCAAAGCTGAATATTTTTGGAAGTAGTTTTTAGTTTTAGCTATTTTAGGGGGATATCTGTGTGTGCAGGTGACTATTACTGTGCATAATTATTAGGCAACTTAACAAAAAACAAATTCATACCCATTTCAATTATTTATTTTTACCAGTGAAACCAATATAACATCTCAACATTCACAAATATACATTTCTGACATTCAAAACCAAACAAAACAAATCAGTGACCAATATAGCCACCTTTCTTTGCAAGGACACTCAAAAGCCTGCCATCCATGGATTCTGTCAGTGTTTTGATCTGTTCACCATCAACATTGCGTGCAGCAGCAACCACAGCCTCCCAGACACTGTTCAGAGAGGTGTACTGTTTTCCTCCTTGTAAATCGCACATTTGATGATGGACCACAGGTTCTCAATGGGGTTCAGATCAGGTGAACAAGGAGGCCATATCATTAGATTTTCTTCTTTATACCCTTTCTTGCCAGCCACGCTGTGGAGTACTTGGACGGTGTGATGGAGCATTGTCCTGCATGAAAATCATGTTTTTCTTGAAGGATGCAGACTTCTTCCTGTACCACTGCTTGAAGAAGGTGTCTTCCAGAAACTGGCAGTAGGACTGGGAGTTCAGCTTGACTCCATCCTCAACCCGAAAAGGCCCCACAAGCTCATCTTTGATGATACCAGCCCAAACCAGTACTCCACCTCCACCTTGCTGGCGCCTGAGTCGGACTGGAGCTCTCTGCCCTTTACCAATCCAGCCACGGGCCCATCCATCTGGCCCATCAAGACTCACTCTCATTTCATCAGTCCATAAAACCTTAGAAAATCAGTCTTGAGATATTTCTTGGCCCAGTCTTGACGCTTTCAGCTTGTGTGTCTTGTTCAGTGGTGGTCGACTTTCTGCCTTTCTTACCTTGGCCATGTCTCTGAGTATTGCACACCTTGTGCTTTTGGGCACCCAGTGATGTTGCAGCTCTGAAATATGGCCAAACTGGTGGCAAGTGGCATCTTGGCAGCTGCACGCTTGACTTTTCTCAGTTCACGGGCAGTTATTTTGCGCCTTGGTTTTTCCACACGCTTCTTGCGACCCTGTTGACTATTTTGAATGAAACGCTTGATTGTTCGATGATCACGCTCAGAAGCTTGGCTATTTTAAGACTGCTGCATCCTCTGCAATATATCTCACTATTTTTGACTTTTCTGAGCCTGTCAAGTCCTTCTTTGACCCATTTTGCCAAAGGAAAGGAAGTTGCCTAATAATTATGCACACCTGATATAGGGTGTTGATGTCATTAGACCACACCCCTTCTCATTACAGAGATGCACATCACCTAATATGCTTAATTGGTAGTAGGCTTTCCAGCCTATACAGCTTGGAGTAAGACAACATGCATAACGAGGATGATGTGGTCAAAATACTCATTTGCCTAATAATTCTGCACTCCCTGTATGTCATAGCTTCTGAGTATTAATTAGTCCAGTAGTGCATGTTTTATTGGAGATCATCAATCTGTCTGCGGTCTGTGTTGGGGATTCTTTTAATGTGAAAAGTAGCTGAAGGTTTATGATTTAAAGAGTAATATGTGTTAACGTTTTTTTTGTGTGTTAATCGATATTTTTGGTCCCTGTTGCAAGTGTTTGTTGAAGGTGCTGTACAAAAAGGATGTAAATGCACTAAGAAATCTAAAAAAAAAAAAAAAAGACTATTGTTGTGTTTTGAAGACAGGAAAACACATATCTGACTGTTGGCAGTGTAATCAGCAGCAAGGGAGCAGCTGCGTGAGCCGTCTGTCAACCAGGCCTGATCGTTTTCCACCATCACTCTCTCTCACACACACTCACACACGCACACACACACACACACACACACACACACAGAGCTTCTGGCCTGAAAGATTTACAGGTTGTTTCATAGTAAAGGAAACAAATACAAAATAATTTGACAGCCATATACTGTGTAGTGTGTACAATCATACTTTGGGTTCAGTACTATGTGTGTGTACATTTGTCATGGTGTGTGTGGGTGTGTTTCTTTTGCATCAGGCATAAAATAGAATTTACAGAGGAATTGTAAATAGAGGTTTTACTCGTCTTCTGATTTGCATTTTGTCCTATGACACATGTTCATGCTCTGCCTGACACATGTATTTACACACACATATACACAAACACATACTCAAAGTGTGTATGAATTATCACTCGTTAAATGATCTAAAACTGTACATTACATAACTAATAGTATGAGTAGTAGCATACTAAATATTCCATAAATATAAATATATATATACATATATATTAGGCTCCTATAAATTCTTTCTTCTCTATACTAAAAGTATTCTATACTTGCATTCTACTCGAGTCCACAATTTCACCTAATCATATGGTATAGGTTTGCACACTTGCATACTAAATAGTCCCCAAACTGCACACTACATTACTTAATAGTTAAAAAATGTAGTAACTCTGTTCTCTGACATAACCTGTGCTGTAAAATCTTTGTGGTGTGTGTGTGTGTGTGTGTGTGTGTGTGTGTGTGTGTGTGTGATGAGAGACCTTTGCAAAAGCTTATCTTCCTTCCATTAATGTTATGCTAATAATAAAGTAGGGCTGCAGCTATCGATTATTTTAGTAATCGAGATTTTTACCGATTATTCCATCGATTAATCGGATAAAAAGTACATTTGCTTTATTTAAGAGCAATACTAAATATACAAGAGAAAATAAGACGGGTCTCTTAAAATGAACAAGCAATTTGTTTCCTTTTTAGAACATGTTTATTAGATTTTATTTGCTGAAATTGCATACAAGAGTATCTGTGAAAACTAAACCAATTTACTGCAATCAATTGCCGTATTACATCAAAATGCAAATATATATAAATAAAAAAAATCTATTTCAAATTACTTCAAAAACTGTAACCGCACTGTACGTTTTTTTCCTGTTTGAAATGATCCCAAACTTTGGAAACTTTCTAGCATTTTCTTTGGCCTGAATCTTCTCCTCACCCCTCGCTGTTTTCTTTCCATCCCTCCATTTTTATTCTGCACTGTCTTCTGTGTTCCCTGTCTGGAGCTCTCCAGAGACCATGGGAAAACACGGTGAGCTTCAAAGTTTAGAGGGTGGTACATCAGTAATAATGGTCCGTGAGGAAACAGTGCTCTGTGTGCATTTAAATAGACTAAATGGAAAAATAATTTGCATTTTTGTATTCGATTTACTCGAGTTACTTGAGGAATTGTTTCAACCGTATAATAAAGTATTAAAATGAGCTCAATGTGCCACACCTCTCACTTCCTCTTATCTGTTGACTTCCTGTTTCACTTTGATGTTTGCTGCTGTACAGTGCTGGTGGTAACCCTATTTGGTACCCTGGGTGGCATCAGATCACCAGTACATGTTATTTTTTAAATTTTGTAACGTTTGCATTAACAAATGAATAAAATATTGGTTGTATTAGTGCAAGGTCCTGCAATTTGATTGCTTTGTAATGTAATTGGTTACAGTGCTGCTGTGGTAGGGAAATCAGTTATATAGATGATATGCAGCATAAAAATACTTTGCAAAACTAAACGGATGAAAATAGGCCCATGAATAAATAAATCGTCAGCTTCCTGTCTCTCGTCATTGGTCGGAGTGTGTTTGAGAGACGGGGCTGTTGTATTGGCCTGCTGTGGTTTTGGATTGAACTCGTGCACTGATAAGTGTCAAAAACTGGCTTTTTGGGGTGGAGCCAAAAGCGGCACCCGATAAACAGAGTTGCATAACAGGGCAGGACGATTGGCATGCAGATACAAGGCGTAATTTTAGCAGCTATGATAAAGCACACAGTGTGCTGTTGCTGCCTCTGGCTGTCACCTAGGTTGCTTTAACTTTCTGCTTATGTAGGCATTAATCATTTTTAAAGAAGGCTATGCACACGTGATTACGTCTACAGCAAGGCTATGCGACCAATTACTCAGTCTGTAACCAAATGTAATTGTCATATATTTGCATATTTAAATGTAGTAAATGTATTCTTTAATACACTGGCGTATCATTATTGATAAGCAATAAGCCTGCTGGATGAAAATAAAAGGTGTCACAATGTTTTTTTTAGCCAATCAAAATTATTTTTGTGTTCAAGCCATGAATTGTACAATTACTAATACAACCTGATATACAGATTAGTAGACTACAGATGGTCCATGATTTACGGTGAATCAACTTAACGATTTTTCGAACTTATGATGGCAATATGACCAAATTGTACATTTTACATTCGGCGCGGCGGGCAAATGTAGCAGCTTACGTTGTAGTTTAAAGTTTTGTTTTGCTAAATGATGTGCTGTAATTTGTTAAATTATTAACAATACTGTATACCGATCAATCTTTAAGACTCCTGGGTAGGCTAGGCCATGTGTTTCGACTTCAAGTTTCGATGGCGTCTTCGGAACGCATCTCGGTCATAACTCTGGGAATACCTGTATATATATTTATATACAGATTTAAAGTTATAAATCTATTTATTTTAGATATATAAAAGGGTTCCAGTCAGCAAAGGGTTTGAGTACTTTTGGAATGAGTTGCATGAATATGAACGAATGTAGCGTTACTACGCAACTAGAGCGTAGGTGTCTTCCGTTGTGGTATTGCTATTAAAATCTGTATTTTATTTTATTTTTTTCTATTTTTGCTTCCAGTTCCTCGTTTTACGTACGGGACACTGGGAGACCCGTCCACTTTCAACCGTCCACGCTGGACTTTGGCACTCAGTAAGTGACTGGCGTTTTTATAGTGTCATTCTAAATTTAAACAAGTTCTCTCTCTCTCACACACACACACACACACACACACACACACACACACACACACACACACACACACACACCCACACATGCTTTATTTTCAGATGCACATTGTACAGTACAGACACTTGCCACACCCTGTCCACTACATGGTTCGCTCTGCATTTGATAATCTGCAGTGAAATAGTTTTCAAATTCCCCAAACCCACAATGCACTGCTTAGTTAGCATCCAAGATATGACGACATGTGGGACGGAGTGTGTGTTGTTTGGGACACATCCACCATGACCTTATGACAGTGTTTATGCGATCTGTGTGATCGTGTTTAGTTTGAGACACGTACATGGTGGACTGCTCACAGGGAGAAGTGTTTATGGTGCGGTTTATGGTTCCCCAAATAGAGTGATGCGATGTGTGATCCACTTTTGTGAATCTAAATGTTTAGGTTGTAGACGGAATCTCAAAGAGGTTTTATTCACTATATCTGTTTATTACAGAAGTCCTGAGTCCATTGGTTATACAAATTTTTTTGTTTTCTTATCACTACTTAAATTTCCTATGATTTTTTACAATGATAAACATGGTTTCCTCATAAACAGTACCTATTTTTTTCCATGTATTTGATATAAAAGCATGTTCTTCCATCCAGCATCATGGATAATAACCATTTCCACACGCTGTAGTCCACCGATATATTTTCTGTTTTTATAATAAACAAATGCTGGCCATTTTAATAGATTTTCGCCAAAAGCACAAAGAATATTTTCCCACAGCTAAGTGAGGTTCATGAGTTCCCCTTTGAGCTTCAGCAGGACCAGAATAGAGCAGAAATATTTTGGATTTGGAACACAGCCTGCATGCTACCAGCTACCATGCGGTGTTTGCTGATTTTTTTATTATTTTTTTCATCATCATGATTTTTCAATTGTGAATCTGGATTATATTTGGACTTCTGATTACACCAGCAGAGAATCTTATATTGTATCACACTTAGATATACACACACACACACACACACACACACACACACACACACACACGCATATGCTTGCAAGCATACAGTCACTCCACAGTAATTACCGAAGGGTGAAATTCGTATAGCTTAAACGAATTTCACCCTTCACACACACACACACACACACACACACACACACACACACACACACACACACAACTGAACAGAGTTAAAGAGAGCAGTCTCTGGTGCTAATGAAGTCGGAATTGAGCAGTCTTTAGTTTGGTATTTCCTTCAGCTGGGAGAGAGAGAGCGAGAGAGAGAGAAAAAACAAATAAAACCTTATGACAGTCCCCTTGCTCAATTTCATCATTCCTTATGTTCTAGCAACCATGTGCTTCTACCTGTTTACAACCCATACGTGCGCACGCGCGCTCACACACACACACACACACACACACGAATGATGTTGCAACAATGGTGAGCTTGTCTATTTTATTTATTTATTTATTTATTTTAATCACCCAGAGAAAACTGTTCCTAGGCAACCAGACATTATAAATGTTAAAAACCTAGCCAGTGACTAAGGCTAAAGGTTTCGCTAGCTACCGCACAACCATACAGTCTTCTCACATATCTCTGATGCCACTTTTTGACCCCACACACACACACACACACACACACACACACACACACAAAACTGAACGAATCTTTTTATAGGAGCTTTTAACTTTCTGATCATCTCTTTTTGGGCCACACTACATCTTTCTCACACACACACAGCTTTTGCATATGCTTGCAAGCAGACAGTCACTCCACAGTAATTACCGAAGGGTGAAATTTGTATAGCTTAAAAAAAAGTGTTCAGTCTACCTCGGGTGTTGTCGTTTCCCATGTTTGTGTTTGTGCTTTTGTTTGCAAGATTGTGAGAAGCCATTCAGTGTCTGGTAACTTATAATAAATAAATAATAATTCTAACAGTGTTGTTTTTTTAGGTCGATCTTAAACTTGAATGCAGGAATAAACAAAGCTTTGTTGTCTTAATAGCTAAGTTAGTGAACCTGCATTGCACCACCATCAGGGCCGATTGGAACTTATTGTCTCATTTGTAATTGTTAGTGTCTGTTTAGTTAATAAATGAATGAAAGTCTAACTTTGTGTGTGTTTGTGTGTAGACCTGTAGGTGTCCCGCGAGCTGAAACCATTTATATTCATAACCCGAGTTCGGAGCTGCCGGTTACGCTGCAGTCCGTCCTCACGTCCAGCTCACATTTTCATATGCCTGCCTTCCACAGACGGGTGAGTGGATGTGCTTCTATCTATCTATCGATCGATCGTGCATTTACACATTATGTTACAGCCTCATTCCGAAATGAATTAAATTAATTATTTTCCTCACAATTCTACAAACAAAACCCCATTATGACAACGTGAAAGAAGTGTGTTTGAAAAAAATACAGAAGTATTCACAGTCTTTGCTCAATACTTTTTGTTGAATCATATTTGGCATCAATTACAGCCTCAAGTCTTTTTGAGTTTGATGCTAGAATCTTGCCGCACCCATTTTTGGGCAGTTTCTCCCATTTTTCTCTGTAGAACCTCTCAAGCTCCATCAGGTTGGATGGGGAGCATCGGTGTGTAGCTATTTTCAGATCTCTCGAGAGGTGTTCAATAAGGTTCAAGTCTGGGCTCTGGGTGGGTCACTCAAGGACATACACAGAGTCGTCCCAGAGTCACTCCTTTGTTATCTCAGCTGTGTGCTGAGGGTCTTTGTCCTGTTGGAAGATGAACCGTCGCCCCAGTCTGAAGCTGGAGCAGGTTTTCATCATTGTCTCTGTACATTGCTGCGTTCATCTTTCCTCGATCCTGACTATTCTCCCAGTTCCTGCTGCTGAAAAACATCCCCACAGCATGATGAAGAAAATGCATTTTTTGTGCATTGATACAATCCTGTCTCTGAGGTCTACAGACAATTCCTAGTACTTCATGGCTTGGTTTGTGCTCTAACATGCATTGTTAACTGTGGGACCTCATATAGACATATGACATGTGTGTGCCTTTACAAATCACGTCCAATCAACTGAATTTACCAGAGTGGACTCCAATCAAACATCTTAAGGATGATCAGTGGAAACCGGAGGCACCAGAGCTCAATTTTGAGAGTCATTACAAAAGGCTGTTAATACTTATGTACATGTGAATTTTTATTTTTTTTTATAATTTTTTACCATTTTTTATTTTTAATACATTTGTAAAGGTTTTGAACAAACGTCTTTCACGTTGTCATTATGGGGTTTTGTTTGTAGAATTTTAAGGAAAATAATGAATTTAATTCATTTCGGAATGAGGCTGTAACATAAAATGTGAAAAAAAGTGAAACGCTGTGAATACTTTCCAGATGCACTCTGTCTGTTCGTCTGTCTGTCCATCTGTCTGTCTGTTTGTCCGTCCATCTTGTTCTTTACTTTCTCTTGTTTTTTTTTTTTACTCTCTCTCTCTCCTTCAAACCTGATTTTTCTAATTTTTCTAGCCTCTATAATGAACATTTAGCCCCTCAAACTTTATATTATTAATCCCATCAGCTATTTTAAAGTTAAATTTTAGATTGGAATCTGATCAGTTATTGAAGTAAAGACACTCTTTCAGTAGCCAGTTAGAACAAGCCTGGCTGTATAAACAGTCCTCTAATTAAAATTCAGTTGGAGGCGGGGCTTATGATCAGGCGTTGTCCATAAAAAATGATCTGAAACTCGAGTGAGTTCTCGTGCTGCTGTCGATTTTTCTCATTTGTCTGCTATAAGTATAATTAAAAAGTATAATGCTACTAAAATGTTTTTTAATTATAATCAAATATTAGTTATCGAGCCTAAATGAATGATCACAGCATGCTATTTATATTACCAGCTAAACCAGTGGCTTTGTGGCAGACGCACCAGACTGGAACCTCAGAGCGGAACTGAGTAAAACCTCATCAGTTTTGATGCAGGATGCCATGCTTGCTATTTAGTTTTCCCCTTCTAGATTTTCTGTAGCATTGTTTTTTTTGTTTTTTTTATGCAATCCTTAATTCATCCTTACCAGAAACTCATTTTCAGATATCATTGAAACAGAAAAAGACGGGTTAATCCAAAAATGTATTGGATTATCAGTCAGATAATCTGGAGAATACTGCAGAATTTTTCCCCTAAACAATTAATTTCATTATTTTTTTCTCTCTTTTGTGTCCCAGGTGATCCCACCCAGAGGGAAGACATCTTTTAAACTCATTTTCCTCCCAAGAGAGGAGGGCAATGTAGCAAGTTCGTTATTTATAAACACATCGACCCACGGGGTGGTAACTTACCAGGTGAGCTCGGGACATCCAATCTAAAACATCGATTAGGAAACATAAATGGGTCTCTTAAATCGTGTACAAATCTGAGAAAGCAGACTGCTTGATTTCTATTATCTGATAATGCAGTTTGGATTGTAACGTATTACAAACGGATATGCAAATTATTTAAAGATGATCATGCAGTACCTGGAAACGCTTCGTACTTTTAGTAGCTAGCTTACCAAATGTCGGTCAAAACAGTTTTGGTTGTTATTAGAATTTTTTTTCATGTTCTTGTCCGAAAAGGCAGAACTTTTCTTGAGCAAGCATGTCGCTTAGGAAAATCAATAAAAAAAAAAAAAACGATACAGCAGCGGAAAATGAAAATGTGCAGAGTTTGAGGGTGGTTGTATATAATATACACGAATGATATGTAGTTTTACCATGATATGTTTTCTGGATCGCGTATACCGTTTTGACCTACGTTGATATTGAGCTAATTTTCGAGCTAGCTAACCAGCTACGTCGCTAGTCAAACGTCTTTTACTTATTATATACAAATACTTTAAAACGATATTAATAAAACACATACTAGTAAATGGTTGCCATGTAAGTTTAAATGGTTTGCCAAAAAAATTACTATTGCTTTTTTTTTTAGGTAGCTAACAGTTAATTAGTCCTTGTTGGTTACCCCTTATGAGTGAGCCAGAGACGACTGTGGCTAAGAAAAACTCCTGAGATGGCATGAGAGAGAACCTTGAGAGGAACCAAACTGAGACGGGAACTCATTTTCATCTGGGTGGCACCAAAATGTCCATTTATTACATGTCCACTATTGTGGAAGTTACCAGCAAAACTGTTCATGGCAACTGAAGTCCTATTGTAGAAGTTTTTACAAATTATTACAGTTTTTAGGTTTGTTTGTGTTACAATACTAGAAATAATATAATCAGAAATAGAAAATCATCAGTCAAATCCCAAAATCAGAATTGTTTGTCGTTCACTCTCGGTGCTCCACGATTCTTAGGTTATTGATTATTGTTAAGATCAACTTGAACACAAATATAAGGTTTGCGTGACAAATCGTGATCCACACATTTCCTGTTAAACCTGGATTTATTTTCAGATGAAATGAAGTCTTCATGTAGGTTCATTTTAGAGGATTCTATAGTATTTAAACATGTAGTAGAGATATTTCTGTAACAGATTCTCTTTCTCTCTTTCTTTGTGTGCGTGTGTGCGTGCGTGCGTGCGTGCGTGCGTGCGTGCGTGCGTGTGTGTGTGTGTGTGTGTGTGTGTGTGTGTGTGTGTGTGTGTGTGTGTTTGCACGCCAGGTTTTTGGCGTCGGTGTAAACGCCGGCTCTGTAAAGGACGTGCCGAGAAAAGACGGCCTTCTCATATTTCCACATATACAAAGCATTAAACTCACACAAACTCAGGTAGGGTTTTTGCACATCTGCTGCCTCATGGTCAGCAACAGCCACACACACACACACACACACACACACACACCACCACCACACACACCACCACACACACAATTTTTGGTTTTGTTACATTTTTGAAAACGTTGATGTGATGCAACACTGCACGTTTCCCTGCACGACAGGAAGTCCGATGCAGCTTCAAAATGTCAGTTACCGCCTCTCTCTGCTTGAACCAGATATCCGACTACACACACACACACACACACACACACACACTCTGAGCTGTTGTTGTGGCTTTTTATCTGCCAGTTTTGCATGCTAGTATTTGTTTGTTAGCCTCCTTTAGCATGTTGTAAACAGAACGAAGAAGGCGATGTTCAAAAACTGCACTTTAATGAAACAACGTGCAAAACAGTGTAGCGAATGTACATTTTAAAAACGCTATTAAAATG
This sequence comes from Silurus meridionalis, assembly GCF_014805685.1. Lineage (NCBI taxonomy): Eukaryota > Metazoa > Chordata > Actinopteri > Siluriformes > Siluridae > Silurus > Silurus meridionalis. The sequence continues at coordinate 9,908,039 of NC_060911.1, read as the reverse complement.
TATTTAAAATAAAAATTCTAATATAAAAATATTTACCCTTCAGATTAATCGAGTTCCGAATGTTAATTCGTTTATAATTACGAATAATATAATTAGACTATACGTCGATAAGTTACACGTGAAAACCAATTTAGAGTTTAAACACATTAAGGAGCACTTTGGATCTCCTAGTTCATATAAATGGATGCTGTAGCGTTACATTTTTATATTCTTTCTTTTTGTTTGGGAATGTTAAAGGAATTAAATGTGCACAGTGTTTTGCCAAAATCATGTCACCTTCTGAGACTGATGATTTTATAACATTTTATTTTTTCCAACAGGAAAATGCTTTAAATATTACCATCCTGGGACTATTATTGGACTGCAGTCTTCCCAAAGCACTCTATGCTCACCCACAGGTACCCACCCACACACACACACACACACACACACACACACACACACACACACCTCAAACACACACATTTGAGCTTACGTTGTAGTTGTCATATCCACCAGTCTTGATGGACAGTGTTGGGTGTTTAATGGAAATTAGGGGAGGAAAGGTACATGTATTCGTATCGTACTTTTTCGGTACAGTGCGCATGTACAAATGCAATCTTTTCAGAGTTCCTTCACGAACATATTAAGTGGCAGATCGCACGTTTGTTTAGTCTCTGCCTCACATTTTGAGCACATTTTAAAAAATTGTTATTAAACTTGAAAACATACAAAACACTGTCAAAGACCCAACGGAGCGTGTTGGGTGGTTGATGGAGAGCGTTGGGTCTTTGATAGAGACCGTTGGGTGTTTGACGGAGAGTGTTTGGTGTTTGTAGGAGAGCGTTGGGTGGTTGACGGAGCGCATTGAGTGTTTGACGGAGAGAGTTAAGTGTTTGATGGAGAGCATTGTGTCTTTGATGGAGAGTTTTGGGTGTTGGATGGAGAGTGTTGGGTGGTTAATTGGACAGTGTTGGGTGTTCGATAGTGACTGTTGGTGTTTGATGAAGAGTTTTGGGTGTTTAATGGTTTCTGTTGGGTGTTTGATGGTTTCTGTTGGGTGTTTGATGGTGGCGTTGGGTGTTTGATGGTGGCCGTTGGGTGTTTGATGGTGGCTGTTGGGTGTTTGATGGAGAGTTTTGGGTGTTTGATGGTGGCTGTTGGGTGTTTATGGTGGCTGTTGGGTGTTTGATGGTGGCTGTTGGGTGTTCGATGGAGAGTTTTGGGTGTTTGATGGTGGCTGTTGGGTGTTTGATGGTGGCTGTTGGGTGTTTGATGGTGGCTGTTGGGTGTTTATGGTGGCTGTTGGGTGTTTGATGGTGGCTGTTGGGTGTTTGATGGAGAGTTTTGGGTGTTTATGGTGGCTGTTGGGTGTTTGATGGTGGCTGTTGGGTGTTCGATGGAGAGTTTTGGGTGTTTGATGGTGGCTGTTGGGTGTTTGATGGTGGCTGTTGGGTGTTTGATGGTGGCTGTTGGGTGTTTATGGTGGCTGTTGGGTGTTTGATGGTGGCTGTTGGGTGTTTGATGGAGAGTTTTGGGTGTTTTATGGTGGCTGTTGGGTGTTTGATGGTGGCTGTTGGGTGTTTGATGGAGAGTTTTGGGTGTTTGATGGTGGCTGTTGGGTGTTTGATGGTGGCTGTTGGGTGTTTGATGGAGAGTTTTGGGTGCTTGATGGTGGCTGTTGGGTGTTTGATGGTGGTTGTTGGGTGTTTGATGGAGAGTTTTGGGTGTTTGATAGTGGCTCTTAGTATTTGGTAGTGTGTTAATGTTTGATGCAGATTGTTGGGATTCATGTTTAATAGTAAACATGGTAATTTAACATTGGAAAATAATGGTGTTTTGTGGTGCATGTTGGTTTGCAAAAGAATTTCGATGTTTATTAATATAGAAAATTGATATGTGACTGTGGATTTGGTCTTTGATATAGAGGTTGGTGTGTATTAGTGAACGATAGCATTTTTTGCTGTGTTTATGATGGAGCATAGCAAGGGTATCTGTGTATGTGTGTGTGTGTCTGTGTGTGTGTGTGTGTGTCACCACTAACTGTTAATCATTAACAGTACCTTAACCTCAGTCTGCTGATGCAGTGGAGAGATATGTTATAAATGTCTGTGCTTGGTGTTAATGCGTCAGCAGCCCGTTTGGGTCGTTGCCCTGTTCCACACATTCTCATGTTATAGCCAGTTCATGCAATTCGTGTCCTATTATGTCAGTAGTGTAGCAGGCCAAGAGCTCCACTGCCATTCGTGCTTTTTATTTTTAGACTTTTACTAAATGTACTTAAAATTAAATGTTCTTAGAAAGTAAAATCTCTACTAGCAGAAGCTGGATGCATAAATAGGGTTTTTAAATTCCTCCTAATACTTTTCTTTTGTTTTTTGTGAGACTTGCCTGAGTGGAAACTTGGAACTTGGAACACATATATATATATATATATAGTAAATGGATGCTGAAATGTGAGGGGGTGAACTCAAGATAAAGATATATAGATACACACACACATACACACACACACACACACACACACACACACACACAGTGCATTTGAAAAGTATTCAGACCCCCATCTTATGTGTGTGTATACATCTGTGTGTATATATATACACAGATTAGGCATAACATTATGATCACCTGCCTAATATTGCGTTGGTCCTTTTACTGCCAAAACAGTTCCGACCCGTCGAGCATTAACATTATTAACTTCTTTAGCAATATGAGCTACAGGAGTTCGTCTGTTGGATACACAGAGCAGCCTTCGCTCTCCACATGCATCAATGGGCCTTGGCTCCCCCCATGACCCTATTGCCGGTTCACCACTGTTCCTTCCTTGGAGCACCTAAGAGCTTCAGTTTTGGAGCACTAATCCTTACCCTTGCCCATTTTTCCTGCCTTTAACACATCAACGTTGAGGACAAAATGTTTACTTGCTGCCTAATAATATCCCACCCACTAATAGATGATGAAGAGCTAATCAGTGTTATTTACTTCACCGCTCATAATGTTATAATGTCATAAAGTTATGCCTGATCAGTGTATGTGACTATCTATCTATCTATCTATCTATCTATCTATCTATCTATCTATCTATCTATCTATCTATCTATCTATCTATCTATCTGTCTATCTGTCTATCATCTTTTTCTCAGGGCTTGTGTTTTGGAGCAGAGGATGAAGGACGTTTCTCTCTCCAGATCAGTCTCTCTGAGAGAGGCGAGAGGCCGGCTTACCTGGATAAAATGAAGCCCTACGTGCTGGAGAACATCATGGTGCTGCTCGTCTTGCCTCCACCGGGGGGTGCCGCATGTACGTAACATCACAGTGTCATACATTCGACATGCCCTAGAGCGCTTCCTCTTTTTATTTCTGTTTAATTTAAAACTTGGCCATTGTAATGGTTAATATATTACTTTATCACTACCTAACTTCCGGTAGGACAGCGCACCCAGAATGAGTTGTGATTTGATGTATTGATATGAAGTATTTTTTAATTCGTAGCGTGTTTTTACTATTCCTTTGCATACAGAGATCCTTTAACAAATGGTGGTTTATAGACCAGTTGCTTATCTCAGAAATCATGTGGCCCAGTGCTGCCCCCATGTGGCATGTTGTGGTGTTATTTGTGTGTTTGGATTCAGAATGTTGGAGTAAATGGTGCTAATTCTCCCCTTTTCTAGATCCAAAAATAGGGGTGTACATGCTGAACTCAGGGGTCAAACAGCTCTTTGTCAAGGTAAGTGCACAAATAAGATAAACATTCAATTGTGAATGCTGTGTAAGCGTAAGGTCGTTGTATCTGATTTGATCCGGGAAGGTTTGTTTAACTTGATGCAAAAAACGTAAACAGGGAACTATTTTAAAGGAAATTATGAAACTAGCGATAAACAAGAAGGATATCTTTTATTTTTTTACAGGAAATAGAGATTTTGCCAAGGACAGACATCTCTGTAGATATCAGCCACATGCCACTAAAAGCTTCTGCCAGTAACCTCACTCAGGTGGCCACTCTGTCCTGCAGACGTGAGTTCTTCTCTATATATAATAGTCCCATTATATCTTCAAACATTTTATGCAATGCTTTGTGATGGGAACACCGTATAGTACTGCCTCGTGGAAGAGTTTTATATATATACTTCATATATACAATATATGTTGGCACAATACAATTCATTACATTTATGGTCAATGAAGAAGTTCAGCCACGGTTGTATAGTCTGAACCGTAGTTGCTCAAGCAGACTTTGTAAATGATGAGTCAGTCATGGTCGAACAATATTTGGACTTCATTTGGGAAAAGTGGTGATTGAACGAGATGGAATTTTAAGAATTGATCTCGGACTGGTCGCCCTGTACATCAATAAAGTGTCAAATGCTACCTTTGTGGTGTACAAAATATTGGGGAATCTTGATATATATATCGAGTGCTATTGTGTATTGTTTGGTTTTTTGTTTTCTTGCATAATTATTTTTCTCTCCTGTGTGTATTTTTTTTCTTTCCAGGATCTTTGTTGTCTCAAAGTAAAAAATGCACGAGTCAGATAAGTGTGCAGATGTTGGGCAACATCAGTGTGAACATGTTTCCATGGCTGGAGCACACAAACAGGTGAGACCGTCTGTCTGTCTGTCTGTCTGTCTGCCAGTTTGATTATATGGATATATCGATTATCCTGTCTGTCTGTAAGAATCTGTTAATCTGGTTATCTTTATGTCTGTCTATTAATCTGTTTCGCTGTTTGTTTCTTTCCATCTGTCAGTTTCTCTGTCTTTCTGTCTTTGGCGATGTCTACACTAATCTGGATCGATTTGCAAACGGTTTCCGTTTAAAAACTCTCCATCCACACTATTTTTTATTTTCAGTCGTTTCCCACGCTGACGGAAAACGTCTGAAAACGCTTACGGGCCCCGGATTTCGTGTGAGCAAAACGTAAGACTTTTCGACCCGCGTCATTTCCCCCTGTCGTTTATTTACTTTTTGGCTCTTTGGAACGTTTGCGGCGATGTTGAGAAAAAGCGCCGTCGTGTCATCGTTTTCGATAGCCGTCCACACTAAATTTATTTTTACATTTATCTGTTCTTAAGCAGCTTCATTTCAATTGACTGAAAACAAGGAAGGTAGGCCAAAAACAGAGAAGAATATTGTTTTCTAATGAAAAAGCATTAGTGTAGACATAGCCTTTGTCTTTTTGACTTTCTGTCTCTCTTACAGTCCTGTGTATCTGTAAGTGTGTCTTTTTGCACGTCTGTCTCTTATTGTTGCTCTGTGTATAAATATCTGTTGGTTTTACTGCTACTGTCATGTATTTTGATATCTTTCTGACTATAGTCGATCCTTCTGCCTTTAAGATGTCAAGGCTCCAATCATTCTCTCACTTTTTCCATGTGTCTGTCTCTCCCTCTGTAGTGTCCTTGATTCTACTGGCTGGTTTCAGTTCATACAGAAGCAGAAAAGTGTGGATCAGGTGGAATTGTGGCTCACAAACCCTCTCCATCTGGGCTTCACAATCACTAACGTCTCCCTGAGCCAGCCATTGCCTCGGCTCTTTAAGGTAAACGCATCATATTTAATAATTCACATACACCTACTATGAAGATTCAGCTAGAATCTGTATTAAAGTTTAACGTAATGAAAAAAACCCGTGTCTTTGTTCATTCCTGTGCAGATAGTAAACGTCAGCAAGTCAGTGGGTGCGGCATCTGGGTCCTGGAAGCTCCTGAAGCTCCACCTCCTCAACAAAACATTGCCTGTCAACGTAGTTGCCGTGGTAACCATTACCACCAGCTTGGGCTTTTCGCTAGAGCTGCGTGTGCACGCGTCCTCCACAGGGTCAAAGGTGAGGGTTTATTACTCTTTGTGTATTAGTATAATTAATAGCGGTACAGTAGTAGTGATCTTGCTGTTGCTCTGCTCAGAGAGGGGAGGTGGTGTTTGAGGGCGGCGGTGAGTGTGAGCAGCTCTGTCCTCTTCGCCTGTCCAGAACCGGTGAGTAAAGCAGGACATCAGTACAAAGTGCTGTGTGTGTGTGTGTGGGTTTGGGTTTGTGTTCGGGTTAGTTCACAGAATAACCTCTTGTTGCTCTTCGTGTGTGTTTGCGACAGGACGTTTTGAATGGCAGCAGTCTCTTCTCCCAGAATCCTTTTCTTCCTTGTGGAAGACAGACAGCGGTTTGGCAGCGACGCTCTGCAGCCGCTGGCAGCGTAGTAAAGAGCTTTCCTGCAGGTACAGTGTGTACACACACAAACACACATTATAAGCTAAAATTTTTATGCATGCTACAGGTGCATCTTTAAATGTGTCTAGTAGGGATGTGCATCTGCAAAACTGAGGCAGATTCGATTCTCATCTTGATGCATAGCCGATACACTAAAGATACATATGACGCAGCTACCGATGCGATGCGGTTTACCCAATTACGATGCAGTACGATTCGATTTCGATTCGACACCATGCGATTTAATGCAATATTATGCAGTGGAAAAAATATGATGCTGTGCAATTCAATGTGGTACAGATAGTTCGCTTTTATTTCTTTGGTTCAGACAGACAGCAAATCATCAATTTTCTTGACCTTTTCATGAGCACACCCTTGTAGCTAAAAATAAAAGCAGATGTTCTTTTCCTGTTCTGTCTCGAGGAAAACGCAGCTCTACCTCTGCCATGTTAATCTGTATTCTCTCTGCCTCGGTCTGCATAGTGTTGTGATACGTCGTATTTACGTAGCAGCAGTGGTGAGGCTCGAGAAACAGTTTAGCGAGGAGAAATCAGTCTACGTATAAAATATTTGTCACAAATCGCTGGTCACTTTCTAAATAATAAAAGTATCTACTTATAATGATATATAAATAAATTGGTCTTTACCGATGCAAATGTGTTACAAATGCTAACTTGTATCCAATGCACACGTTTTTAAAACATCGCATTGTAAATTTTAATACACACACACACACACACACACACACACACACACACAATCCACATTTTTGCAGCATATAATTATAACATCCTTTCTTTTTGTGGTGTGTGTAGATGGCCCAGACTTCCCTCAGAGCATGCTAGTGCTCTAGATTTTGGAGCCACACCAGTCAATGAGAGCAAAGTATGCACACACAATATATATAAATCAGACTTTAGTTTTCCCTGTGAAATAATTCAGATATTTAAAAGTGTTTATTTTCTCAGATTAAAAACTTGACTCTGAAAAACCCAACCGGTTCTGTGGTTTCTGTGGAAATCCGAACCCTTTCCTCATACCCAGCTCCCCTTGAGGCGTTAGATCTTCTCACCAAGTGGTAAGTCTTTAATTTTCCACTCAAAAGGCTCTGCTTTGTTGATTGTTGTGAAACATTTTCATCAAGTTAATTTTATTTTTTTTTTATACTTTCCAGGTTTAACATCAGTCCTCTCTCGGTGAACATCAGTACAGCTGAGTTCTCTCTGCTTCCAACTGGTCAGAAGGTAAATGTTTTTTTTTTTCTTCTTGAAAAATGACTAAAATATTTGTCATGTATACAGTTCATGAAATATAGGAAGTGTACAAGCTCAAATTTAGCATAATGTCTACTAGGGGTGTAGCGGGACGCAAAATACATGGTTCGGTTTTAAGTCACGGTTTGGTTTAATTTCGGTACAGTTGAGGGGAAGAAATGCAAAACACAAAATTGCTTGTCGTTTTTTTTTTTTTTTATATTTTTTCAACATTTGTGAACATCAACAGTTTTAAATAAAAAATTAAATGTATATAAAAAAAAGATCAAATCAATGCAATATTTTTTTTTTATTATATTGATTAAATTGAGTAATTGATTAAATGCGCACAAATTACATTTATTAAAAATAAATTAAATAAATAGAAAAATGTTTAAAAAAAATTTGGTTACATTTGTTAGACCCCAGTTGGGTACTACAGATGTTACTTAAAATGTTATTTTATTTTATTTATTTATTTTTTTTACTTTTAATATGTAATTTTCTAAAGATATGTTCTACTTAACTGTTTTACTTATTTCAGCATACTTTTACAAATATCTGCATTAAAGAAACACAAGATATTGTTTATTCAATTTATTTATTTATAAATGAAATCATTCCTTCTTGTAGTTGTCTATAAAACGCAAAAGACTCTATCACTACACTGAACAAAACCCAAATTTTCCCGCATGCACAGTACAAATCGTGTTTCCGGTATCGAATAGTTAGAGATACTGTGGTTGATCTAAACAATGTTCAGAAGGTTATTACGGCATCTATTAAATAATAATAATAATAATAATAAAAGGCCACTCAGTTTGAAACGTTTATCACGTGACACTGTGCTCAAAGTGCGAGGTGCAGACTAAACAAACTTGTGCTCCACCACTTAGTGTTTCCAAGAAAACTCTGATTGGATAAGTGTAAAACAGGGATTGACAAAATTCCGGTACCGAAATGGTTCAGAATGAATACGTGTACCGTTACACCCCTAATTTCCACTGATCCAGGAAAGCAGGCAAGTGAATGAAATCTGGACAAAAAAGAAAATCTGTTTGTGTGTCCAGTCTCGGGAGATTCACCGAGGCGGCAGCGTGCGGCGGATCATCCTGCAGCCGTGGGAGACGAGGAGTGTGTCAGTTGCATATACACCCACTGAACACAAACCTGTCACCTCCCTGCTTCTCATCAGGTATGTCCAAGTGTGTGTTTATTTATTTCACCATTTCCAGCATAGTAACGGCAAAATTACCAATTATAATCCAGACACCTGATGCAGCTTCTGTGACAGCTTACATGCGATTTATCCTCTCGTTTTCTCAGGAATAACTTGACGGTCTTTGACCTGGTGTTGATAAAAGGATTTGGAGCGAAGGAGCTCCTACGCGTTGGGGGGAAACTCCCCGGTCCCGGCGCGTCGCTGCGCTTTAACGTTCCCCAGTCCACCCTGATGGAGTGCAGAGACGGTAAGAGTAACACAGTAATCGCTCAGCTTAAAAACTCCACTTGCAATACAGTGTGTTTGAATCCGCCATTTTGACATCCATGTGTCTCTTAGGTTTGCGCAATCACCTCAGCAAGCCACTGTTCGCCATCCAGAAGAGTTTTAAAGTGGAGAATGCAGGCGAGCTTCCTCTGACCGTTATGTCCATGAACATTAACGGCTATAAGTGCCAGGGTTTTGGCTTCGAGGTTCTGCAGTGTCGGTCCTTCCGCATCGACTACAACTCCTCCTCTGAGATTACAATAGCGTAGGTTTACACATGCCTTCATGTACACATGCCTTCATGCCTTCTATATATATATATATATATATATATATATATATATATATATATATATATATATATATATATATAATGAATAATCACAAAAACGGTTTAGAAAATTTCAACTTTTGCAATGTTCAAAAAACTCATTCATAACTCAATGTGAAATAGCAGCAAAAACTCACATTGATAAAGAACAGTAAACCAAATATTAGGATTATTGCACTATTTAAGGACCTTTTTTATTTTTATTTTATAGCATTTTAAAAATAGCATCATAACTTTATAAACTAGTTTTCAAAGACCAACATCAAATTCATTTATGCAAAAAAATAAATTACCGCACCCAGTGATTTTTGTGCACTGAAGTCAGGTTGAATATCTGAGGTGGATATGCGAAGGACAGCACACAAATTATGATCACTGAGAGAGGCTCTGGATTTGGATCTGGAAATCTCTACATTCTTTATCAGTTTTTCTTTTTTTAATGTTAGTTGACATATATAAGGGCTAAGAGCTAATTTCTTGGAAGCTGTCCAACACATTGGCTGAGGGCATAAGCGCACCGATGAGTTGATAATAAAAAAAATAGTGGCCTTTAAAAAAAAGGCCTTGTAATTGTATTTAGTGCACCTATCACAAATTAACAGGCGTCGCTGTAACATCTTTACTACGAACTCACATCCAGGTCTGTACTACAGAATATGTTTAAAAAAAAAAAAAAAAAACGGTTTATGATTTTCCTCATTGCATCATTTCTGCTGCTCGTTCCAGGTTCACGCCAGACTTCACGTCGTCGTGGGTGATTAGAGATTTAACGTTAATAACAGAGCGTGGCTCTTCCTTCCCCTTCACCCTGAACGTCACCCTGCCACATCACATGCTCCCGCTGTGCGCTCAGGTCGTCCCCGGGCCCAGCTGGGAGGAGTCCTTCTGGGTTGTTACGCTCATATTCACCTGGTTAGACACACACAAACTCCTACGCACAATTCTAGCACTGTTATAAAGATAAAGTGTGTGTAATAACATGTTTCTCTGCTGCTTTGTTTGTTGTGTGAAATCTGGACAAAAAGAAAATCTGTTTGTGTGTCCAGTCTCGGAGATTCACCGAGGCGGCAGCGTGCGGCGGATCATCCTGCAGCCGTGGAGACGAGGAGTGTGTCAGTTGCATATACACCCACTGAACACAAACCTGTCACCTCCTGCTTCTCATCAGGTATGTCCAAGTGTGTGTTTATTTATTTCACCATTTCCAGCATAGTAACGGCAAAATTACCAATTATAATCCAGACACCTGATGCAGCTTCTGTGACAGCTTACATGCGATTTATCCTCTCGTTTTCTCAGGAATAACTTGACGGTCTTTGACCTGGTGTTGATAAAAGGATTTGGAGCGAAGGAGCTCCTACGCGTTGGGGAAACTCCCGGTCCCGGCGTCGCTGCGCTTTTAACGTTCCCCAGTCCACCCTGATGGAGTGCAGAGACGGTAAGAGTAACACAGTAATCGCTCAGCTTAAAAACTCCACTTGCAATACAGTGTGTTTGAATCCGCCATTTTGACATCCATGTGTCTCTTAGGTTTGCGCAATCACCTCAGCAAGCCACTGTTCGCCATCCAGAAGAGTTTTAAAGTGGAGAATGCAGGCGAAGCTTCCTCTGACCGTTATGTCCATGAACATTAACGGCTATAAGTGCCAGGGTTTTGGCTTGAGGTTCTGCAGTGTCGGTCCTTCCGCATCGACTACAACTCCTCCTCTGAGATTACAATAGCGTAGGTTTACACATGCCTTCATGTACACATGCCTTCATGTACACATGCCTTCATGTACACATGCCTTCATGTACACATGCCTTCATGTACACATGCCTTCATGTACACATGCCTTCATGTACACATGCCTTCATGTACACATGCCTTCATGTACACATGCCTTCATGCCTTCTATATATATATATATATATAATGAATAATCACAAAACGGTTTAGAAAATTTCAACTTTTGCAATGTTCAAAAAACTCATTCATAACTCAATGTGAAATAGCAGCAAAAACTCACATTGATAAAGAACAGTAAACCAAATATTAGGATTATTGCACTATTTAAGGACCTTTTTTATTTTTATTTTATAGCATTTTAAAAATAGCATCATAACTTTATAAACTAGTTTTCAAAGACCAACATCAAATTCATTTATGCAAAAAAATAAATTACCGCACCCAGTGATTTTTGTGCACTGAAGTCAGGTTGAATATCTGAGGTGGATATGCGAAGGACAGCACACAAATTATGATCACTGAGAGAGGCTCTGGATTTGGATCTGGAAATCTCTACATTCTTTATCAGTTTTTCTTTTTTTAATGTTAGTTGACATATATAAGGGCTAAGAGCTAATTTCTTGGAAGCTGTCCAACACATTGGCTGAGGGCATAAGCGCACCGATGAGTTGATAATAAAAAAAATAGTGGCCTTTAAAAAAAAGGCCTTGTAATTGTATTTAGTGCACCTATCACAAATTAACAGGCGTCGCTGTAACATCTTTACTACGAACTCACATCCAGGTCTGTACTACAGAATATGTTTAAAAAAAAAAAAAAAAAACGGTTTATGATTTTCCTCATTGCATCATTTCTGCTGCTCGTTCCAGGTTCACGCCAGACTTCACGTCGTCGTGGGTGATTAGAGATTTAACGTTAATAACAGAGCGTGGCTCTTCCTTCCCCTTCACCCTGAACGTCACCCTGCCACATCACATGCTCCCGCTGTGCGCTCAGGTCGTCCCCGGGCCCAGCTGGGAGGAGTCCTTCTGGGTTGTTACGCTCATATTCACCTGGTTAGACACACACAAACTCCTACGCACAATTCTAGCACTGTTATAAAGATAAAGTGTGTGTAATAACATGTTTCTCTGCTGCTTTGTTTGTTGTGTGAGCAGTTTCTCGCTGGCCGGAGTGTGTCTCATGGCCTTCCACCAGGCTCAGTTCATCCTGAGAGAGTTTTCCACTCCAACTCCACGCAGCAACCATAACTCAAACCCCCGTGACAACAGCAGCCATAATGCTCCCAATAACACCAGGTAAACACTTCAAGTCAAGTCAAGTCAAGTGGCTTTTATTGTCATTTTTACTATACACAGTGGTACACAGTACACAGTGAAATGAAACAACGTTCCTCCAGAACCCTTATGCTACATAAAACAACAATCACAGAAACAGAAAAACACAGGGCCAAGGACTAGCAAGTGTCCTCGCCACATAAAGTGCATGTGTGCAACCTGGTGCAAACAGTGCAAGACAATACAGGACAGTGCAAGACAATACACAGAACACAAAATAGCTCTGCCAGTAAACGTGTTGTAACGAGACAGTGAACAGTAGCAAGAATGTAAACAAAATATTGTCAACAAAATATTGTGCAAAAGAGCAAATAGCAGCAACTTAGAAAAGATGTGCAAAAATGGCATGTAAACAGTTTATGGTAATGAAGTAATGTAGTGTGAGTGGTACTGAAGTCATGAGTGTGCGAAGTAAGTACGAGTGTGGGGTTGTACAGATCAGTCACATAGTTAATAATAAAAAGTCCATAATTTATCAATCAAAGTTTTAGGCTTTAAAAAGTCTTATAGTCACCATAAATAATTTAAAACGGGTCTTCATTTTTTCGAGGTCCATGTAACGCTACCTCTTATGCTCATTGAAATGCTCATGCAGTACTTTAGAATGGTTTTTTTTTGTTTTTTTGTTAGTTTTCGTGGTGTTGTAGTTCTTTCTTTTCAAAGTCCAAATATAATTTACTGTATTTTGACTACAAATAAGACCAACATGCAACAGCCAATCAGCTTTTTGTTACTGGTGCGAATCTCTCTTGGAATGTACCACAGACGTAAACCAGATTTTATTTTTCAGCTATGGGGAAGTGCATGTTTAGCGATACTTGGCTTGAAAAAAAAATACATTTAGGACTTGGTTAAGATCAGTTGCTTACAATGTATTTGTGTGTGTGTGTTTGTGTGTGTTTGTGTGTGTGTGTGTGTTCTCTAAAAACTCTTTTTGTTCTGGATGTTTATTTTAATGTTTAAGTACTTTTACCTGCTCCTCACTGCCCATTTATGAAACGTCATAGTGATTAAAACAAACATTTTAAAATGTAGATTTTTTTTTATAATATTTTGTTTTTGTGTTCTTTAAAGTATTTATGCATCTTTGACATCTTGTTTATTTCCTCCTTCAGTAAGGGCAAAGCCAGCTGCAAAAGCTACTCCGACACAAGCCACACCTCGGATAAAGGGAAGGGGCGGGGCTCTACGGCCTTAGCCAATGGGACAGCTCGGTCCCAAACCTCCTCCAGGAAGAGCTCAGGAGGCTTCTCCCAGCCTCAGAAAAAACAAACACGAGTTTCGTTCCTTTACAGATACAAAAGCAACTGTGCAGCCAACTCTAGCACTGTTAATGCTAATTCTAATCCTCCAATGGATGAAGAGAGAGAGGAACAGACATACGAAACCGACCCTGACCCTGAGGTCTGTAATGACAACAGTAATGACGACGCTTTAATCGACTCTGTGCTCCACGTGGAACAGAAAGAACAGATCCGGGAGGAGAAAACGATGCCAGGAGATATGTTTCCCATGGAAACGCTTCCTGGATTCCCTGAAAGCATTACAGCCAATCACATGCCTCAGGCTCATGCGGATGGACAGGTGGAGAGCAGGTGCAGCCGAAGGAGGGACGAGGAAAAAAGGGAAAACCTGGACACTCAGGTATGCAGTTAGATCTATATCTAATGTGCTAATTCAAGAAAAGCTAAAGCTAAAGCCTGTTCTCTTGATTTTCTGGTGTCTAGCTGAGAGACTGCGAGGTCTCTCAGAAGAAGAGAGTGGAGGAGTCTGAGCTCACAGTGTCCACCTCCAACACCAAAACGAAGAAAAGCTCAGGAAAGAATCGCAGGAAGCCTGTGGAATCCGGCCCGGGGTGAGCAGATCCACGCACATGACTGTCCTGACTAAGCAGACTCCAAGCAAGAAAAAAAAAATCAAACAAACCAAGAAGAGCGTAGATTCTTTTTTTTTTTTTTTTTTTTTGCACTCTAAAAATTCTAAAAAAAACTCTAAAAAAAACACACAAGCTTCAATGATACAAACTAAAAATAGGCTGCCATCTTGGAGGTCGTCATGATCTCTTAATGTTCATTTCATTTCGTTAAAACCTTTTTGCCACACCGTAGTAGAGGTCAACCGATTAATCAGCACCAATAGTTGCCTGCCGGAACTATCTGCAAAAATCGAGATAGTTTTTCCTGGCTTCCGGTTCGTTGTCATTACGAGAGCGGCCTCTACAGGCGAATTATTGACACCGCATGCTGTTTGTTTTTACACGACTCTGCACAGAGAGTGCTATATTACATGAGTTATTTGAAATGTATCAATTATATACTTATATTTATTAATTCATATATTCCTATTTATTTCTTTTGGCACATTTTCATGATTCAGTCCTTTTTTGGTTTGTTTTTGTTTTTGCTATAAAGTCCAGTACTATTTTACATGAAGTGTTATGTATGTTTTTTTTTTAATCCAGTATCCATTTTAAAAACTATCGGTTGATAAATAGGTTATCGGTAAAAGCTACTATCGGTCGACCTATACACTTTAGGCTCTAAGTCACAATTTTTATTTATTAATATCCCACATGTAGTGTGTTTACTTTAAAAGTGTTCGCTTAGAGTTAAATTATCAGTTCTGAGATTTACCCTCAGAAAGCTACAAATAAACCTTTCTGTGTTGCATATTGCGAACCCTGTCTTCTATTCATTCATGTCACTGATGGACCTGCAGGCTTCCGGATAGCAGCACTATGATGATGACGGCGATCGAGAGGGAACCCGAGTACAGAGAACCTCGTAACACAGCTCGAACCCGTAACCACTCGGCCAGCGTGAAGCTGGAGATCCCCAAAACGGTTGCAGCGGTGGACAGCCCTCTTAAACATAATGGTACGGAAATTCAGACAATGCATGTCCTGTTTTAACACACTTGTATCCTCTTTTTTTCTGGGAAGTGTTTTATGTACTTATGTACAGCAAATTACACTGTGTGTGTTTCTCTTCAGGCGTGTGCTCGGCCAGGCCTCGGCGGAAGGCCCCGGAGCGACGACTTCAGTGGGAGTCGGGCTCGATTCGGGCAGCTCATCGGGTAGCGTCAGGGCCAGCAGGGGATCATGGGGCAGCTGGAGCAGCGTAGAAGGAGAGAAAGACCCCAGCAGAGCACGACAGAGTGAGAAACACAGACACAAAAAATCTGAAATTATCACACAAACTACCTTTGATGTACTTTTGGCTGCTTTATTAAAAAGTTGTTTCTGTGTATCTGTATATGAGAGTGCATTAAAATACCAAACACAAATCTATGTGTTTTGGAATTGTGTACCAGCTAGAGTGTGTGTGTGTGTGTGTGTGTGTGTCTGTTCTGTGTCTTAATTGTAACGTGTTTTTTTGTTTTAGGAGATCCAGTACAGTACAACATTTACACGTCCGACCGTGATTGTTACCCGCCACCACACTGCACCTTTAAAACTCAAAGGTAAAAAATAAACATTGCCACAATTTATACAGTTTGTGCTTGTTTTAAAAATGTACAGAGATGTACAGATCCTCTTGCTCATACATTACTCTCTAATGACGTTTACATTTCATACAATTTCCTTTAACAATGTTAACGTGGTGTGTGTTACAGCATGAACAATCTGTACGTGAACCCTGAACCTCCTGCTCTCTCACAAAGCTTCGCTGACATAGCTGCAGGTTTGGACAGAAGCTCAGGTGAGAGCCAGTTGCGGAAATGTTTGTACATAATAACGAAATGACAAGTGATGGCAAATTCTGATTATAAACTTTGAACTGTTGCTGTTTCCCCAGAAACGGGCGGTGCATACATGCCAGAGGAGACATGGTCCGCTCCTTCTGTTCCTCTCACCAATGGTTTCAGGTACAACATGCCGGAACCACGCAGCGCCTACAATCAGAACTCCAACTCCAACCCCTTTACTGGTGCGGCCCAAACACAGCACAAATCACACACTCATTTATCACACTTTATGGTATGAATGAATTGATACGTAAATGGATTTAAGGACACGCCTGTGGTTGATGTGTAGATGAGTAGAGTCAATGGGAAATAGTACATTTTTCCAGTACCGATAGCTAGGGTGGTCTGTACTTGCCGATAACCGAATAATCAACCATTTTTTAAATGAATACTGGATAAAAAAAACAATAAAACAGTCCTGAACTTCATGAAAAAAAAAAAAAAATACTGAATCATGAAAATGTGCTAAATAAAAAATGTTCATAAATGATAATAGAATTATAATATAATATTCATAAATATAATTGTAATTCAAATTCTATTTGTCACATACACATTCATACAGAGTATGACATATAGTGAACTGCTTTTTACGACTGTCCAATTTGTAAACATGAAAGAAATACAATATAAAGATTAAAAAAAAGAGTAAAGTGACGTAAAAGTAAATAAAATAAGTATAAAAGTATATTAAAATATAATCTGACTGTATAAATAATAAATCATATATTATAATTGATAAATGTACTACAGCGCACTCTGTGCATCGTGCAGCCTCGCGTGTTAAAACTAACAGCATGTGGCGTCAGCGATTCCCCCTAGTGGCCACTCTCGTAATGACAGCGGACCTTTTCAGCCGCTCCAGCAACTGACGCCACCTGGGGAAAAAATCTGTATGGATTTTTGCAGAATAATCGGCAAAACCAGCAGAGAGATGATGGTTGGATATAAATAGATAGGAAGATGGGTGTAAGTAGATATGTATTGAACGACAAAGAGATCTGGGAGGAATGGGTTCTGGGGAGGTATTTGGAAGGATTGATGGATGCTTGTTCAATGATTGGATCATGGATGGATGGATGGATAGATGGATTGTAGTTGGATTGATAGATGGATGGAAGGGTAATTAAATACATGTGTGATAGATTACTGGTTTGATAAATGGATAGATGGATATGAATAGGGCTATGATTGAAGGTTGTGTGTGTGTGTTGATCTTATGTTATTTTCTGCTCTTTCTCAAAGTTTCCTGTGGAATAACACAGTCAGTCAATGCAGCAACCCGTATTCTTCTTATTGCCCCCCAAATAACTACAGGCTACCAGGTGATTCTCTCTCTCAATCTCTCTCTTTTTAATACATTTAAAATTCTGTTAAATCAGTATATAATATTTCATAATACTTCGTTTGTCTGTCGAAGGGAATGGAAATTACCAAAACAGCTTCCCGTGCCGTGAAACTCAAACGCAGGCCGGGTGGAGTAAGGAAACACCACATGAGGCCACTTCATCTTGGGACATGACCAGCTGCGTGGGCAGCAAGGTGAGCTTCCAGAATATTCTACTCCTGTAAATGGTGCATGCCCTGTAGCTCTCCCTCTCAATCGTAATATCATTCACATTCATTTGCATCTCATTTGCATAAACCACTCCCCATTTAAAGGAGCAAATTCAATAGAGAGAACACAAACAGAAGGAAGGAAGTTATACCTCTCTCTCTTTTTTTTCATTCTCAGCCATATTTCTCAGGCACTCGGAGTCTATCACCCATCTCCTCCAGTCTCTTCGGCTCAATCTGGACTCCTCAGAGCGAGCCGTATCAAAGAAACTTTCACGCCGAACGCTCCGTGCCCACCTCTCCGGTGTCTCCCTTCACTCCAGAGCCACATTCCTCTAAGCACTTCTCCGGCTTCAACCCGTTTGGCCCCCACATGAACCTGGACATCTGGAACAACTCGGCCTCGAACCGCAGCTCCAACTCTCAACTCTCCAACGACTCTGGATACTGCGCAGACGCTTGACCGAGCAGGCCCGGAACTCCGCCCACTGCATAAGGGAAACGCCGAATACGAATTATAAGAATGGGGTTTTATTGATGACGGAGGAAAAAATGTGAATGTTCTGTTCTGATTTCTGTTCCATTTTTTCCTCGACAGGATTCTGTTTGTGCAAAATTTAAGCTTTTCGTTGTATATTTTTCTAGATGTTTTGCAAACTTGACCATGAAAAATAAAAAAAAGGTTTTGTACTCGGCTTGTCCTCATTGTATTTTTTAACACATTTATTAGAAAATAGATTTGGAGGCATCTGATCATTTAAAAGAGGAACAGACATACGAAACCGACCCTGACCCTGAGGTCTGTAATGACAACAGTAATGACGACGCTTTAATCGACTCTGTGCTCCACGTGGAACAGAAAGAACAGATCCGGGAGGAGAAAACGATGCCAGGAGATATGTTTCCCATGGAAACGCTTCCTGGATTCCTGAAAGCATTACAGCCAATCACATGCCTCAGGCTCATGCGGATGGACAGGTGGAGAGCAGGTGCAGCCGAAGGAGGACGAGGAAAAAGGAAAACCTGGACACTCAGGTATGCAGTTAGATCTATATCTAATGTGCTAATTCAAGAAAAGCTAAAGCTAAAGCCTGTTCTCTTGATTTTCTGGTGTCTAGCTGAGAGACTGCGAGGTCTCTCAGAAGAAGAGTGGAGGAGTCTGAGCTCACAGTGTCCACCTCCAACACCAAAACGAAGAAAAGCTCAGGAAAGAATCGCAGGAAGCCTGTGGAATCCGGCCCGGGGTGAGCAGATCCACGCACATGACTGTCCTGACTAAGCAGACTCAAGCAAGAAAAAAAATCAAACAAACCAAGAAGAGCGTAGATTCTTTTTTTTTTTTTTTTGCACTCTAAAAATTCTAAAAAAAACTCTAAAAAAAACACACAAGCTTCAATGATACAAACTAAAAATAGGCTGCCATCTTGGAGGTCGTCATGATCTCTTAATGTTCATTTCATTTCGTTAAAACCTTTTTGCCACACCGTAGTAGAGGTCAACCGATTAATCAGCACCAATAGTTGCCTGCCGGAACTATCTGCAAAATCGAGATAGTTTTTCCTGGCTTCCGGTTCGTTGTCATTACGAGAGCGGCCTCTACAGGCGAATTATTGACACCGCATGCTGTTTGTTTTTACACGACTCTGCACAGAGAGTGCTATATTACATGAGTTATTTGAAATGTATCAATTATATACTTATATTTATTAATTCATATATTCCTATTTATTTCTTTTGGCACATTTTCATGATTCAGTCCTTTTTTGGTTTGTTTTTGTTTTTGCTATAAAGTCCAGTACTATTTTACATGAAGTGTTATGTATGTTTTTTAATCCAGTATCCATTTTAAAACTATCGGTTGATAAATAGGTTATCGGTAAAAGCTACTATCGGTCGACCTATACACTTTAGGCTCTAAGTCACAATTTTTATTTATTAATATCCCACATGTAGTGTGTTTACTTTAAAAGTGTTCGCTTAGAGTTAAATTATCAGTTCTGAGATTTACCCTCAGAAAGCTACAAATAAACCTTTCTGTGTTGCATATTGCGAACCCTGTCTTCTATTCATTCATGTCACTGATGGACCTGCAGGCTTCCGGATAGCAGCACTATGATGATGACGGCGATCGAGAGGGAACCCGAGTACAGAGAACCTCGTAACACAGCTCGAACCCGTAACCACTCGGCCAGCGTGAAGCTGGAGATCCCCAAAACGGTTGCAGCGGTGGACAGCCCTCTTAAACATAATGGTACGGAAATTCAGACAATGCATGTCCTGTTTTAACACACTTGTATCCTCTTTTTTTCTGGGAAGTGTTTTATGTACTTATGTACAGCAAATTACACTGTGTGTGTTTCTCTTCAGGCGTGTGCTCGGCCAGGCCTCGGCGGAAGGCCCCGGAGCGACGACTTCAGTGGGAGTCGGGCTCGGATTCGGGCAGCTCATCGGGTAGCGTCAGGGCCAGCAGGGGATCATGGGGCAGCTGGAGCAGCGTAGAAGGAGAGAAAGACCCCAGCAGAGCACGACAGAGTGAGAAACACAGACACAAAAAATCTGAAATTATCACACAAACTACCTTTGATGTACTTTTGGCTGCTTTATTAAAAAGTTGTTTCTGTGTATCTGTATATGAGAGTGCATTAAAATACCAAACACAAATCTATGTGTTTTGGAATTGTGTACCAGCTAGAGTGTGTGTGTGTGTGTGTGTGTGTGTGTCTGTTCTGTGTCTTAATTGTAACGTGTTTTTTTTTGTTTTAGGAGATCCAGTACAGTACAACATTTACACGTCCGACCGTGATTGTTACCCGCCACCACACTGCACCTTTAAAACTCAAAGGTAAAAAATAAACATTGCCACAATTTATACAGTTTGTGCTTGTTTTAAAAATGTACAGAGATGTACAGATCCTCTTGCTCATACATTACTCTCTAATGACGTTTTACATTTCATACAATTTCCTTTAACAATGTTAACGTGGTGTGTGTTACAGCATGAACAATCTGTACGTGAACCCTGAACCTCCTGCTCTCTCACAAAGCTTCGCTGACATAGCTGCAGGTTTGGACAGAAGCTCAGGTGAGAGCCAGTTGCACGGAAATGTTTGTACATAATAACGAAATGACAAGTGATGGCAAATTCTGATTATAAACTTTGAACTGTTGCTGTTTCCCCAGAAACGGGCGGTGCATACATGCCAGAGGAGACATGGTCCGCTCCTTCTGTTCCTCTCACCAATGGTTTCAGGTACAACATGCCGGAACCACGCAGCGCCTACAATCAGAACTCCAACTCCAACCCCTTTACTGGGTACGGCCCAAACACAGCACAAATCACACACTCATTTATCACACTTTATGGTATGAATGAATTGATACGTAAATGGATTTAAGGACACGCCTGTGGTTGATGTGTAGATGAGTAGAGTCAATGGGAAATAGTACATTTTTCCAGTACCGATAGCTAGGGTGGTCTGTACTTGCCGATAACCGAATAATCAACCATTTTTTAAATGAATACTGGATAAAAAAAACAATAAAACAGTCCTGAACTTCATGAAAAAAAAAAAAAAATACTGAATCATGAAAATGTGCTAAATAAAAAATGTTCATAAATGATAATAGAATTATAATATAATATTCATAAATATAATTGTAATTCAAATTCTATTTGTCACATACACATTCATACAGAGTATGACATATAGTGAACTGCTTTTTACGACTGTCCAATTTGTAAACATGAAAGAAATACAATATAAAGATTAAAAAAAAGAGTAAAGTGACGTAAAAGTAAATAAAATAAGTATAAAAGTATATTAAAATATAATCTGACTGTATAAATAATAAATCATATATTATAATTGATAAATGTACTACAGCGCACTCTGTGCATCGTGCAGCCTCGCGTGTTAAAACTAACAGCATGTGGCGTCAGCGATTCCCCCTAGTGGCCACTCTCGTAATGACAGCGGACCTTTTCAGCCGCTCCAGCAACTGACGCCACCTGGGGAAAAATCTGTATGGATTTTGCAGAATAATCGGCAAAACCAGCAGAGAGATGATGGTTGGATATAAATAGATAGGAAGATGGGTGTAAGTAGATATGTATTGAACGACAAAGAGATCTGGGAGGAATGGGTTCTGGGGAGGTATTTGGAAGGATTGATGGATGCTTGTTCAATGATTGGATCATGGATGGATGGATGGATAGATGGATTGTAGTTGGATTGATAGATGGATGGAAGGGTAATTAAATACATGTGTGATAGATTACTGGTTTGATAAATGGATAGATGGATATGAATAGGGCTATGATTGAAGGTTGTGTGTGTGTTGATCTTATGTTATTTTCTGCTCTTTCTCAAAGTTTCCTGTGGAATAACACAGTCAGTCAATGCAGCAACCCGTATTCTTCTTATTGCCCCCAAATAACTACAGGCTACCAGGTGATTCTCTCTCAATCTCTCTCTTTTAATACATTTAAAATTCTGTTAAATCAGTATATAATATTTCATAATACTTCGTTTGTCTGTCGAAGGGAATGGAAATTACCAAAACAGCTTCCGTGCCGTGAAACTCAAGCGCAGGCGGGTGGAGTAAGGAAACACCACATGAGGCCACTTCATCTTGGGACATGACCAGCTGCGTGGGCAGCAAGGTGAGCTTCAGAATATTCTACTCCTGTAAATGGTGCATGCCCTGTAGCTCTCCCTCTCAATCGTAATATCATTCACATTCATTTGCATCTCATTTGCATAAACCACTCCCCATTTAAAGGAGCAAATTCAATAGAGAGAACACAAACAGAAGGAAGGAAGTTATACCTCTCTTTTTTTCATTCTCAGCCATATTTCTCAGGCACTCGGAGTCTATCACCCATCTCCTCCAGTCTCTTCGGCTCAATCTGGACTCCTCAGAGCGAGCCGTATCAAAGAAACTTTCACGCGAACGCTCCGTGCCCACCTCTCCGGTGTCTCCCTTCACTCCAGAGCCACATTCCTCTAAGCACTTCTCCGGCTTCAACCCGTTTGGCCCCCACATGAACCTGGACATCTGGAACAACTCGGCCTCGAACCGCAGCTCCAACTCTCAACTCTCCAACGACTCTGGATACTGCGCAGACGCTTGACCGAGCAGGCCCGGAACTCCGCCCACTGCATAAGGGAAACGCCGAATACGAATTATAAGAATGGGGTTTTATTGATGACGGAGGAAAAAATGTGAATGTTCTGTTCTGATTTCTGTTCCATTTTTTCCTCGACAGGATTCTGTTTGTGCAAAATTTAAGCTTTTCGTTGTATATTTTTCTAGATGTTTTGCAAACTTGACCATGAAAAATAAAAAAAAAAAGGTTTTGTACTCGGCTTGTCCTCATTGTATTTTTTTAACACATTTATT
Organism: Silurus meridionalis; assembly: GCF_014805685.1. NCBI lineage: Eukaryota > Metazoa > Chordata > Actinopteri > Siluriformes > Siluridae > Silurus > Silurus meridionalis. The sequence goes on along the minus strand of NC_060911.1, from coordinate 9,885,009 downwards.
AGAAAATAGATTTGGAGGCATCTGATCATTTAAAAGCGGACAAACTAAAACATACTGTTCTTGAACATGGTTTGGATATGTGCAGAGGAGGGACAAGAAGAATGCTCAGGATGGAGCCGCCAGAAAGGAGGAAAAGAGGAAGACCAAGTAGGATGTTTATGGATGTGGTGAGGGAAAGACATGCAGGTAGTTGGTTTGTAAGAGACGAATGATCCGTTGTGGCGACCTCTAGTGGGATAAGCCAGAAGTAGAAGTTCTTGTCATTTATAAATACTATTGTAGAGCTCATAATTAAAAAAGAAATTGTCTTAGTCAAATCTCGAATTGAGAATAATCAATGGTCATTGTTTCCTACAGACATTCCCCTGGAAATACATTCATTATTAATGTGCAAATGTAATGTGTGTTTTATAACATAAAAATACTGCATGGCAAAATTATGTGGACACCCGATCATCACACTCCTATGTGTGTGTTAAACATAAAATTTAATATGAAGTCATTTGCTTTTATAATAACTTCTACTCTACTGGGAAAACTTTCCACTACAGGGGATGATGTAGGTTGATGAGGTCTGGGGTCAGCATGCCACAGTGTTTTGGACGAAGTACATAAACCATGTAGTTGAGTAAAATTATAGATACAGTAGTTAAAATGTGACTCCAATAAAAGTAAAAATGTCCATTTAAACTTTTACTTGAGTAAATGTACAAACGTATGTGCCTTCAAATATACTTGATTTCCAAATTACTATGATTTATTATGGCTGTAACGCTCATCTGTTACGCTAAACACAACAATCTATTAATAAAAGAATATTAAAGAGTCAAACACTGATATTTCTTAAAATTATGAGCACTTTTTCTTACTTTGTGGAACACCTTTGGGCCTTTAAGTTCAAGTAAAGTGAGCAGTGTTGTACGACTGTGTACAACTTTGTGGCAAAGATTTGGTTATTTAATTAAAAAAAATACATATTGTTGGTCATGGGGGTGCAGGGGTGCACATACTTTTAGGTAACATTTTCCTTTTTATTATACATATACATATATTTTTGCCTACTCTTCTATGCACTTCCTAAATGAAACACTAGGTGGAGCAAGACGAAGACACACATACATGCGCGCACGCACATTGACGAGCGCGCACCGGAAGTAGAAAGCAATCACTTCCTGACTGGTGTGTTTCTCAGAGTACCGTGTGGATTTCCTTTGACTTTTTTCCGCGCAAAGTTCCTGCGTTGAAGATTGAAAACAAGCACAAACATGACCGAGGTTAGTCCTGTCTTGCGTTTGAGTGTATTTTCTTACCAGTTCTTAACACATTTGGGTAAATTAGTTATCACTCTTTAGCCGGTTAGCTAAGCTCGTGCCTGGAAAGAATTGTAACATAGCGGGCGCGCGCGCGCTGGATATTACCTTTATAGTAATAAAGAATAAAGGAGTATATGATTATAAATACAAATTTCTCTTATCTTACTACAACCTGAACGTATTAACATTTTGTATTGCACTTTCTGTTGCGTTAATAGACACTCAGGCTTGTTGGGGCGCTGTTAACCCATGAGTCTGTGCATAAACAAAGCAGGACTGTATTTGGACGGGGTTTGGTTTAACATAGAGAGCTAGGGCCCAGGAAATGACAAATAGATGTATTTCAAGTCTTGCAAGAAAAACCACCCTCTATACATTGTATAGAAATATTCCACTGAGGATGTACTGTACTGTAACTAATCAGCAGTTTACTCCAATGGCTCAGGACCACAGGTTACAGGAAGTTTTCGTGTTAAAGCCCCTATTATTTAACAGTACACCTTAACAACTATGGACCTGTAATAAATGTACATTTGGTGCCACCCAGATGAGGATGAGGTTCGCTTTTGAGTCTGGTTCCTCTCAAGGTTTCTTCCTCGTTGAGTACTCTATAAATACAAATACATTACATTGAATCACTGTTTTGTATGGTTCAAAAATGTACTATTGTAAAAAACAGACAGACATGAAGTCTCTCCATATGAAAGGGTGAAAATATGATGCTCTGAGCAGTGGTGGTTCAGTAGTTAAGGCTCTGGGTAACTGATCAGAAGGTTGAGGTTCAAGCCCCAGCACCACCAGTTTTTCTGTTGGGCCTCTGAGCAAGGCCTTTAACCTTAAGTGCTCCAGGTGTGCTGTACCAAGACTGACCCTGAGCTCTGACCCCAGCTTCCTGACACTCTGTGAAATAGAGAGGTGGAAGTTCAGTGGTTAGGGCACTGGGTTACTGATGAGAAGGTTGAGGATTCGAGCCCTGGTATTGCCAAGCTGCCACTCTTGGGGCCCTTGAGCAAGGCCCTTATTTCTCGGTGCATCAGGGCTGTGTGGCTGAATCTGTGCTCTGACTCGAGCTTCCTACACCACTGGGTTCTGTGGGAAGAATAAAGTGTTCTAAACAGTAAATTATTAAATATTATATACATTATATATGCAAAGCTATTAGGCATCCTATTTTTTTAAAGGAGAATTCTGTGTTCTGAGACAGATGTTTATGACTTCTACCCTGTTGAGGCACTGTTACAGCTTTCCAGACATTTTGGTTTGCAACCAGAAAACAGTAAAATAATTAATATTGCTGCTTCTTTGTGCCAAAAAAAAACCCTCAACCAAACGGAAGCAAGCTTGACATCTCCAGAAACACAGAGGCAGGTTTTAATCCATGCTCAGCAAACTTACCAACTTTTCTATTTCCTAATGCACAAAGTGTATATCTGACTAGTATTAAAGAAGACAAAGCCTATCGTCCTATCTTTATGCTTTATGTATTTATTTGTTTTTATAAATAATAAACATTTTCAGTATAGTATGTCTTGCAAAGGTATATTTTTGTGGTACACATCCAAGTCCGTAAAATCAAAGAGGTGCTTAAAGTGCGATTAGAATCAGTACAGTTGAAGCAGCAATGAGCAGAGCATATCTTGTTCTGGATGGGTGATTTTTGTAAAGAGGTATCCGGGATAGAAAGTCATGAAGCAGCTATACGTGAATGACATGCTAATATTTAGAAAAATAATGATGAAAGGGCTCTGCCACCATTATGGGAAATAACTTTGGTATTCCAGGATAGTGATTGTGTATAAAGTAATGTTTTTAAAGTAAAAAAAAAAAAAAAAGGTGTTAAACAGATGGCTGAAAAGCGTACATAAAGTCTGTGTGTTGACTGTGTGTTTGGGTACTTCTATGTAGGTACTGCCTAGCTTTTATTCTGCTGAACAAAGTCGTCTTATTGGATATCACATCCCTGGATCCTGAACTTAATTTGTTTTTTTTACTTGATATTTTAACTTTGTTGATGATTGATAATATTTGACCACACCAGTTGTCTCAACAAATACTGACTTTGTTTTATTTATTCCTGTTTACTGTTTAGTATTCATATAAAGTTGTCTTAATAGCGTTTCATAACACTCTTTGTTCAGAAAGCTTATCCTGCCTGTTTAATTTCTATTCTTTTACATTCAGGAGGTGCAGAAGCACTCGGTGCACACGTTGGTATTCAGATCTCTTAAGCGAAGCCATGACATGTTTGTGTCCGATAATGCAAAACAGGTCTCTCTGGACGAAAAGAGGTGAGTTTAGTAACAGCAAGGAAAATGGATAAATATTCAGATGATATGGAAAGCATTTTAATACGATGTAATCATTTATTTTAATAAACAGGCCTGGATGGTTTTGATGTATATATATTTACGTATTAACGATGAGCTTTGTGCATTGGTATTACAGTCATAACCTGAAGATGTCCGTCAAGCTGAGGACGGAGTACAGCCCGGTGTTGCACATGCCTGTTCTTAAAGAAGGAAAAAGCAGAATCCTGGATCCGTATGACACTTCTGGGTACACATCAGTCGGTAAGTGTGAATGCTCTTAAAAAAAATTTTCACAACCCCTAAAACAGTCACAAAATCGTCAAATGTAAAAACATTTGAAGCTCGGAAGTGAATTATTGTATTTATAAATTTTTTTGCTTGTAGAATTGTTGAGTTGTTTGTGCTTTGAAATTTTATATACAAGTGGTCATCGGGTTACTATTTTCCGATCTTACGACGACGATAGCGATACGAAAACAGACACTGAAACAGAGCGTGTCCGGCTCTGTCCTCGACTCGCGAACCACTCGTGTTAACACGTGCATATATACTGTAAAGTTTATACGTTAGTGTAAATTGCTCTGTTTTGCTTAGTTATATACTGTAATTTGTTAAATTATTAACAATTTAGAGTATACTACACCATAATGATCATTCTTTAAGATTTACTGGGTAGGCTAGGCCATGTCTCGACTTAACAAAAAATTCAAAGTGAACTTAGACATCATAGCATAGTTCAATCTGGCCTTTGTCCTGTTAGTCACTGTGTTTTTTTTTTTTTTTGGGTTTTTTTTTTGTCGTAATGTGTTTGGAAATTCTATGTGTTGGGTTGAGAAGTCACTATACACCAATGCTCCATTGTCTGTTCACTGTGCTTATTGTGTAGCTGCTACCGTAACCACTTTACCTAATAGAAATGTTAGAGGTTTTCTGTCTGTGTTTTTTTCAGAACATGATCCAGAGTACCTGATCACAGGAACACATCCATATCCATCTGCCCCAGGTACATCCTAAACATTGAGGCTAATGGCTATAACATAGCGTATTGTATTTTATGTGCGTTACCCTAACACAGAGTGCTTATGATGTTCAGGAGTTTCCCTCACTGCTGACACTCAGTTGCAGAAGATGCCAAGCGAAGCCGCAGTTCACTCTCTGGCACTGGCTCTGCCTCCTTCTCAAGCAAGGTACACACAAGCACACAATAACACACCACACACACTTTGCAAAATACTCCCCGTAAAAGGAAAGACTGCTTTGTCTAATTCTGTTGGTGTGTGTGGTGTAGGCAAGACATGGCTCGAACTGCAGCGAGTGTAGGAGACATCCACAGACACGCCGGAGCAGCAGAGCGATCCCAGCCACCACAACACGCACTGGTGAGCGTATCATGTTCCTTTTTACTTCTATAATTCACTGAATTAAGATGCATACACGGGCAAAATAAATGTAAAATAACGCCATGTCATTTGAATACTTTCTTTTTGTGTGCAGTCATTAACGGAAGCTGGAGGGATGAAGAATTCGGCGCTGATCCCCCGGAAAGCTCCATCCATGCCCAAACCACAGTGGCACCCGCCATGGAAACTCTACCGGGTGAGAAGAGTGTTTCAATGGATGAAACCTATAACTTCCTCAGTTTATGACCTAAACATGCAGTTTTAGTTATTTACACTTGGTTTTGGACGAGTGGACGAGTATTTCGATTTGGACGATTATTTCTGTATCAAATCCACTCCTTCCATGAAGGGTGGAATTCCTTGCAATGGCACTTCTCCTGGATGAGCACCCACACGGTAACCAGCGCGAGAGCAAAAGCACTCCCGCCACCGTGCTTCATTCGGTTACGCCACAGCGCTGCACAGGATTCGCCCGAGAAGAAGTGTGTTTTTGGATGTGAGGGAAGGAGAACCTTGTTCAGGACTTACCATGTCGACATGTCCTGCTGTAGTCGTAGTTGCTGCTGCTGTTTTTGATGTTCAAATTCAACTTTTTAGCTCTGCCCATGGCACGCCTCCAGGAGCTTGGCTGTCTTCAAACAGAAGAGTGAAGCTGTATCTGTCTTTTAGAACTCAGATCATACTAAAGACTCTTTGTATGTATAAAGGATGCAATACTACTCTATAGGTAATATGAGACAAGGGCTGCTGCTATCGATTATTTTAGTACTCTAGTATTCTAACGAAAAATCGAGTAATTGGATAAGAAGTACTTTTTCTTTATTAAACAGCAATACTACATAAGAGAGAGAAAATAAAACAGGCCTGAACAAGTAATTTGTTTTTCTTCTTAGAGAAATTTTTATTTTTGTTGTTGAAATTGCACACAAGAATATAACTAAATCCATTTAGTGCATTTAATTGCTGCATTACATCATAATACAGTGCTTTCAAAAAGTCCCTTTACAGTGGCAGATGTAGCGGTGGTTATGGAAAATATTTTTTAATGAAACTCATTATGAAACTCGTTTATTTATTTATAAAATCTCACACAGTTTCACGACGTGGTTTTCTTGTCTCCTCTTGAAATCTCTCTCACACTAAATCAGTCGGCAGCTTTAAGAACATGCTCCACTCCCTGCTCTACACGGCTACTGAAGAGGAACTTGTTGACCGCACTGTATATAAATAAAAATATATTTGAAATTAATTTTTTTAAATGGTAAACACACTGTACAGTGTTTTAGTTTTGAATCATCCCAAACTTTGAAACCTAACTGCTGTTTTCTTCGGCCTGAATCTTGTTGTTTTGTCCCTGTTCCTCCATTTATCATTCTGCAGCATTTTTTTTTATCAGTAATAATGGTCTGTGGGGGAAACAGTGCACGTATATAGTTAAATGGCTTAAACAAAGCATCAAGGCAAATTAATTTACATTTTTGTTATCGAGTTACTCGAGGAATTAGTTGGATGTTCTTTACATATCTAATATTTCTAATCTTAAACATCAGGAGCAACCTGGAATGTAAGTCTGGGTAGGAGTATATTCCACTATATCGGTGACCTGAAAGTGTTTGTTGTGTGTGTTTGTGTGTGTTTGTGTGTGTGTGTGTGTGTGTGTTGCAGGTGATCAGTGGCCATCTTGGCTGGGTCAGATGTTTAGCAGTGGAGCCTGGAAACCAGTGGTTTGTTACTGGATCTGCAGACAGGACCATAAAGGTTTGGATTATGAATCGTAATCTTAAAAAGGACTCGTGTGTTTTAAATGTATGAGTACAGAAAAAAAAACCTCAAGACTTCAGCTTATTCGTCGTTACTCAGTGAAGTTGGATAATGTAATTTACTGGGTCAGAAATTTGCATTAAGTTCCATGCGTATGATTGTAGAAATGAACTAATGCACCTTACTGCTAATGGAATATGTATATAAATATAGAATATAAAGTAACAAAAAAATCAAATTATTATGCCCTAAATAGTCTTAAATTTGCTGTAAATTTGTAAATGATTTTGAACAGTGAAATGCTCCTTGCAGCACTGTTTTTATTCATTTATTTATATTTTTGACTACATATGAGACCAATATGCATTAATCTCTCTTTGATAGTTTCACAGGCATAAAACGAATTTTCTTTTTCAGTCATGCCAAAGAGCAAGTTTAGAGATACTTGGCTTGAAATTAATTAAAATTAATTTAGGGATTGCTTAAGGCCTGTTGCTTACAGCGTATTTGTGTGTGATTTTTATGTTGTGATATACAGTAAGTCTTAAATTTCATTCTTAATGGTCTGAAAAAGGTCTTGTATTTGACTTGGTGAAATCTGCAGAAACCCTGTAATTAAAATTTACATTTTTTTCCTGCATGAACTTGTGTGATGATGAAGGAGGTGTAATGTTAACTGTGTGTGTGTGTGTGTGTGTGTGTGTGTGTGTGTGTGTGTGTGTGTAGATCTGGGACCTGGCAAGCGGGAAGCTGAAGCTCTCTCTAACAGGTCACATTAGTACTGTAAGAGGAGTGGCTGTGAGCTCACGCAGCCCGTATCTGTTCTCTTGTGGAGAGGACAAACAAGTCAAGTGCTGGGATCTGGAATACAACAAGGTACACCACACACACACACACACACATTTGCAGCTGCCACACGATGTAACCGACCCGCGGTGACGAATATATGATCTCGACGGTTTCTGCAGGTTATCCGTCACTACCACGGTCACCTGAGCGCCGTTTACGGCCTGGACCTCCACCCCACCGTCGACGTCCTGGTGACATGCAGTCGTGACGCCACAGCCAGAGTGAGTCACACACACACGCATACCTAAGATCATTATTTTACTCTTTGATGAGAATTTGATTGTGGAACGAGTATTTTACATGGGATGATATTAATTTAGATTGTCATTTGTGTATGTTGCAGGTCTGGGACATTAGAACCAAAGCTAACGTCCACACTCTGACTGGTCACACCAACACGGTCGCCACGGTGAAGTGTCAGAGTGTCGAGCCTCAAATAATCACAGGTGAACACCTAGTACTCTTCATAGTGGAGGTCGCTTAATAGTAGATTTTACCGGGAGCTAGGTTGGATTGTACTTGCTGATATCCGATTAATCAAACGATCGTTTTTTTATTGGATTCTGTGAAGACATTTAAAGATGCCCATTTTGTGATGGCCACTAACCCACAGTGTGGGTTGGTCTCTCAAAAAGCATCGTCTGTAGAGAGATAAGATTATTCTGTACTAGACTCGTCCAAGTAAAGAATCTTCTTTATAATTAATGGGTGATGCTTATTTGGATCTGGATTGTAAACCAGAATACATCAGTACAGTGCCTACAGATCTGATTACTCATTAAAGTGGTTGTTTTGTTGATTCTGTGTTCCAGGCAGCCACGACACCACCATCAGGCTGTGGGATCTGATTGCTGGGAAGACAAGAGCCACGCTCACCAATCACAAGAAATCTGTGCGAGCATTGGTGCTGCATCCACGACAGTAAGCCTCCTGCATTCATTTTTTATTTTTTTTTGGTGAGATTTTAAACTGGGCAGAACCACCGATATATATTAAAAGCCATACTTATCAGTTTGTGTCATAACTGTTTGGAAATGAATTGTCTAAAAAAAAAAAAAAAAAAAACATTACAGATGAATTCCAGTTGCTTTGGAGCATTTCTTGTATCATCTTTCATATTCGCAAACCAGTGCGTGCATTTCTTAAAACAATTAGTACAAACAGCACAACACATTGGATTTCTTTCAAACAGAAAATACTTTTCTCAAAATCCTTATTTAATCTCTTAAAATTAAGTATTTGTGTCAATGTCAAAGTCCTTTTGTTCACAAAGATCACAAGTTTACATGATCGTCAAAATGTTTAGTCGTGTTATCAATATGACAACGAAATCGTTTGGATCAAAATAATTGAAAATGCACAAGGCTAAATTATGATGAGGCATCTATGAATTTCAACAGCACGAATGTACATGTGTGTATGTGGTATATTGATTGCAAGAGACCAGACAGGATTCACACTTACTGTACTGTACTAGTGTTCGTACAGTTTCCTGGTTGTTCATCCATTTTCGGAAATTGTTCTTCTGTTTTGCTCTGTGCATCTGCTCGCCAAAAAAAGTTCACGAGATTCACCTTTGACCTGTTTTGGAGGTCCACTAGTTGATCGTCGGTCGATCTGATGCCAGACACTCGCCATCAGTGTAATTCCAGATTTGTCTGCTCAATTCTAAACACGTTTACAAAAATATTTTTAACACAATTTAAGCTTAGATGATAACTGGTTTAACCATTTTGCATTTAATGACTTAGGCTATGAACTGATGCTGAGATGTTTTGGGGGTTAAAACTATTCAGTATAATATATTTTGATCAACATGACAAACAATTGATCATGTATTGATTGATAATAATTGTTTAAAGCAACTAAAAAAGTGACTGCACAATGTGGAGGTTGAACAAGTAGTTTTGAGAATTTCGTTTCTGGTCTGAGAAACGCTCCAAAGCAACTGAGAAAAACTCTAACAGCTTGTGTCTGATTGCGGGTAACTCCTTTTCTTCCTGTTTCAATGCAGATACACTTTTGCTTCTGGATCTCCTGACAACATCAAGCAGTGGAAATTTCCGGACGGGAACTTTATCCAGAATCTTTCGGGACACAATGCTATCATTAACACACTTGCAGTGAACTCTGATGGAGTTTTGGTGTCTGGAGGTTTGCATTATTATTTTTTTTTTCTCTAATAACAAGAAATTGAATTTTTAATCAAAAATAGAATTTATAACATCCTTTCTTTTTGTCTTTGTGTCCCCGTTCAGCTGATAATGGTACCATTCACCTTTGGGACTGGAGGACCGGCTATAATTTCCAGCGAATCCACGCAGCCGTGCAGCCCGGCTCTTTGGACAGCGAGTCTGGGATTTTCTCCTGCATGTTTGATCACTCAGAGAGCCGCCTGATGACTGCCGAGGCGGACAAAACCATCAAAGTGTACAAGGAGGACGACACAGCGGTGAGCAAATCTTATCTATTTAATCATTATACACAATAATCCCTAATGCAAGACAGTTACTGGCAGAGTGTAGGCCAAAATAAATTCTATACACCATATGGACAAAAGTGTTGGTCTACACTGTAGACTAATATAAAAAACATTTTAGTGATGAAAACAGGCAATAAATCCTGATCAACTTTTATTAAATGAAAATGATTTTTTTTTTTCAATTATTATTATTGGAAACCATATTCAGAACACTATCGTCCACCTAAGCTTATGTTACTGATTATTTTAATATTTGTGTTTCAGACAGAGGAATCCCACCCCGTCAACTGGAAGCCCGATATTCTCAAAAGGAAAAGATTTTAAATTCTTCATCATTGTATTTTTTTTTTTTATCTTTCTTAATTGTTTTTTTACACCACCAAACTCTGCAGTTTGTTTTTCACAAAATGTTAGATTGCAAAAACGTGTAATTCAGACTTCTTGGTCTCTTGCTGCAAAATCTTTTACATTTTTTTCTTGCTAAAGGTAAAGTTTTTTTTCCCCCACCTCAATTCTGTGCGCTATCATGAAAAACTGTTATGGGCGTAGTTTGAATGTGAAACAAAAGGCTTTATTATTGTTTGTAAATAAGTTTTTGCTTGCATCAGTGCTCATACTTTCTGCAGGGAAGGTCATTAAAGCTCAATTTGCAAGAATTTAAAATGCAATTTCCTGATTTTTCATCATAAATGCAGCCCTTTTTTTTTTTTTTTTATGAAGAAAAAGAAAGCAATTGCCACTGTCTGAATAAAGTATATCTGAGATTTTTGCATGTAATCTTGACTCATGAAAGACAGAAGCATGTAAAGCAGGAGCATTAGTCAAGTCAAGAGGCTTTTATTGTCATTTCTACTATACACAGTAGTACACAGTAAACAGTAAAAACGAGAAACGTTCCTCCAGAACACTGGTGTTACACTAAACAAAATAGAGTTACAACACAAAACTACATGTGCATAAAAGTGCATCGAGTGCAACGTAGTGCAGACAAAAAACAGTACAGACAGACAACACAAGACAATACACATAACACAAGATAGCGCCGACCAGTACACCTCTGTATACTTTGACTATACAATACTGTGAAAAGAGAACTATAAAAACTATAACCAAGATTATATATAAACAAACAATGCAGTGCAAAAAAGCAGCATGTAAACAGAATAAATAAATAAATTATCGTGGAATGGATTGAGTGTGTGACAGAGAGAGAGAGATCCAGTTTAGTTCTGTGGGTTGAAGAGCCTGATGGCTTGCGGGAAAAAGCTGTTGCACAGTCTGGATGTGACGGCCCGAATGCTTCGGAACCGCTTTCCTGATCATTGGAGAGTGAAGATTGTGTGTGAGGGGTCCACAATGCTGTTGGCTTTGCGGATGCAGCGTGTGGTGTAAATGTCCATGATATAGTGGAGAGGGACTCCGATGATCTCAGCTGTCCTTACTATCCTCTGCAGAGTCTTGCGATCCTAATCAGTGCAGTTCCCAAACCAGGCAGTGATGCAGCTGTAGAGATGCTGCTGGGCTTTCTTGGTGATGGAACTGGTGTTGAGTGACCAGGTGAAGGTTTTTGCCAGATGAACACCAAGGAATATGGTGCTCTTGACCATCTCTTTGGTTGTGTAAATGTTCAGACAGGTTGTTGGCTCCACACCAGGCTGTTAAATAGTGCACCTCCTCTCTGTAAGCTGACACGTCGTTCTTGCTGATAAGACCCACCATGGTCGTGTCATCAGCAAAGTTGACGATGTGGTTCGAGCTGTGTATTGCTACACAGTTGTGAGTCAGCAGAGTGAACAGCATTGGGCTGAGCACACAGTCCTGAGGGGGGGCCCCAGTGCTCAGTGTGGTGGTGCTAGAGATGCTGTTCCCGATACAGACTGACTGAGGTCTCCCAGTCAGAAAGTCCAGGATCCAGTTGCAGAGGGAGGTGTTCAGGTCCAGTAGGCTCAACTTCTCAATCAGGTGCTGAGGGATGATTGTGTTGAATGCTGAGTTGAAGTCAATGAACAGCAATTGTACATGTCCTTGTTGTCCAGGTGGGTGAGAGCCAAATAGAGGGTTGTGGAGGTGGTATCGTCTGTGGAGGGGTTTGGACGATGCGCAAACTGCATGGGGTCCAGGGAGGGTGGAAGCTGGGTCTTAATGTTCCTCATGATGAGCCTCTTGAAGCACTTCATCACGATAGGTGTGAGCACGACAGGACAATAGTCATTGAGGCAGGAGACAGTGGACTTCTTCGGCACGGGAACAATGGTTGTTGTCTTGAGGTATGTAGGAACAATGTTGCTGCTCAGGGAGATGTTGAAGATGTCTGTAAAGATATCCGCTAGCTGTTCTGCACATTCCCTGAGCACTCTGCCAGGAATGTTGTCTGGTCCAGCAGACTTCCGTGGAATAACTCTGCATAGAGTTTTCCTTACTTCAGCTGTGGTTAGACAAAACACCTGGTCACAGGGATGAGTTGTGGTCTTCCTCGCCTTCACGTTGTTTTTTTTACCTCAAACCAGGCATAGAAGTCGTTCAGCACATCTGGGAGGGAGGCGTCACGGTCACAAGCAGGTGATTTTGTCTTGTAGTTCGTGATCACCTGGATGCCCTGCCATATGCGCCAGGTGTCTCTGCTGTCCTGGAAGTGGTAGTGGATTTTCTTTGCATGTGCGCGCTTTGCCTCTCTGACACGGGACAGTTTGGCCCTTGCTGTTCTTAAGGCTGTCTTGTCCCCTGCTCTGAAGGCAGAGTCTCTTTGTTTCAGCAGCGTACGCACTTTTGCAGCGATCCACGGCTTCAGGTTGGAGCGTATAGTGATGGTCTTGAAGATGGTCACGTCATCAACGCACTTGCTGATGTAGCTGGTCACTTTTGACGTGTACTCCTCCAAGTTGGAATCGCCGTTGGTTGCAGCCTCCCTGAATATGTCCTAGTCAGTGCACTCAAAACAGTCTTAAAGAGCAGAAGTGGCTCCTGCTGGCCAGGTTTTCACCTGTTTCAGAACCGGTTTAGAGCGTCTGATGAGCGGTCTGTATGCTGGAATTAGCATAACAGAGATGTAGTCTGAGTAGCCGAGATGGGGCGGGGCTCCGCACAATATGTGCTGGGGATGTTTGTGTAAACAAGATCCAGCATGTTTGCTCCTCTCATTGCAAAGGCCACATGCTGATGGAGTTTAGGGAGCACAGTCCTGAGATTCGCATGGTTGAAATCTCCTGCATCGCAGAATCAAAGAGAGCGCTATGCAGTGCGTCAATTTTGAGTTGTCCGATTTGGAGGGGGATTAAGGTGACGCAGCTGAGCACCCAGGGGGCCTTTCACGGGCCAGCATCGATGACCTGGGTTGACCAATGCCTGTCTCTGTTTGAGGATTTATTAGCGGGCGAACCCTGTTTCATTGACGGACCACCTGGCTCCAGGGATGAGGCTGATGCAGATCTTCTTAATTTCTCAGATGACAAGGAGGCCGTCCCTTTATCCGTAGCCCCTCAGGCTTCCACTGCCTTGCCCCAATTGATACTTTTCAAACTTTGTGAACAAGCCACCAACATGCCTCAAGATCGAATGGCCAGCTTTTCTAATTGCTTTGTATCAAGAGAGGGATGTTTACAAAGGGAAAACTTCTGAAACCTCCCTGCATGTGCAAAAGCATGGTTGGGGAGATCCTCTTGATCTTAATCACGGTCTTGTGGGCTTTGAGGTTAAGGTTATGGCAAGCATCTATTGCCAGATACCTTATCCGCTCTCAAGGCAGGCTGAGTGCCCCACCCAAGCCTGTTCTATCAGGTAAGATGGATCTTTGTGTTCATTTATCAGTCCTCTTATGAAGCATCAGCTCTTGCAGTGAGAGCCCTCAACATCTACTTCCTGTAGTCTGCATATCAGGCCGAACTTGGGTGACTTGGGACAGCAACTTTAGAAAGGGTCGCCATCATCTCTAGAAGAAGATTGTTGCAATTAACAATCTTGTCCTTCGTAATTCCTGTGAAGCTGTACAAGATTACTTTCTCAGTAGTTAAAGAACACGTACTGTGGCTTTATCTATTTGGTTTTCCCAATAGTGAGAACCGGCGCATTGCAAAAGTGCTGGTTGAGCCGGGACAAGTTCTCTTTGACCCCGCAACAGCTCTGCAATGACAAGAAAAAGGAGGACGAGGCTTTTCCAGTCTTCCAACTAAACCAGCACTGTGCCAGGAGTCCTCTGTGTGTCCGCCTAACGCACCTGCTAGGGGACACCATTCCCACCATACAGGCAGGACTAACAAACTCCACTGGGCACCACCGGTTTAGCAAATTGACCCCACCGCTGCTAAGCTCTGTCCGAAAATGTCCTTCGCAAAGATTCAAATAAAACCTCAAAACCTGCTCCCTCGGACCCTAAACATAAACGTCTGGCCTGATGCTTGGCAACAGGAGGCTTCAAGTCCACGTTCACAGGCGCCAGTCCTCCGGACACCTGTTCTGTCCTCCATGTTCTCCCTTTCAAATAACAGAGGCTCATCACCGCATGTCGTGTTGGGCTTGGTGGCACTACAGTGGGGAAACACCCCCTTATTCACAGATTTATAAAGGGTGCTCGCTGCTTAATACCAATCACCAGAACATTAGTTCCAGTTTGGGACCTCCCTATAGTGCTGGAGGCTTTTGAGGCCCTGGGTAGTATCACCTTCAAACTTTTGGTTTCAAAACAGCCCTGCTACTGGCTCTGGCTTCCACCAAGCGTTTCTCATGCACCAAATTCTCGTTCAGTGTGGATAAGGTAACCCCTTGTGCCCCCTGAACACAGGGAATCCCATTTCATAGCAACACCTCTCTCATTGGCTTGTGGAATCTATTTCCTTGGCATATTAATCTAAGGGAGTGCAACCTCCTGGGTTCTCCTACAGGCTCCTACAGCAGCAGAAGACCACACTGGGTGCCACTCCTGACAGCTAAGAACAGGAAACTGAGGCTACAATTCGCACAGGCTCACTAAAATTGGACAATAGAAGATTGGAAAAACGTTGCCTGGTCTGATGATTTCTGCTGCGACATTCGGATGGTAAGGTCAGAATTTGGCGTCAACAACATGAAAGCATGGATCCATCCTGCCTTGTATCAACGGTTCAGGCTGGTGGTGGTGGTGTAATGGTGTGGGGGATATTTTCTTGGCACACTTTGGGCCCATTAGTACCAATTGAACGCGACAGCCTACCTGAGTATTGTTGCTGACCATGTCCATCCCTTTATGACCACAGTGTACCCATCTTCTGATGGCTACTTCCAGCAGGATAACGCCATGTCATAAAGCGAATCATCTCAGACTGGTTTCTTGAACATGACAATGAGTTCACTGTACTCAAATGGCCTCCACAGTCACCAGATCTCCATCCAATAGAGCACCTTAGGGATGTGGTGGAACGGGAGATTCGCATCATGGATGTGCAGCCGACAAATCTGCAGCAACTGCGTGATGCTATCATGTCAATATGGACCAAAATCTCTGAGGAATGTTTCCAGTACCTTGTTGAATCTATGCCACGAAGGATTAAGGCAGTTCTGAAGGCAAAAGGGGGTCCAACCTGGTACTAGTAAGGTGTACCTAATAAAGTGGCCGGTGAGTGCACATCAGTATGTATATTTCTACATGCTACCCACATGTTGTGTGTGATTCGGGTTCTAGTATGCATGTTACCACATGTTTTTTTGGCTGGGTGTTTTATCCTTACTCTGTAGGGGGTCTGCTACTATGTGACGTGTCAAGCACTGCCTTTTGGGTGGCCGTCCTCTGGCTTGGAGAGCCTCACTGTGAGTGTATTGGGCAACAGTGCAACTAGATGAAGGAAGAGAACAATAGGTTACTGTTCTTAGCCCAGGTTCTCTGAAACATATAGTGGAGAGATCCACCAAGTTTGCCCCGCTTGCTGCACGAGAAGCAAATATGCTCACTGGGGAAAGGTAGCGCATGCAGGTGCCTTATGCACTCGGGTAAGGGGCGGTCCCTTACCTGCCATTGGGCACACGCTCCGGTCTGTCAAGCCAGACTTGGTGCAATTAGATGCAATTGCAGAAGTCAGGTACGGATGCCCTTCCCATAGGTGACCTCTCTACTCGATGTTTCAGAGAACCGGAGTTATGAACAGTAACCTATTGTTTTAGGTTAATAAATTTTAAGTAATAATATCATTCTATTAATAGATTGGTGTGCTAAGAGTAATATTAGAGTCTTTTCACATAAACTGAGTTGACTAAGTCTTGTGATAAAAATTACAATAGGACATTATAGCTAAATCATAGTACTGTGGGTAATTAAATACATTTGAAGGCAAATACATTTGTATGTTACTCAAGTGAAAGTTTCAATAAAGGACATTTACTGGAGTAATATTTTACCTTCTGTATCCTAACTTACGTCCAAGGCTTGTGTACTTTGTCCATCACTGAACACATTACTTGCATAAGAATTTAGTATAGTCATGTATATTATTGCATTTATAAAAGTATTGTCTCTTGAAAATATAGTGGATGCTTATGTGTATCAACTCTCCTCTGGCAACACTGAGAGGTTTTGCACTCTGGATTCCCAGTCCGGTGTAATTTACACCAACTTTTACCTGGACCATGAGTCCCTACCAAGTGCATTTCTCACAGGCTCTTACGGCACCACTTACGTCCACGTAAATATAATTGACATCAATGACAACCCACCCGTCTTTCCACTGACCTTTGATGTCATCACAATATCCCAAAAAACTCTTCCAGGGACAACACCGTAAGTTGCCCACGCTCATGAGAGAGATAGCGCCACCAATGGACAGATCCGCTACTCTCTACATCCCAAGAGTCAATTATTCACAATAATACTCATTTTGGGACTTTAACTCTAAGTAGCATGATTACAAATGACACTCAACAAAGATATATGTTCATCGTGGTGGCAGATGATCAAGGAAATCCATATTTAAGCTCCTCAATGGGCCTTGACTCTTCAACAAACTCAGAGGAGGTGCTGGCTTTCAAAACGCTGACCTACTAAGTCGAGATCGGAGGAAATGCTCAAGCGGCATTAGGGTGATCCAATGGGATCAAATCACAGCCTGGATCAAATTTACCCAAAATCAGCTACTCTGTGGAACCTCTGTGCACAAATGTTGCCATTCCTTGTTCAGCCTGATAGTGGCTGGATCTTTGTGGCTCACAGTTTTGATTACGAGTCAGAGAGGACGTTAAGATTTCACATTTGTGCCACAGCTCAAGGCAGCGATGAAGAAATCAACGCTTCAGCCACTGTAATCATCTCAGTACAGGATGAAAATGATAATACTACATTTTTCAGTCAAAACAGATACTTTTACATTCTTCTGTCTGACACCAAATACTTTTGCATCAATTTTAAAACAGGATATTTTATATTTTACTAAACCTTTTGAGCTTTACACTTGGGCAGCCATTGCCAATGTAAAATTTTTTTTTTACAAAAAAAAAATTATATACTGTATATTTTTTTGAAATTCTGTTTAAACAAAATTCATTTTGTAAATAAACTTATATAAAATGTACATGTTGAGAGTCTGTATAATTTTATAGAATAAGGAGAAGGTGAAGGGATGTTGCCTCACATTGTAAACATGATGGAGATGGATAAAGTCATAAAAGCTACATGTCTTTATCCAAGAGCTATAACTGGGACAACCTTTCAAATTTAAAGCTCTTTACCAACAAAAACATGTTTCCTTAGATTAACCTAGGAAAGGTAATACTAACATGGAGCTTTATAGCCTTCTGCATCTGCCTTTCTTAAGCAAACCTTGATGCTATTGCTTCAAAGATATCCCAAATAAGGGAATCCCTTGGTAAGACACCCTGCAGCTACAGGCATAAATATTCATGTTTTGCCAAAAAAAAAAAAGGAAAATGTCTGTGCTTCACATTTAGTTTATTCATTGCAGTTTACCAAGAGTTGTATATAATTTTTGCACAGATGGATAAATGCTATTAATATAAATTGTAATTTTTATTAAGTTATTAATTTAATTTATAATTCAAATCAGACTTGTCAAAGTATAAAAACATATAATTTGTATATTTGGCACTTTAACAGTATTACAATGTTCTTTAGGTCTGTCATTAGATCCCAGATAACAAAATATAATGTTTTTTCTATCTATCTATCTATCTATCTATCTATCTATCTATCTATCTATCTATCTATCTATCTATCTATCTATCTATCTATCTATCTATCTAACAAATGCTATAAATAATATGACAGTTGTAATGTAGTTTCTTCTATTTACTGTACTGTATTTCTGCAGCAAGTAGATTCTGAAAAGGTCATTTTAATTTACATTTAATTTACATTTAATTTCTCTCTGACTGTATTTTAATGAAATGCATCATATTAATAAATGCTTTTAATCTGAATTGTTTGATCTGAATTAGCTTGCCTATTAATGATAAATTACTTTTATTGATTTTATGCAAAGAAAACTTAATTATACAATTTAAATGCCATTTTAATAAAATTGTAATTGCAATCAAAAGTTGTTTTGTAAATAGATATAAAAAATGTATTCTATGATATTAAAAAAATAGAATTCTGTTCTCCAGACCTGCTACTAACATACAAGTAAAAAACCCAGGACAACATAACTCTCTGAAGACAGGACTAAAGCTCCACCTGTGGTCTCAGAAACTGGACTGGGTAACTTTCCCAAAATTGCATCGCTGGCAATACCTGGCTTGGATGATGCAGATAGGTGTTGTATTTGCTGTGCAATTTAACTACTTACAAACTAAATATGGTTGGAGAGGAAGAAAAGGTCTACAATACACATTTAGTTGTTGCTTTATAGATTACCAAGATTATTATATAACTGCAATATTGAATATGGAATGTAATAAAGAGAATAAATAAAAAAATGTGAAAGATAATGGGACCTGAACTTTTGTGACCATACATGTAACTTTGGACACAAACATTTTAAGTTCGCAGAAAAGGACTTAAAATTAAGAAATAAACAATAGAAATGAACGTCCTATTTGCGCTGTACCTCTAATAAACTCATTTTTAATCCTATTTTCTCATTCTTGTCACTACTTATGTAAATCTCAGCATCTTCAACTCCTAACTGCTACCTCCAGCTCCACCTCCTGTCTTTTTGACAACACAACTGTCTCTAAACCATCGCAGGTCTCACCACAGTCCTATAAACTTTCCCTTTAACTTTTGCAGCTACCCTTCTATCACAAATCACTCCTGCTATCACTCTTCTCCACCCACTCCACCCTGCCTGCACTCTTTTCTTCACTTCTCTAACACACTCTCCATTACTTTGCACTGTTGACCCCAGGTACCTGAACTCCTCCACCTTCTCCACCTTTGATGCAGTCCAACCTCCACCTTGAACCAGTCTGTCGTTTGTCGTTTGTTTATACTGCACACTTCACTGCTGTCACACTGTCTTCATACATGTCCTGCACCACCTTGACATACTTCTCTGACACACCTGACTTCCTCATACAGTACCACAACTCCTCTCTCGGCACTCTGCCGTATGATTTCTCTAATTTTACAAACACACAACGCAGCTCCTTCTGACCTTCTTGCTCACAGATGGTCACCTCTTCTCTCAGCCTGGCTTCAACTACTCTCTCCCATAACTAGAGGTGGGAAGTAACGAAGTACAAATACTTCGTTACTGTACTTAAGTAGATTTTTCTGGTATCAGTACTTTACTCCACTATTTATTTTTCAGACAACTTTTTACTTTTACTCATTACATTTTTACACAAATATCTGTACTTTTTACTTATTACATTTTCAAAACAGACTCGTTACTTTAGTTTTAATCCATTAATTTTGTGAAATATATATTTTTTATTTTCACTGCGCGCTGATTTCAGCCGAACAACCGATTTCCTGTCTTTTTCAATCAACTGGTGTATAAAGTCCTGACTCTCACTTACCACAGATGTAGACTAGTTTACGAAGCTAAGAATCAGCAGGCAGAAGGCAGTAAAAAGTTTGAGGTTAACGTGGATGAGACAGAGGGAGTCAGTGATGTAAACATGACTGAGAACAGACACACTCCTGATCAACATCATCATCTTTTCTCTGCTTGTGTTCTATATGTGGATCTTCAGCCTGGATACATTCATTAGGTAACAACATTTTTAATTAGTTTTGTATTTATATATATATATATATATATATATATATATATATATATATATATATATATATATATATATATATAAATATATATGTATGTATGTATATGTATATTTGGCTGTCAAATGAAAATTCTTTTAACCGGCAAGAAATTTTATTAACGCGCTATCAATTCAGCGCACATTTCTGTTTCCCCAAATGTAAATACATAAATAAATAACTAAATAAAAAAAGAGGTGAAATTAAAACCTTTAACAAAAAATTAATTTATCCACGACGTCCTTTCTTTACTTAGATATAAAATAAATAAATAAACAGATGAAAATATTTTTAATCAGTAAACTTTTGTTTTATTTCTGCGCCAAGTCTCAAATCAAACACCAAATCCGCCATGATTCACACAATTAACCCTCTGGGTGGCGTTTTGTGGGTTTTTCCTCATAATGGCGACACAAACTTAAATTACTGTCTTTAATGATCGTACAGATAAAAACAATACATCATTCAAATCTGTAAAATGTCTATAATTTTATATATATAAGCTTCCAGACTTGACTTGAAGAGGTGCAGTTTCTCCGGTATCACCTCATTAACTGTCCGTGTGGAAACATAGTAAAGGCTTTTAATGATGTCCACACGTCTCTGCACTGATATAGCCTTTATATTTAATCACTGTACATATGTGTGACAGAATGAATGAGGTTCAGGTGGTGATTGACACTCCTGACCACCAATCAGTAGCGAGCAGGCACTATTTAGAGTGGGTTGGTTTGAGCCTGGCATGTGTCACGCCCGGATCCTCCCCTTTTGCGGTTGCTAAAGACATTTCAGGTATGTGCTGCTAGTATGTAGCGTTGGCTAATAAGTTTTTCTTTGCTCATTGCACTAATGGCTCATTTGTGTATCCTTAGCCTGTCTTTTCAGTGTGTGTCCCTGTTGGATGCTGCTTTGGATCTGTTTATTGCCCTCCCTGCAGGTATGAGGAAGTTGTTTAGCAATGTTTAGCTTTAACGCGTGTCAGGTGGCGTGAGTAATGTGCAGTCCTTGAACTTCAGTTTAACAGCAGGTTATTTGAAGGCTGCGTATCCTGAGCGGTGAATTGATTCTCAGGAACTTATCTATCCGCGTTTGGTAAGTTGCTTCGGTTTGTTAGGGGGAATTGCAGCATGTAGTTGCGCAATTACTTGTGTCATTTATATCTTGTATCATTGTTTGTATTATAGGATCCTCCTTCTCTCCTTCCTCCTTTTTCGTCCTGGGTGATTATTGCTGCGATTCGACTTTTCCCTCGCTGCGTGCCGAGTGAACAACCTCGGCTTACAACTATTTAAAAGGGGAATTCTGCTGCTGCCATTTGGCTTCTGTGATTTTTAACCGGTATTGTCTGGTCTACTGAGGGGTCGAGCAACGTGCAAGTATCGGGGCTGGCTTGAAGACGACGTGGCCGCTCCTTTTGGGTTTTGCTTCCCTCAACCTTTTAATCAAGTTCTTCATTGGTTTTTGTTTAAGCGGTGTATATGGTGAATCATATTGTGCTTGGTGACTATCCATCATATTACGGTGGAATTGTGACCTTAATTCGCTGTTTCCTTCCTTTCTGTCTGAGATTTATTTTGCTTTTGGGTTTCTTTCAGGAGCTGGGGTCCCACGGGTGAAAGGTCTTTGGTGCTATTTCTACATTTGCTGTACGACACTTTTGACGTGTATGAGTGGGTGTTTTGAGTTCACGGTGAGGTGTGTGTGTGGAAGTGTGCTTTTGATAATTAGTGCTGATCACTCCGGTGGGTAACTCCAGCCATGTATGTAATGATTTTATGTTGTTTTGTTCATTTGTAAATTTATTGTTTAATACTTTGTGTCCGATTGTTTATTTTGTTATTTGTGTAATTGTCACCGGACCATATTCACCAGTGAGAACATTTTCTTTTTGTTCTTATATTTTAAAGCTAAGTTTTCAATAAACTCTGTATTGTTTTATACGATGCCCACGTTTCCTGCCTACACTCAATAATAAGGGAATCGAACTTGTGTGACCTAATAAACTCTGGGGTTTACTTCTATTTCCTGGGTATAACCCTCCCAGGTGGCGTAGTCGACTTGGTTAGTATATAAAGTTGAGCTTGGGTGTGACGAGCCCTTCGGCTCTCCCTCCCTGCACCATCCGCACCCCTCGCGCCACATTCGCTTACATATCAAGTCAAGTTTATTTCTGTAGAACTTTTCACAACAGAAATTGTCTCAAAGCAGCTTGACAGAAATCAACAGTTAAGGTAAATGGTGTGAATTTGTCCCTGATGAGCAGCTGTGGCGACTGGCAAGGAAAAACTCCCTTAGATGTAATGAGGAAGAAACCTTGAGAGACTCAAAAGGGGAACCCATCCTCATTTGGGTGACATCAAGAGTTTGATCATAAATCTTTGAACAATACAAAAGAATGGAGAGTGAGAACTAACATGAGTACTGGAGTATAAGATTATAAGTAATGTTCTTCCTACAGTCTATATGGTTAGTAGCTCCTAGTTTTATGAGCTCAACATTTGTGATCATCACAGATCCAGGCATCAGCTTCTCCACGCAGAGCCTTTAAACACTCCAGGAGGTCCAATGTCAAAACCACACATGTAGTGGGATTCAATTGGCACTGGTACGTCTCTAGTTGGTTCGGGATCTACTTCTTCAAAGGTCCATATTCTTCACGAGGTGGGAGGTGACTGGAGCTGGCCAAACCTCAGGAAGCCTCGGGATGGGGAGGGAAAGAGAAGCAGTGGAGAGGAATTAGCGTAGCTGCTGTTTATGATATTAACAGCACAAGTTGATAATGTGCATGTGATCAGATGTTCTGGAGCACAAGGTTATGATGTGAGACGTATGTTATGTGTAGGCTTTGCTAAAAAGATATGTTTTTAATCTGCACTTAAACTGGGAGAGTGTGTCTGAACCCCGAACACTGTCAGGAAGACTATTCCAGAGTGTAGGAGCTAAATGTGAAAATGATCTACCGCCTTTAGTGCACTTTCATAGACTTCGAGTAACTGAGAGAATGAACAGGAAGGAGAGGTTTTGACCCTCTGAAATCATGATCTAAGAGAAAACAGTGGTCTCTTAACTATAGAAAAACCAATAAGCAAAGCTTTGTTTGCCACCCCTGTGGTAGTGTAGTGGTTAGTGATGCGGTCTCTGCTATCTGACTCACCCAGTTCAATTCCTACTGCTTAGCCTTCTTTTAAATAGTTTAAAAAGTTTTAATAAAGAACTATAAAAGGTCCTAAAAATCAGGTTCTTGCAGGAGATCCTGTGGCTCAATTGGAAGAGCTTTGCCTCTGTGTTGAGAGGTTGCTGGTTCAAACCCTGGCCAGGGCTCGAAGTTAAGAGTGTGGAAGGTGTCAGGAATGGCTGTGTGGAAGGTTGGATGTGGACGGTTTCGGAGGGTGTATCCTGAAGCAGGGGGGCAATATCCGGGCATCTGCCCCCCCAGCGTCTGAGAAGCTGAAAACAGGGTGTTATGAAGCAAAAACGTCCAAAAAAGTATCAACTTAGTTTTGCATACATAGTTACAATTTCTGCCAAAAACCTATCACCCACACTTTTTCTGAGGCTGTGAAGCAGCAGGTCTTCACAGCCTTTGCTCACAGTTAACCACTCCATTGCTCACCAGACACTACTTTCCACACAGCTTACCCAGTGTGGGGACAAGCCAGACTTGAACCAGCAACCTCTGAGCTCAGAGGCAAGGCTTTTATCACAAAGCCATCAAGTCCCACAACACACCTTCTTCTTTTTTTTTTTTTTTTTTTTTTTGGGGGGGGTTTATATTTCGTTTCAGGCTTCAAAACAAGAAATTCAGACCAGACAGAAACACAGAAAGCAGGATTCAAACCCTGAACCCCAACAACAGCGAAATACCAGTCTTAACCCACTGAACCATCAGGAAGGACCGGCTGCGATGATTGTTTAGAGCAGGTCTATCTTTTCTTTCAAACCATCAACACAAGAATATAATGCTAAAGACAGACGTAGGAAGCAAACCCATATCGTGACCAGCAGGGACAAAGCAGGATTCGAAACCTGATTCACGCCATTAGCAAGGTACCAGCATTAACCCACTGAACTATGGAACTAGGAAGGACAAGCTGGCAAGCTTGTTTAGAGCAGGTCTATCTTTCTTTTTAACCCATCAAAACAAGAATATAAAGATGTAGGAATCAGGAATTTAAACTAGCAGACAGAAAGCCAGGTTTGAACCCTGACCACCAACATTAGCAAAGTACCAGCCTTAACCCACTAAGCCATCAGAAAAAAACAGGATGGGAAGCTTAATTAGAGCAGTTCTATCATTCTTTTCAAACCATCAACACAAGAATTTAACGCTAAAGAAAGATGTAGGAAGCGAATACAGATGTAAGTAGCACAAGTTGAACCCACATTGTAAATAGCAGGAAGAAAGCAGGATTCAAACCCTGATCCTCACCATCAAGTCAAGTCAAGTCAAGAGGCTTTTATTGTGATTTCTATTATACACAGTGGTACACAGTATACTGTAAAAATAAAACAAAGTTCCTCCGGAACCCTGGTGCTACACTAAACAACAACAAGCTACGTAAAGTGCATCGAGTGCAACCTAGTGCAAACAGTGCAGACATCTATCTATCTATCTATCTATCTATCTATCTATCTATCTATCTATCTATCTATCTATCTATCTATCTATCTATCTATCTATCTATCTATCTATCTATCTAATATAATGTGAGGTCCAGTTAACAGCTAAAAAAGGTAGAAGTAATAACTACTTTTTACTTTAGTACATGTCAGAGCCAAGACTTCTTTACTTTCACTTGAGTAAAAAGGTATAATCAGTACTTCAACTTTTACCCGAATATTTTAAAACATGAGTATCTGTGCTTCTACTTAAGTAAAGTATGTGTGTACTTTTGCCACCTCTGCCCATAACTTACAGTTACTGCAGGTCTGCACATCTTCCTTATTCTTAAAGATCGGTACCAGCACGCTCCTTCTCCATTCCTCAGGCATCTTCTCACGTTCCAAAATCTTGTTAAATACTCTGCCATCTCTCCTAAACATCTCCATGCTTCTACCGGTATGTAATCTGGTCCAACCGACTTTCCACTTTTTTATCCTCTTAATCTCTGCTCTCACTTCCTCCTTACTAATCCTATCCACTTCATGCTTCACCATCTCCACACTATCCAACCTTCTCTCTCTCATTTTCAGCATTCATCAGCTGCTCAAAATATTCCCTCTATCTTCTCAACACACTCTCCTCACTAGTCAACACATTTCTGTCTCCATACTTTATTGCTCTAACCTGCAGCACATCCTTCCCAGCTCAGTCCCTCTGCCTGGCCAATCGCTACAAATCCTTTTCTTCTTCCTTAGTGTCCAACTTCTCATACAGCTCCTCATATGCCGCATCTCCTTGTACTCCTGCCTTCTTTTCTCATCTCTCTGTCATTTCCAATTCTGTTTTGCCAACCTCTTTCTCCTTCTGCTCTCCTGCACTTCCTCATTTCACCACGTCTCTTTGTTTTTCTTACTATTTTCAGATGTCACACCAAGTACCTTTCTAGCTGTCTCCCTTATCACTTCTGCAGTAGTTACCCAATCATCCAGCACCTCCTCACCACCACCGAGCATCTGTCTGACCTCCTCCCTAACCTCACACTACACTCTTCCTCCTTCAGTTTCCACCATCTTATTCTTCTTACAGTCCTCACTCTCCTCCTCTTCTACTTCACCTCCAAAACCATCCTACAGACCACCATCTGATGCTGTCTAGCTACACTGTCCCCTGCCAAAACCTTACAGTCTCTAATCTCTTTAAGGTTGCATTTCCTACATAGAACATAGTCCACCTGTGTGCACCTTCCTCCACTCTTATACGTCAACCTATGCTCCTCATTCTTCTTAAAATAAGTATTCACCACTGCCATTTCCATCCTTTCCTTTTAGCAAAATCTACCACCATGGGTTGTGTGTATGTACCAATGTACCATTTTGTAAAGAACGTGGAACTAGGTTTTACAAACCAAAGCCAGTAAAAGCAACACACTAGGTGCCATATTCAGAAAGAGCAATGAAGGTCTGGAAGGAATGATCATATGAGCCCAGTTGGTCAATATGCAGCTGTTGCATTCATATATAGAATTTGACCCAAACCAGTCACAATGCCAACATTGGTGGTAGAAGGGGAAATGTTTTTTAAAACCCTGAAGGATCTGCTGGGTCTTTTTTGCATTTTGTTATTTGCTGGCTGATGTGCTGCAGGGAATAGCAACATTAAGTCAGACTATACAGAAGGCAGACCTCATCATATAAAGTGTTGTTGCTGCAGTTGAGAACTGTTTGACCAGTCTTAAATATATGAAAACAAACTCTCTCCCAGATGGTATGCTGGAAACTTTTATCACATAGTGTTTAAAAAAGCAAACTCCTTCGTGCTCATACCACAACTTTTCAGGGCTTTGACTTAAGGACCATCTGAGACAACAGATGGAGCATGTATGTTCAGTCTGTGAGAAACACCTTCATGCTAAACTGGGAACACCTGCTTGGAGTAAACAAAGATCAAAATGCACAAGCTGTGATGTCAACAATTGCAATTGTGAATAGGGATGTGATGGTATTATTTATTTTATGCTATTGCAGCAGCAAAACTTTCTCGATTTCATTGTGGTCACATGAACGGGATGAACTGGTAGGTCTTCCGGGCAAAAAGTGTAGAAATTAAATGAAATAAGAAAAGCGATAAAAACGATATGCACACGATGCCAGACTGCATTGAAATACACGTCGGGGAATACAATTAACATAGAGAGCCTTTTCTTAAATTATCACACTGTCAAATTCTGTGAAAATACTGGTGAATGTGTTTTCTTGTTTTACCACCAGATGGCGCCTCTACCCCCCTACTTCCTACACCCTATCCCTTACTCCTTAGCCCAGTGGTTCTCAAAGTATGGTGCAGAGCCCTCTAGTGGGGAATAAAGACATGACAGTTGAGGCGCAATGAACGGCAGAATAAATTCATAAATGATATTCAATCCCCAAAAAAACGTGATAAATAATTGTGAATCTGAAACCTTTAATAATATTTATTGTTTTTAGGCCAAAAACTCTTTAAAACATCTTTAAATAATTTTTTGTTCAAAATAACTTTGAAAGAGACTTATAAATGCAAAGTATGCAGACTATATCCCTATTCAAATATTACTGAATCTAATATACAAGGTTTTTACTTAAAAATGTGCCACACATAAATTAACAAGTTAATAAACCTATTGTATGTTCATAATAGAAGACAAGTTTAATAAGTAGATAGATAGATACATAGATAGATAGATAGATAGATAGATAGATAGATAGATAGATAGATAGGTAGATAGGTAGATAGACAGATGCTTAGCAAACTATTCATTTAGGTTATAAAACACTTTTTTTACATACTATAATATTTGTCTTAATATAGAAAATTGTGTTAAACATTCAATTTGAAATTTGATTCTCACTTAGCTTTTTTTTAATAATTGGCTTTTCATAACAGCTTTGAGGCATTTGTAGTGTGTCTTGTCAAATAAAGTTAATGAAACATTTAACTGCAAATCTTTTAATAATAACCATAAAATGAAATGATTCTGGCAGCATTTTGTAGTAAATCTGACAGATCACCACATGGCATATAATAACATAACATTGGGGTCACAGATTTTCTTAAATTATAACCAGGACAATATACTTTCCTTTTTACTTTCTGTTTTTGTGAACATTTGTAGGTTAATTATAAGGTTTCCAGAATATTTCCACTATACTGTATGTCTGGGGGGATTTTTTCAGGGTAGCATGTTTTTGTTTGGTTAAGCTTTCATCTTTCTAACATTTTTTTTTTTTACAACAGTGCAAGGAAAAACAAAGACCCCTGAGGAAACCCACAAGAGAAACTCCACATAGAGAGACACTCAAGCTCAGGATTGAACCTTGCCAATTAGAATCAAATTTATGTACAAAATATTATATAATATTATTTATTGCTTTACAATGTATAAATCATTACAGAAGGCATGTCTTTCATACCAGTCTTATGTAATATTAGGCATGCACATCACAGTTTTTGTCCAGACAGATCCTAACACAAACAAACAACAAAAAAAGATATATTTTGGCCAGGGCTACACCAAAGAGCTCACAAATTTTGCAATGCAAATAGATGGAAAATGAATAAGAAAATGTAAGCCATTAGGTAAACTAATGTAACATAGACTGTCACCACCCCAAGCACAAAACAAACAACATATACAACAACAAAACAAAAAACATATTTGTCAGTACTGGTAATAAAGTAGTAAAAAGCCAAAAAAAAACCCCACAAACAAAAAACCCAATAAAGCCCTGTAATATTATGGCAGCTTAAAGTAAATATTAAATATATATATTTATATGTAATGTAAAACATTTGAATGCTATTGTGCATTAAATCTTTGCTGTATGCTAAGATCTTTGCTGTATGGTTGTATTGGATTTGTAAAAAAAAAAAAGATTTACCAATCATGAAAATGAGTTCATTCCATTTTTCTTGAATGGAAGGGATGTGAAAAGATCAATTATATATTACATTTATTAAACAAACAAACAAACAAACAAACTAAATAAATAAATCTTTATGTGTCCACCATACAGGTAAGTTCTAGAGTTACCAGATCCTGTTCTGATATGATTATGGCACATATAACTACTAGCTTGATTAATAATCTTGTCAACATTTGATCTATTTTTTGTCAGCTATATTAGCCACATTAATGTGTTGAGATTGTTTCTGGTTAACAACAGTTTCTTTATAATTACATTACTCACAATTTCAGTTTATGGGAGGTAACATAGATGCAGGGTCAATGGTTTATGGTTTGTGGACAAAAAATATATTTTGCACATTAATTGTGGGGAGTAGGATTGCGTTCCAAAAAAGTGCATTTTTCATTTAATACTACTGCTTTGAGCCTAAATTGGAATAAGATGTAATCCTAAAATAAGAGGAAAAAAGGAAAGTTTTAGATGTTTACTTTCATACTTTTTCACTCTTTTATCGTTAAAGACAAAAGATGTTTAGAGATATATAAGTCTAGCCATCCCAAGATGGCACTATATATTCACAATATAAGCACATCAAAACTTTAAATTGTAAATCAGCTCCTGCCATTAGTGTTGTAAATTACCCAGTGAAGAGGACTGGATCTAAAGACATTTGGTTTAAAGAAAATCAGGGCTCAGAAGTAATTTCAAATTATAGGGGAACAGAGATCTGACACCTACAGAAATACATCAGACTTTAATTTCTTACTTTTTGGGTATGTTTTTATCTTTTTACTGCTTTATTTATACAATAAAATAGTCAGTTTTCTCTTTTTTCCTCAACTCTAAATCTGTATGTAGCATGTAGCACTAGAAAAATTAATAATTCCAACACATTGGGATGCTTGATATGTGGCTAATATTCAAACAGATTTAAATGAGATGGTTGCTGTAATAAACAATATATATCAAATATACTGTGAAGGAGCATTGTTTATATTTATTAATATTTTGTTTCTTTTAGTATTTCAGCATTATTTATCTGCTTAATTTTCAAACCAGCTAAACATCTGTAACACCATGAAGCTAAATTGTTTTCTTCTTCTGGGTCTCAGTGGTGAGAGCAATGTTATTCTAATACAATACATTATTATTATAACATATGCATTATTATTATGATTATTATGATTATTACTATTATTATTATTATTATTATTATTATTATTATTATTATGATTATTATTATGATTATTATTATTATTATTATTATTATTATTATTGCTGTTGTTGTTTTTGTTTCTTTTTATAATTTATTTATTTGTTTTCTGCTGCACAAATTATTTTATACTTTAACTTTAATGTGTTTACTAAAGTCATTTATTTCATGTATTTTTATAATAATAATATTTAACTTATTTAATCTCAGTAACAAAAATACCATTAAGATTATTAGTCCCAGCAATCTGACTATAGGCTTTTAATAGGGTCATTTTTTAACCAAATTATATTTTAGAATATAATTTCAAGTATTTTCCCTTAAAGGTCATTACTCTGTGTGTTAGGTGATCTTTCCAATCTCATCTCACTGTCTCTAAATTTGTATTAAACAAATATAAATACAAATGTTGCTACTGCATTAATTACTAATTACTAATTAGCTAAGGATTTACTTTTATTTATTTTAAGACATCATATTATATATCTAATGTGCATTATATTATTAACAACAGGGGTTGTGTCAGTAATGTCAGTCCTGCAATCTGTCTATTATAAGTATTATCTGATCAACACAATGACGATGACATGGGCAGATGCAAAGAATTATTGCAGAGAAAAATATGATGACATCGCAATTTTAAGAAGTAGTGATGACTGGATAAAGATAAAGGAAGAAGGGGCAGCCAAATCTTTGACAGCTTTTGCTTGGGTCGGACTGTACAACGACATTGAAAGCTGGCGCTGGTCCTTTAAAGAATGTGGTATGCAGGAGAGCCAAAAAATGAAAATGGCAATGAAGCATGTGGTGTCCTGGGTCAGCTGGGACAATGGTGGGATTATCCTTGCACAGACCTCAGACCCTTCATATGCTACAATTGTGAGTCAGCAAAAACTTTCCAATAATAAACTCCTAAATGTGTTACCATTGTAGCATGATCAGGAATTTGAAGATTCACATGCCTGATCTGACTGATAGCTGTATACAATATATATATATATATATATATATATATATATATATATATATATATATATATAGTCGGTAGAACACCCTTCATATTTCAGAAACCATTGTAGTAAATCTTCTCAAAGAACAATTATATAGAAATGAAAATGTGATATATTTTAGAGTACTCAATGTGAAGCTTGTATAGCAGTACATATTTATTGTCTTCTGAAAATAACTTATTTGTCTAAATAACTGGCAACAAAAGTGAATAAACCCTGAATAAACGTCAAAAAGTCTGCTTGAGGATGCCCTACAGGTGCTAAATAGGGTTCAGGTCTGGACTCATACTTGGCCACTTCATCCCCTTTAACTCCGTTAGCAAGTCATCTTGGCGGTGTGCTTGGGGTTGTTGTTTTGATGGAAAACTGCCGTTTGGCCCAGTTTCTGAAAGGGAGGGCATCATGTTCTGCTTCAGAATGCCACAGTACATAATCCATGTTTCAATATATATAAAGCGGACCTTCCACTTTTGCAACCTCTAAATCAATGCTGGTGGCACTCATGAATCTGTTTTTAAAGTCAGCTTCTGCACCTGACACACAGCACAAGGACTCAACTTTGATTGACCCTTGCGAGAGCTGTTCAGAGTGGAACCCGTCTTGGTAAACCTCTGTATGACTCTGGCCACTGTACTGTAACTCAGTTTTAGAGTGTTACCAATCTTCTTATAGCCTAGACCATCTATTAGATGAGAGCAACAATTCTAATTCTCAAATCCTTAGAGAGTTCTTTGCCATGAGGTGCCATGTTGAACATGGTCAGTATGAGAGAATTGTACTCAAAGCACCAAATTTTAACTGCTTTAATATACAATAAGACATTTGTTTGGTCCTGTCAAGCAGACAAAAACATGAACATGATTGAGAGGACATGTGGCTTTGTATGTTTAAATAGAACAGCTATACGAACATAGAAAAAAACAGCTGTTATGAATTAGAGTGTACTTTTTTGCCAGCTATTTTGATAATAATGGCTGTATGTTTATGAGTTATTTATAGAGGACAGTAAATCTGTCCTGCTGTACTAGTTGAACATTGACTTCTCTAAAGTATATCTATCTAAAGTTTAAGTTTAATTTCTATAGTATTGTCTCTTCAGAAGATATACTAAAATGGCTGCCAAAATGTGATGGCGTGTACACTGTTTTTTTTTTTTTATACTTTATATATAAATATATATACTACCAATCAAAAGTTTGGACACACCTGCTTATATATTTTTATTGTTTTCAAAATTGTATATTAATATTGAAGACACTGAAACTATTGAACAGCTTTGTACACTCTTGCCATTTCTTTAATCAGCTTCATGAGCGTGCATGGAGAAGTGAAGAAAGTAAAGCTTTAGGAGAAAACTGGAATCACAGATTCAACATGGTGGCACACCATCTCGGAGCATGATACACAAAACTCAAACAATCCTATCTTAAATGTCATCAAAACTAAGTTATATAGTGGACTTCAGCATGAAACAGCAATGGTCAAGATCAACAAAACTCCAGTTGAGAGTGTGGACAGTTTCCGGTACGTAGGTCCTGCAGGACCGGTCTTGATCATGTCATATGAACATCTGTACCATCTCCTACGCTTAAGGGACTTTAAACTACACTTTCTACACCTGCACCATTGAGAGCGTGGTGAATCGGGAGCCTCACTTTCTGGTTCAGGAACAGCACCATGCAGGATGGGCAAGCGCAGTGTGGTGCAGTCAGCTAAGTGTAAAATCCGCACTGCGCTCTGGCTGACAGTGTGGGGTTAGTTTCGACTCACTTTTTAAAAAGGTTTATGTGGTATACCTGCAGGTCTGATCTTCTTCCGGGTTGTTGCAGGTGAAAGTATACCTGGCTGACATCTCAAGGACTGTATACGGTCCCTGCCAGTGAGCCAACTTAGAGCTTGCACTAAGGACTAGAAGCAGCATGTGATCCCCCAGTTGGAATTCACGTAATTAAACTTGAGCTGGCCAGTTGTACACTCTGCGCTGTTTGGCCTGTGCTTTCTCCATATGTTGCTTTACTAGTAGTGCCACTCGATCGATGCAGTCCTGCATTTCTCCAACATATATGACCACTGACTTGTAGGGTGCTGGATGTTCTCATCATGTTTCTCTGGCTACATTTAGCTGTCCTCTTTGTCTTCTCCGGAAGAGTTGTGGAAGTATAGAAGGTCTTTTTAATTAGGAGGTACAAAGCAGGCATGGGTTGGTCCGTTGGTTTTCCCATTCTATGTCTAGCACCTGTCTCCAACAGTGTTTTATCCTTTTTCTGTTCCTGACCAAAGTTACCTTCTCGTGTGACATGGTGGAATATACTGGACACAGAATTAGTGGTATTGACTGACTTACCCTCTGCACCTGTGCCCTCGGTTTCCGTCTCCCTTGCTGCCAGCGTTATTCAGGACTGGGGTACCGCACAGGATTCCTTGTTACATGTTTAAAAACACCAGGAACAGTTATGTGAAAAGTGCTTCCTGGCTAGGCCTGAGGCCAGTGCGTGTGTCCGTGACAGTGGGTCTGTGAAGGCATGGGAAAAAGGTTCACATCTCAGAGGAGTTAGGGAACCTGTAGACGGGCCTGGAGGGGCTTGTCCAAGGCAGACGCATGGTTGGGCTTTGTGGGTTATTTAATCTTTGCTGCCAAAGCTGCTGCTGCCTGTGGGAGAAAGCAAAGAGATATGTTCTATCAATGAGGCTTGACGGAGCTCTCCTTCGCACATCTTTTCGTCTCCTTTATTGCAAGCATGGTGAGGAGCAGCTGACGAAGAGGGGCAGGAACATTGGTCAAATGTGTAATGAGAGAGAGAGAGAGAGAGAGAGAGAGAGATAGATAGATAGATAGATAGATAGATAGATAGATAGATAGATAGATAGATAGAGAGAGAGAGAGAGAGAGAGAGAGAGATAGATAGATAGATAGATAGATAGATAGATAGATAGATAGATAGATAGATAGATAGATAGATAGATTATTAAGTATCCTTGTTGTCAGGACTAGCTATGGCAGCATAACTAAAAGGAAGAGACAAAAGGGATCTCGGGGATAAGAGATGGTCAGCCACACCACCGTAAACAAACCAGTGAACATGTGAGAGTGAGGGGACAACAGCATACAAATATCCCAGTTCACCGAACATCCATGATCCCTCCAGATCTGCTCCTTTACCTAAGAAAAATCTACCGAAAAAAGCTTGACAAAATAAATGTTATTAGCCTTTACTTAAACAATGAGACTGTGTCTGAGTCCCAAACATTAATAAGAAGGCTGTTCCATAGCTGTGGGACTTTGTAAGTAGGTGTAGGGGATCATAATTTTAGTTTCTCAGTTTAATTTAAGTTCACTCAGATACTGTGCCGCAAGACCATTAAGTGCTTTATACGTCAGTAGTAGTATTTTATAATCAGTGTGAGGTTTAATGGGGAGCCAGTGTAGACTGATTAAAACAGGGGTGATGTGGTCATATTTTCTAGATCTAGTAAGGATTATTATTTTTAGAACAGGTTCAATTACTTCTGTTTGAAGAAAATTGTAGGCAAGGGATCAAGAATACAAGTTGATGATTTTGATGAGGAAATTAATTAAATTAAGCTATTCTCTTGAATAAGAGAAAATCTTTGTAATTGATTGTTTTTAATAATTATAGTACTATTTACTGGGTTATTTATATAATAATTCAGATTTTTACTAATTGTTTGATTTTTTTGCCTGATGTTTTTAACTTGATTATTAAAAAGAAATCATTACTATCTATTGATGGTTTGCATATTAGTGCAGTGCTTTTGTATCCTTAAAAATTTGCTACTGAAATGAATAGAAATCTTGGATTTGCTCATTATTTTCTATAAGGGTAGAGAAATATCCTTATCTAGGAGCACTAATTCCATGCCATTTGAAATACTGTCAGTTTGGTTTGATGCCATTTACGAGCGCGTATGGTCAGTAGACCATGTTGATAATTTTTTCTCCCGGATCAGTTTGGTTTTAAGGGGCGCTACATCATCTAGAGTGTACCGGAATGTTGATTCTAGGCCTTCAGTGGCTCAGTCAGCACTGTGAGGTAAGACATAGATCTAATTAATGTGGCTACTCTGGATGATTATTGATAAAACTAAAGGCTGTAATTGACGTAAATGTACGCTTAACACAGTAATGTGGCAAGGTACTTATGCTTTGACTGAGGCAGATTTTAAAAGCGATAAGGTTATTATCTAAAATAGCTTCAGACTGTGAAAGTTTTACTATCATTTTTATATCAAATCCAAATGTTATTATTAAATCAAGAGTGTGTCCACCACTATGAGTGGGTCCTATAACATTCTGATTAATTTTTACTGAATCTAGAATGGACACAACTGATGTTCTTAAGGAGTTTTCCTTATTATCAAAATAAATATTCAAGTCACCAATAATGAAAGCTTTGTCTAAAGAAGTAGCTAGATTTGTGATGAAACCTGCAAATTCTACGCTAAAATTAAAGTAGGGCCCTGGAGTTTTATAAATAATAATTAATGAAATTGACTGACTAGACTTGCTTTTCAGACGCAAAACATTTTACTGTACTTTACTGTAAAAAAACTTCAAATGTGTTACATTTGTGTTTAGTTTTTTGTTTGACGCTTAGATTATTATTAAAAAATTATTATCCTCTGCTATTTAGACAGGTGTGGTGTATGTACTGTAACTATACTCAGGAGGACTAGCTTCATTTAATGCTAGATATTCGTTC
This sequence comes from Silurus meridionalis, assembly GCF_014805685.1. Taxonomy (NCBI): domain Eukaryota; kingdom Metazoa; phylum Chordata; class Actinopteri; order Siluriformes; family Siluridae; genus Silurus; species Silurus meridionalis. The sequence continues at coordinate 9,849,227 of NC_060911.1, read as the reverse complement.
GGTTTAATCCGCGTTTCTGTGAAACACAATATATTAAGCTCTTGGTCGGTAATAATTTTGTTTATATTCAGTACTTCAGGTACCTGTTGTGCATTTATTGTTATACAATTTAATGTTAATTAAGTTACTTAAATAGACTTTCTGAGATTTTCTACATTTTGGTTTCGCTCGGGAGACAGACACAGTCTCAATTTGGTGGACCCTTAGTGATGACTCCATGAAAGCTAGTCAGTTTAGCCTGTTTGTCTGTTCCCTGGCTTTGGCTCTGTACAGTAACTGAGATTATGTAATATAGAAACTATGACCTATAATACAAGAAATGAGAGCAGCACCTTTCTGAGTGGGATTGATCCCGTCCCACCCTAACAGGCCAGCCTTGCTCTCAAAATTGCTCATATTATCTATGAAGCACACATTGTTTTTTGGAGCACTGTTCATCCGGACCATAACCTGATGTAAGCTAGGTATGTAGAGGACAGAGTAATATGGAGACGGATGATCAACTGTGGTGAACCCTAACGGGAACAGACAGAAGAAGAAGAATGGTTGACAGAGAAGAAGAAATTATTTTGATCACAGCGATACTTACAAGGACATTTACAAGATGGATGTTTCAAGAAATTAGATGTTGTTTACATTGGATTTTTTGCTTTAGCAATGACATTCGTTCTCGCTGCATGCTTACTGCATTTCTGTAACATTGATGCTTTCTATAGCTGTGGCATCATAATGATGATATTAAAAAGTGGATTGATTCAGGTAGAACTTCACCGAATGCCCACTGTAGGTGTAAAATGCATGCCCGCCACTGTCTTGCCATAATATGAATTTCTACAGTAGTTGAAGTAGCACTAACAGGGCTGAACTCACCATTTCTCTGCACAAGACAACTGATGGTCTAAAGCACATTAAGAATGCAAGAAATGTCACAAATTATCTTTTAACAAAGCACACCTGTGAAGTAAAAATACACTCCAGGTGACTTTCTTGTGGGTCTCATGAGAGAATGCAATGAGTGTGCCAAGATGACAATGTCATCAAATCTAAATGTAGAATATGTGTAAAATATAAAACATGTTGGTTGGTTAACACTTTTCATTTACTACATAATTCCATACATGTTCTTTCATAGTTTGTATATCTTCAGTATTAATGTAATGTTAAAAATAATATAGAATAGAAGGTGTGTCCAAAATTTTTGGTACTGTGTGATATAATATATATATATGAATGCGTTAATAACGTGTTGACCCAAATATATTTTAATAGCACAAATTTTATTAGCGTGCGATAAATACAGCTTGCATTTCTGTTTGACCGTTTTTATAAAAAATATAAATTCATAAATATAACGAGGGCAGAATTAAAACTTTTAACGCAACACACATTTATTCATGACATCAGGTACAAAATACAATTTAACTCCACCGAAAAAAAACATTTTTAATCAGTAAACATTTGTTTAATTCGGCAATTAACCCACTGGGGTCGATGAATGTGCCGAGCCGTTTTGTAAAATGATTTTCCTCCTAACACTGAAATGAACTTAAATTACTGTATTTTTGGATCGTACAGTACATACATTATTCAAATCTGTAAAATGTCTACGCTGTGCTTTTGTAAAAAACATAGAGAGTGCGCTCTCTGCTATCTCAGTCTCAGTCATTTCTCTTTACAGACACATAAATAAAACAATCTGAATCTCAGTGAATACTTGCCTCACGGACATAATAAATATTTGTATAGAAAGCTTGACCACTTTTGAATAAATAAAATCACATGGAACAACAATAATGATCATGTAATCCGTATGACAGTTAGAAGAGGTACACCTGTATCACCTCATTAACCATCTGTGTGGAAACATAACAAAATTGTCCTGGTGATTTATGGAATTTAAAATACCATAATTACTTTTGAACATTTACAAGAATATTTTGTTTTTATACTCTATGTTGAATGTGGTTTCACTAATAATTAGCATATATTTGGATAAAGCATACATATTTGACATGATCATGTTGACTAAATTAAATTAGACAATAAGTACACAGGTACATTTAGAAAAGATAAAAATGTGCTATTGAATTGCAATTAATCATGACTTAACTCGTGACAATCATGCGAATAATCGCACTTAAATGTTTGAATCGATTGATAGTGTTACAGGCCCCGTGCAAAAGGCCGTGTGAGCAGATTAAAAAGTCCCTGTAAAAACAGGAATAAATGAGGAGACAGGAGCAAACGTGTCTGTGTCGCACACAATCCCCAGCAATTGTTTATTCAATGTTTGTTTTTTTCACATTGTAATTCAATAAAACTTTATCATTAAAGTATATTTCTTTGTCGTTGTTAATGCACAAATGTCATTCATGTTATCAGATGAGCATAAAATCATCACACATGACTGAACTGTGAGGCGTAATAACCTGAGAAATATATGTAAACCATACGCCTTTTACATCCTAGTTACTGATATTATAATCAGATCTTTCATCATGTTACATAAGCATTAGTTTTTCCCTTCTATACTGGCAAGAAATTAAAGTGAATTACACTCCCTTGCACTGAAATGTCTGGAGATATGCATTAGTATATGGTCACACACACCAACTCTGATTAACCAAACACATATATACATTTCAAAAACATATTGAACATTATAACCTGGTAACTGGAGCCTGTATGAATCAGATTAAATGCATTTCACAAGCACGTGGCGAGCGTCCACAAAATGGCGGACGATTTACACATTCACTATCTTCAGAAACCAAAACAATAACAGTGCATTTATAAACAATACATATATAACACTCACACACACATACAAATTAAATGACTTGTGTGCATTTTGTTTTGTTTGTGACAGTCATACCTGTAAAAACAGGAATAAATGAGGAGACAGGAGCAAACGTGTCTGTGTCGCACACAATCCCCAGCAATTGTGAGAGCACCTGTGCGATACTGCTCCTCCACGCAAATCCTCAGTTTATTTTCAAAATAAGAGTCCTGATCCTTCTCAGCAATAGACAACATTTCAAACGTTGCAGTTTTCAGCTCTCAATTACATTTAACATATTCAATATATATAAAACGAACAACAGGGTATAGAAAACAAACTTTGTTCTTTCAAAATCACAATACCCATAATGTGTACATACTTTAGGGTGTCACATCCTCCCCAACAAAATAAAATAGGCTCCAGTTACAAAAAAAACTCACACATTAAATACTCTTCAACACGTTGCATCTATTTGTTTCAATATACTGGCATTGGATATGTGAATGGTCCGGATGTGTTCATGTCAGTGTAAGGTGATATCTGAAAGGAGTGTGTCAAAGGATAAGGTGTTGTCCACACAGGTAAGTATGGGACTGTATAAGCTGCTACGTAATTGAGTGTGTTCTGGGGTTGTACTGAGGGTTGACCTAGTGTCTCATATGTGAACATGAACTTTGGTTTTCGTTCCCGTGCAGATCGTCTTATGAATATCGTGTCTTCTTCTGCTGGATCGTCCCTTGCATCATTCATCAGTGGACTTTCCACTTCACTGTCTTCACTCCTTGGTGAGGATATGGAGCAGTGAACTGCTTCATCCATTGGCTGACTACTGCTTTGGATATCTTCCCCTTGTAGTGACACTGACATTTGATCTTGTTCTCCACAGGCAGGTACTGGTGACAACATTTCTACCTGAAGATTCTCCTGATTTGGTTTTGGACTTGGTAGGTAAGTATTCTCTCTTCTAGGTTCTGTCCAACTAGCAGGAATCCTCAACCAACGCTCTCCAGTATCACTCTCATCCGAATCAGCCTCTTCTCCTGCATGGTAAGCGAGCTCCTTGCCTTGTGTCTCTCTGTCCCTTTGACTGTTTTGCTTCCGCTTCACAGGTTTCCCAGGATCCAATGGAGTTTCCACAGGTAAGTCATTTACCAATAACAGCAGGTTTCGATGCAGAGTGCGTGTTCCCTTCTTGCTTCCATTTTCAGGGCTCACCTTATACACCGGGTTGTCAGCTACTTGTTCTGTGACCACATAGATGTTTTTCTCCCAGTATGGTCTGAGTTTTCCCGGACCTCCTCGCTCACTAAGATTTCTGACCAATACCCTGTCTCCGGGTCTTAGCACTACACCTCTGACTTTAAGGTCGTACTGGGCTTTGCCTCGTGCACTTGCCTGCTTGCTGTTTTCACTTGCTATTTGGTATGCCTCACCCATTCTCCTAGCCCACTGGTCAGCAAAGCCTCGGGGTGTTTGCCCCTCATCTTCTTCAACCAGCCCGAATATCAAATCAATTGGGAGGCGAGGGTGTCTTCCGTAAAGCAGGTAGAATGGAGAGTACCCAGTTGACTCATGACGAGTGCAATTGTAGGCGTGTACAATCTGGGGTAGGTGATCTTTCCACTTTGCTTTTTCTTTGTCAGCCATCGTTCGGAGCATCTGGAGGAGAGTCCGGTTAAATCTCTCAGCTGGGTTCCCTTGAGGGTGATATGGAGATGTTCTTGAGTGACGCACTCCAGCCAATTGTCTGAGACTCCGGAACAGTGCATTCTCGAACTCTCTGCCCTGGTCGTGATGTAGCTTTCCAGGGTAGCCGAAGCGAGGGATGTAGTCGTTGAACAACCGCTCAGCCGCTGTCCGCCCGGACTTATTTCTCGTAGGGTAAGCTTGAGCGAATCGTGTAAAGTGGTCTAACACAACTAATATATATTCATACCCTCCCTGACTCTGTTCCAAGTGCAGAAAATCGATGCAGACAAGTTCCATTGGCGAGCTGGAAGTTAAACTCCCCATAGGTGCTCGTACATGTGTCACTGGTTTTTTTGCTTTGATGCATGGGCATTTTTTAGTAATGTACTCCTCTACTTCTTTCTTCATGTGTGGCCAGTAGAACCTCTCCCTCATTAAGTGGATGACTCTTTCTTGGCCTACATGTCCCATCCTATTATGCAGGTACTCTAAAGCCAGTTGTCTATACTTTGTTGGAAGAACAAGCTGCTTTCTTCCAGCCACGTGCCGATACAGACACCCATCTTCCAAAGACAGCTTGCTCCACTCTCTTAAGAGTTTTCTGGCTGGACCCCTCACACTTCTCCTACTGTCTTCATCCGGCACCTTATCTGTCTCTTTCATCTCCATTATCCTAAAGATCACTGGGTCATCCCGTTGAGCTTTGGCGAGTTCATCCTTGCTTACAGGCGGCAACAAGGGGGCAGAGGAAGATTGGTCCATGTTTGCGTGAGCCATATTCAGTGCTGCAATCCAAGCCACATCCTTCTTCCTAGCTGCATGAGTTCCATCCCAGATTGCTCGTATCACCTCTAGTGAGAGATCCTCTGTGCACTCTGGAACATATTTCCCCATATCAAGAGGAAGGCGTGACAACGTGTCAGCATCAATGTTGGCTTTGCCAGGTCGGTGCTTGATATCGAAGCGAAAATCCGCCAGTTCTCCCACCCATCGATGGCCTACTGCATTCAATTTTGCCGTGCTCATGACGTAGGTCAAGGGATTATTGTCGGTGTAGATGGTAAAGTGAGGGGCGTAAAACAAATAATCCCTAAACTTTTCGCACACTGCCCATTTTAAAGCAAGAAATTCCAGCTTCCCACTATGCAGTCGGTAACCCTTTTCAGCTGGAGAAAGGGTCCTAGAGCCGTATGCGATGACCCGCAACCTCCCATCCTGGTGCTGATATAGGATGGCCCCGAGGCCCCTTTCTGATGCATCAGTGTGCAGCACGAATGGAAGGTTGAAGTCTGGGTATGCCAAGACTGGGGGATTTACCAGCAAATCTATTAGCAGGTCGAGGGTTTTCTGGTGTTCACTGGTCCATTCCACTGGCGTTCGCGAAGGCATCTGGGGACCCTTTCTCTTTCCTGGGTTGTACTGGTTCTTTGTTGCCCCTGGCTGAGTCTGGAGTAGTTCGTAGATAGGTTTGGCCACACGTGAAAAGTCTTGTATGAATGGGCGATAATATCCAAGGAATCCAAGGAGTCTCCGCACCTCTCCAACAGTCTGGGGTCTTTGACTCTTCAGTGCTATCACTGCCTCAAGATCGTGAGGGTCAATCCTTACCCCATTGGCCGACACCAAACGACCCACATACCGGACTTCCTGGCGAAAGAGTTCACACTTCTCAGGCCTTAATTTTACTCCGTGGCGCCTAAGAGTCTGAAGGACTTTTCTGATTACTCCTACATGTTCCTCAAATGACCTGGCGTAACACAACACATCATCAAGGTATGGAGCACAGCACTCATCCCTGAGGTCATCCAGCATCCCCTCCATGCTGCGTTGGAATGCTGCTGGTGCATTGGACAGGCCAAAAGGGATTCTTACCCACTCATATAGGCCCCACGGAGTGATAAAGGCGGTCATGTGTCTCGAACCCTCGGCTATGAAGCCCTGGTGGTAAGCCTTTCCCTGGTCAAGGATGCTAAACCAAGAATACCCTCCCAGGGTGTCGATCAGATCTTGAATCCTCGGCAAAGGGTGTCTGTCTGGTACGGTCTTCTTATTAAGGAGTCGGTAATCCACACACAAACGCAGTGACCCATCCTTTTTCCGAACACAGACTACTGGTGCCGAGTAGGGGGACTTAGATTTTACAATCCACCCTTTCGCTAGGAGGTCTTGGATGTAATCCTTTACTTCCTTGAACAAGGGTTTGGGTATTGAGGAATAGGCACGTTGTACTGGTATGTCATCTTTGAGGTTGATGGACATTTGGAGACTCGGGATGCAGCCAACATCACTTCCATCTCGGGCAAAGGATGCAGACTCCTCTTGCAACATTTGCTTAACCACTGCTTGCTGGTCATCATTTAGATGGCTGAGATCGACAGGTGGATGCCACGGGGTTGAGTTTTCCTCCACCGCTGCCACCGATGCACCATGAACCTTTCCACTGGTCTTTGTTTCATTTGACATGTCCGATTCCAACACTGTCTCAATGGTGTGGACATACCCTAGGATGCTGTTGCGAGGCAGGGTGATGTCGCATGTAGAGTGGTTGCCGACAGGGACAGACACGTATGAACTCTGGATTTCCAAGAGCCCTTCACCCATATCCAGCTGCTCCAACTGCACATTGTCTACATCTGGCTCAAACAGGGCTATAGTGCCAGACTGATCCATTTTGGGTGGTACTCTGCACTTTACCCATGCTACCTGACCAGCCGGTATCAACACGCTGTCTCTGTTTACTCTCAATCGTCCCCATTGTCCACTGTGCTCAGGCGTTTGTACAAAACTAACCAGATTCTTGGCCTCCTCACTCGATACTGCTATTGCACTGGAAAGCAATGAAACTAAAGTAGGAACTAAACGCTCTGGTTGGCCCTGAATTAGCTCTTCTACAACATTAAAGCCAAGCAGCGGCCTCTCAATTGGGATATGGCTCACCAGAAAAGGGACATTAATTGAGAGGTCGGGGTTGTTGTTTTCTTGTAAGTCAACTGTAATGACAGCCCACCCATCAAAGGGTATTAGATCTCCATTGATGGCATAAACTTCTAACTGCTCTGTCATTCCCATTAGCTCCACTAGAGGCCTTACATCTACAGTGGGTAAGTATTTGTCTTTCCAGATTCGATCGATCATGCTTACTTGAGCCCCGGTATCAAGCAGAGCAGTCACCGCAAGGCCATTGAAGTTACACTGAGCCAGGGCTTTTTTTCCTATCAATTTAACAATAGTTTCCTTCTTAGTTCCAGGTGACGATGGACTGTCAATTTGCTGATACCTTTCTTTCTCACAGAGGGTTTGGTCTTTATAGCAGGAAGACATTGTTTTAGGTTTACATTTTACAGAGTCAGGTTTGATCCCCAAAATGGAGTCCTCAGGGTTTTGGGACATACAAGGCTCGGTCACTGGTCGTCCCCTGGCAGTGGCCGTTTCCTGTTTCCCTGCGGTTTCTGCTTCCGGAGACATCCTCGAGCCCGGTGCCCCTCTTCGCCGCAGAGGAAACAATGAGTGCAGTTCTGTTGACCAGCTTCAACACACCTGGGGCAACCTCTGAGTTTTGCTCCTCGCTGTGGGGGGTGGTCTCTTGTAAAGCATTGACAGGTGTGTTCAGGTTGCGGCCTTAATGTTGACTGGCGCATGGCATCTACCATACTGGTAAGCGCGTCAATGCGAGCAGTAAGTTGTACGATTGGGTCGTTTTTGATTTTCTGAGGTGGCTCTTTTACTCGGTCAGGTTCACTTTCAAGTTGGGCAGAGCTTGCATTGCTTTGTTTGGGACGAGTTATTTGACCCAATCTTCGTGCTCGCTCGTTTTCATCATTCGTGATTTTCATTACATTTCTCACAATTGCCTCATCTGTGATATTGTGGTCAGCCAAAAGCGGTTTGAGCTCACTCCTGACGTCTTTATACTTGTGCCCCAGGCCCTGATACACAGTGTGAAGAAACACATCTTGGATTGTGGCTGGGCTGTATCTCACATCAGTGTTAGACTGTTTGACAGCAAAGAGTATTTTCTGCTTAAGGCCTATTGCCCTGTACAGGAACTGTTGAGGTGTTTCGGTCTCCATCTGTTTTGCACACATTAATTCCTGAAATAACTCTGTGCTGCTTTTGTCCCCTAGGTGTGACTGAAGAAACCTCTTAAGTTCTTCCACTGTCATATCTTCCTTATTCATAATCATTTCTTTGAAGTTACCTGGTTTAATTGCACGTAGTATTCCCCTGACCAGTTCAGCTTCACTGAAATTCTCTTTAACTCCGTCATCAATCTGTCGACACACACTGGCATATGTTATGTCAGATGCATAGTCACCAATTTGCCCTCCTTGTATCTTAAATTCACGACGCTGCAGGTAGGAGAGGTCTCGTAACGAGACTACTTTTTCAGAGATCCCCTGTGAGGTGCATTCAAGAGTCTTATTTATTGGCATGTCACTATTGTGTCTTACAGGTGGGCTTTGAGTGGAGTGCTGTGTATGTGGTGTAAGATACTGAATGAGTTTTCTGCTCAGCTCTTCGAAATCTGCGTGTGTTACTGTAGGGTTGGTATCTAACTCTAACTTTCCCTAAATCAGATGCAGTTTCGAGTGTTTCTCCATGCACAGTGTCTGAAGTGATCATGTGACCTGTGGAGGTGTGTATATGTGAAGTGGATACAGGTAAGACATTAACATTACTCTCAACCTCTCCATGACCCGGCGCTGTAGCACCATACTCTAGTATAACAGCCTCTACAGTCCCTTGTAAAACCAAAAGTTCAGCCATACCTCTGTCCTCTGATTCTAACAGGTGAGTGCTGTACATGAAGGCATTTATGTATTCAAGACAGCCCTCTTGATCCTCAACGTCAAGTTCTGAGAAGTCCTTCCCTGGTATTGGACCGATGCTTTTGGCGACTTGGAACAGTTCAACAGAAGACAGGTTGAGTAAACTTTTCCCGATGTCCCACACCAGGCCCTTGCGTACTCGATCAGCCATGATGACCTCTTTTCCACAGTCCCTCAAGCCACTCGCACAATCACCAGCCCACTCCTCACCGACGTCCTTGCCTATTGGATCACCACCTCACTCAGCAGCCGCACTCGTTTGGTCCTCAGGATCAGGTTTGGTGGATCGACCTCCCTGGGCATCAGGAGTCGATCCCGGACGAGCCCCCAAAAATCTGTTACAGGCCCCGTGCAAAAGGCCGTGTGAGCAGATTAAAAAGTCCCTGTAAAAACAGGAATAAATGAGGAGACAGGAGCAAACGTGTCTGTGTCGCACACAATCCCCAGCAATTGTTTATTCAATGTTTGTTTTTTTCACATTGTAATTCAATAAAACTTTATCATTAAAGTATATTTCTTTGTCGTTGTTAATGCACAAATGTCATTCATGTTATCAGATGAGCATAAAATCATCACACATGACTGAACTGTGAGGCGTAATAACCTGAGAAATATATGTAAACCATACGCCTTTTACATCCTAGTTACTGATATTATAATCAGATCTTTCATCATGTTACATAAGCATTAGTTTTTCCCTTCTATACTGGCAAGAAATTAAAGTGAATTACACTCCCTTGCACTGAAATGTCTGGAGATATGCATTAGTATATGGTCACACACACCAACTCTGATTAACCAAACACATATATACATTTCAAAAACATATTGAACATTATAACCTGGTAACTGGAGCCTGTATGAATCAGATTAAATGCATTTCACAAGCATGTGGCGAGCGTCCACAAAATGGCGGACGATTTACACATTCACTATCTTCAGAAACCAAAACATTAATAACAGTGCATTTATAAACAATACATATATAACACTCACACACACATACAAATTAAATGACTTGTGTGCATTTTGTTTTGTTTGTGACAGTCATACCTGTAAAAACAGGAATAAATGAGGAGACAGGAGCAAACGTGTCTGTGTCGCACACAATCCCCAGCAATTGTGAGAGCACCTGTGCGATACTGCTCCTCCACGCAAATCCTCAGTTTATTTTCAAAATAAGAGTCCTGATCCTTCTCAGCAATAGACAACATTTCAAACGTTGCAGTTTTCAGCTCTCAATTACATTTAACATATTCAATATATATAAAACGAACAACAGGGTATAGAAAACAAACTTTGTTCTTTCAAAATCACAATACCCATAATGTGTACATACTTTAGGGTGTCACAATAGCCCTAGATCTTTGAGTGCAGCTCATGAAAAATGAGGGCAAAAACAAAAGTGTTGTGGTTATAATTTTGTTCAGTGTGTGTATTTATAAAACAGATTACACGAGGAAATTTATAATTTTAAGGAAAATATAAGATCATTTTGCCGAGACGGATTAAAACTATTACATTAAAAATTTGCTTGTTATTTCCTTAAAATCGTACATTTAATCAGTTTAAACATTAGATATGTTTTTTCATGTTCTTTCTGAAAAAATATGGGTCTATAAGATTTGCAAATCATTACATGTTTTTATTTACAATTTTTCAAAGTGTCCCAACATTTTTAAGATTGGGGTTGTATACTTCATGATAATACTACACCTTAAAACTATTTTGAGACTTCTATTTTTCAATTACATTTTAGCTTCCACCGACAAGATTATCCCGGTTGCAAGTTTGATGTCCTGGTATGGTGCTCAGGCTTACTGCCGAAAATACTACACAGATCTTGCCAGCTCAACCACGGCCACACAGAACAGCCAGCTAGAGCAGGTGTTTTTGCTACAGGGAAGTTCCTGGTTTGGATTGTTTAGAGACACTTGGAAATGGGTGGACAATCCCTTGCAGGATGCTACAAACCTTCAATGGTATACTGGGCAGCCCAATAATTTTGCGGGTAATGAGGACTGTGTTGTAATTTTTAATGGGCTGCTTGTGGATCGGCCATGTATGAACCTGAATTTTTTCTTCTGTCACACCAGTAAGTCTTTTGCTTTTGTGGCTGCTGCTACCTGTAAAAGATCATCACATACTGAAAATTTAAGATGAAGGGTTTTTTGTTTTGCTTTAATGATATATGTCACATTGTGCATGTGTTGCAGTTATTCGAGTGCAAGAACAGCAAATATTAAAATTGCATGTAAATTCTGATGAGAGTGTGTTTGATCCATTTGTGCAGGCTGCCATGTTAAAGCTGGTGAGTCACTGTTTTTCTTTTTTTTTTAAACATTATCCCAGTGTGGTTGTGTGGCAGGGTTAGAACCTTGATGTGATATTTATTTTATTTAATTCATTGACATTTTATTTAATTAAATACTTTTTAGATTTTTGCCCAAAAAGCAAAGCTTGTGGCAATAAGCTGGTGTGTGTTACATGTACCTTTGTTACATGTTATTCAATCTTGCCTATGTTTTGTTTTTTCAGATTAAGCAGAAACTGGAGGAATATGGCATGTTAAAGAACACCACAGTGACCTGGAGATTGCAGCCAAATGGAAACATCTTCAACAAACAAACAAATAAAAAAGATGACATTTAAACACAAAATAATGACATTCTTTTTAGCCTAGATTTCAAGGCACAAAATTAAGCTTTAAAAAACTTAATATTATATAACAATTAAATATTTTTTATTTATAAATACTGTTTGCTGCACTAAAACACAATGTTTCACTGTTATTATAGCTGTTTTTTTCATTTTTTGCCAACTAGTGTTTGATAAATTCAGCTCTTTTTCTAAATCTGGTAAATAATTTAGGCTAAGCAGGAAAGATTGGTGTCTTATTAAACTGCATACAATTCTCCAATTTTAAATCCACTGATGAGCCAGGGTTACAACATCTTACAACTGACATTATGAAATCCAAATTTGTTATTTACATCAGCTATTGAATTCGTTAATGAAACCATCAATCAGTGCCGATGATAAGATGCATGGTCCCTCTCCTCTTTAATCCAGAGGATGCCAGGTCCATTGTTTCCAAAATGAAAAAAAGAAATTCTTACATTTAAAATTATTTAAGGTGTTTCTAAACCTATGGGGGGATTTTTATTACAAAATCATGCTTGTTTATGATGGAATGCTGCTTAAGGGCCTGAAGACCAATATTGATTCTTGTCACTTGCACACAGAGATTTTTCCAAATTCTCAGAATCTTTTCATGATATTATGTACTGTGGATAAAAAAACTTATAAGGGATAAATTCATAGATACTAGACTTATAATTTTATTTTATGAACTCTTTATCCATTGGGTTGCAAGTGCTGCTTGGAGCAAGTTGAACATAGTTGCAAAATGTTCTTCCACACGTCCAACACTTTTCCAGCCATTTGCTGCACCGGCCCCAAATTTTGAGATGTATTTTAGCTATCAAAGTAAAAATTAACTTATTTTTCCATTAAAATGTTAGATTTTCTCAGTTTAAGCACTAGAAAAGTTTGATATGTTATATTGTGAAAACAAATATGATTTTGATATGACCCAGATGAGGATGGGTTCCCTCTTGAGTCTGGTTCCTCTCAAAGTTTCTTCCTTATGCCATCTCGGGGAGTTTTTTCTTGCCACAGTCTCCACCTGCTCGCTCATCAGGGACAAACTTACACTTATAAAGAACATATTCATTTTTTATCACCACATTATGTGTGTAAAGCTGCTTTGAAACAATGTTCATTGTTAAAAGTGCTATACAAATAAAAATGAATTGAGTTGAATTGATTTTGTAATATTTGCAAATCATTCTGCAATTTACTTTGACCAATTTCTTTGGAATTGGTGTTCTAATTAACTAAACCTAGTAAATAAGTATTAGAATGTGTTTTTGAAAGAAACTGCTAAGCATATCTATACTGTAAGTAGAATGGATTACATGTGTACATCTCTTGTTCCAGATCTTGACCTATATTTGTAATAGTATTAGTTTTGTGGACTTATGTTTACTATGGTTTTTCTCTAGTGCAAAAGGAAATTATATATTTTATAAAAGTAAGTGTGTCACATAAATGTCATATAATGAATACCTGTAAACAATGATATATGTGGACATTGCGTAGTGTTTTGTATTATTTATTTATTTATTTATTTAATTAATTAATTTATTTATTCATTTAGTCATACACTTTCCTAGGTAGCATTTGTTCCTGCATTGAATTGGCTATAAAATTATATGCACCCTTTACTTTTGATGTCTTAAAGCCTTCAAGGGATTTCTTAAAGTTTTAAATATATTTTAAATTTCCATCAAATTTTGTATATTTTTCTTTGATAGGAATGTACACACCTATATAATATTATAACCTATATACTGTATATTATATATCTATGTGATAGATATATTTTTATATAATCATCATATGATATCTATATGATGGCAGGTGTTTGGAGGGTGATCATGAGTAATGGGGTTTTGGAGAGGGTCTTTCTCAGCAATACCAGAGAAAGGTTATTACAGAGTTAAGGTATGGCACAGTGATAGATACTTGACCCCAATCTGTCCACACAAAAGACCCTAGTAAAGCCACAGGAGATTAGGGGATAAACTGCCAAGTGTCTGCAGCCCACAAACTCCATCTTTGAAAATAAACTGTGGCGTCCGAACATGGTTGCAATACACAACATTTCAGCCTTTCAGAACACAACATTGTTCACCTACTTTTGATCACTACTCTCAATCACACTCAAAAAATCTTTTCCAATTCCCAACAAATACTTATTTTATTTATTTATATAATTATTTTATAAAAAATACTTTCAGTTTGGTGACAAAGTAAATGCTTAGTTTTGTCCCATAAACCTAAACTTTACTTTGTTTATGTTTAATGTTCCTTTTTTTTTTCACCATAATTAATTTACCATGCCATTGCCAAGGTCACTTTGTTAATCACCAGAGTCTGATTTTTGACTTGTTTCTGTGGAGAGCTGAGAACTAAATATTTCTCAGCCTACCAGCTGTGTTCAGAATTAACCTCTTTCTTCATATATTTTTTTGATTCTGTTAAATAGCACGCAAAGATTTACAAAGTATGAATAGCATTCCGAAACATTAGGTGTACCATGGAATACCGTAAAAGTCAACACATAGAAAACAAACAAACAAGTGAAAAAACAACAACAAACAAATAGCCACAGTGACATCACTAAAGAACAGGACATCCAAAAGGACAAAACAAACCCAAGGAGGCTTCCCAGAGACCTTTGGCAATATTAAGGGTTCTATAGGAATATTTAAACTTCAGTTTCATTTTAATTTGTGTAGCGCTTTTAACAATGAACATTGCAGCTTTAAACAGATAATGCAGTGATAAAGAATGAATAAGATAGTTCTTTATGTGTAAGTTTGTCCCTGACGAGCAAGCCGGGGGCAACTGTGGCAAGGAAAAACTCCCTAAGATGGCATAAGGAAGAAACCTTGAGAGGAACCAGACTCAAGAGGGAACCCATCCTCATCTGGGGGGTACCGAATGTCCATTTATTAGAGATAAACAATGTTGAGGTGATCATATGCAAACTGTAGTCCTGTGTATCTAAGTACTGATTTCTCTCTGAATGTAAAAAGTGCCAAGCTATATGTGGCAAAATGTATTACCTGATTAGACCAATTCCAAAAATTTTCACAATTCCACCAAAAAGAGCATCAAACACATTAAAATAGAGAATTTTTAAAAAAGATATGCAGTAATATTAATCATATTGTCAATAATGTTAGCAGTGTTATTATTTCTGTGAATTCCTGTGGATGGACTTCTTACATTAGATCTGTGTAAAATTAGGTTTATATTTAATATATATTTATTCTCACATTATCAACATATCAACATGTTCCTTCTACAGTATGAATTCCTTTAAAGGGAATTAATACGTAAAATCTGTGTAAAAATAGGTTTATATTTAATATATATTTAAACTCACATTATCAACACAAAGACTTACATAAAATGTACTTTTATTATTATTGTTATTTCTGCTTTTGCCATTTTTATTTGTTTTACTTTCACGTGAGCTGCATTTAAGTGATGAAATCTTCTAAAGAAATAAAATGAATTTAATTATAAAACTGTAGACTTTATCCACTCATTTTCCAGATAAATATGCACACTAGATGGTATAAAACAAACTTTATTACAGTAATATTATAAATTGATTCTAAATTGTTTTAAAACATAAAGGCACACTGTTTAGTTAGTTAGTTTTTTTAAATAATGATTGTAAATGGATTTATTTGAACTTAATATGGAAGAAACAGGTTTCTAAATGGACCATATTTGTGTAAACTTTTTAAAACAATTTTTTTGGGATATTGTTTGTAGGAGGCATCTTTTTATTTCATTTTATTAAATGCAGATTTTCATTATATTATGTTGATAATCCTCCTGTTATGAATCTGAATAAATGTAACAGTAGACCTGAGCTTTTGTAGTGGAAACAATTGTGATAGATAAAAATGACCTTTTAAGGTAAATATGCAAACTATAAACAGGGTATTAGCTTTTAATTTTTTCCACCACATTCATTGGTCACGATTCGGAAAAGCATATACCTGTCTACACAGGGTCTAACAGCTGAAAATGCAATTAAACAAACTGCTTATAAAGCTCAGAGATAGGATTGTAAGGCGAATGCAGTTTTGGTGACCACTATAACAAAGTGCCCAAAATCCAACAGCCTATATAAATTTATAAATAGAAATTTGAATACATCACAAATCTGCTAAAGTCAGCTTATCTCACCATGAAGAGATCCTGGTGACCAAAAGTGTTTTTAAATACAATATTTTAGCTTTGAGTTGGGTTAGAACTTTGCCATTATGAATTTCAAATCTGTTCATTTGAATGCTTGCAAATTAGGGCTCACCTGCACCAGGTACTAAATGAGCCGTGCTTCTGCTGAGAATTCTACATCACACTATCCAAAATGCTTGCAAATATATGCTCTCTGGGCAAAGAACCTCAGTGACATGTACACCAAGTGCGTGATGTCTGTCAAAGCACCATTTATAGATTAAATAGTAGGGTGCTAACACTTAATTAATGCTTCACAGAAAAAAAAACCTTATGGATGAGTTGCATATCTGTCACCTAAAATGTAATGAAACTTAATGGTGAGCATTATTACTTAATGGTGTGCACCTTTTATTCACCTTTTTATTAAGGAATAAAAGTCATACTGTTAAAGGTATATATATATATATATATATATATATATATATATATATATATATATATATATATATATATATATATACCTTTAACAGTATGACTTTTATTCCTTAACTATTCAGGTGTTATAAAAGAAGTCGGATTAAAGCAGTGTTGTATCATAATCACCTAAAGAATATACCTCTGGTTCTTTAGGGCTAGGTAATTGTCTAATACACTTAGCAGCAATTTATTTATTTTTAGACTTAAATGTGTCCATGTGTAACAATCCTGACCCATCGAGCATTAACAACATTAATTTCTTCAGCAATTTGAGCTCATCTGTTGGATCGGAAAAACACGGGCCAGCCTTCGCTCTCCAAGTGCATCAATAATCCTTGCCTGCCCACGACCCTGTCACTGGTTCATCACTGTTCCTTCCTCAGACCACTTTTGATAGATACTGACCACTGCAGTTCATGAAAACACCACAAGTCCTTAATGCATTTTTTTTATGCTTTTTAAGTTCAGATTTGTGCTGGGTTTTGTTCATACAAGGGAGAAACTGGAGATGGAAATTGGTCTCATTAATGGAAATTGCAGCAATTTTTGCATAACAGTTTTAACCAAGGTAAGAGCTCCAGTGCAACCTGACCTGATGCTAAAAGAGTGGGTCTGAAATATAGAGTACTGCAGCCTGATTCTTTAACCTCATCCTTCTACATTGTTTACAGGTATGTTTACTGTTTACTTCTGGTTGCTAAACTGATTGACTGGAAGTAAATGACTGTTTTTTTGCATTGTCTTTTTTATTTACTTGTATATATTATAGTAGTTGATCACCCGCAATCTCATATTACAAAAAAATGACAACTTTTTTTTTATATTCTGTTTAAGACTTGCTTGTTGAATTGCTATATTTTAGATAATTGTCTTTTTTTATATTCTATTCAGTACATTTTATTTGTAAACACTTTAAACATCTCAAAGCAGCTTTACAGAATTAAATAGATTATAAATGTAAATTTTTTAAATTGAAAAAATATGTCAATATACAGTAAGTTCATCCCTTATAAATTTATTCCTAATGAATAAGCTAGTCATGACAGGGGCAAGAAAAATCTTTCTAATTGTATTAGGAAAAAACCTTGAAAGGAAGCATATTCAAAAGGGAACCTATCCTCATCTGGGTGACACAAAATGCCCATTTATTATAGTTCTATCATTACTGAGATTATCCTCTGTTCACTGATGAAAACATTCTTTTTACCCCGCTAATTGTCAAGTAATAGTGATATACAAAATGATTTGAATATCAAGGCAAATTCTATTATTTTGTTATACACTGAAGTCTAAAATAATTAATTTCAGCTGGTATTTTCTGAAGTTTGCATCTAGTCGAGGTAAACAAAACTTTGTAGGCAGACTAAAGATTTTTGAAAAAAGTATAGGAACTTGTAGTAAATAATTTGAAATAATAAATAAATAAATAAATAAATAAATACATAAACAAAATAAATAAATGCATTAATAAATAAACAATATTTGGTGGCATAGCTATTGCTTGAAATGACAGCATCAAGACACAGTAATATCGCAATTACTGTAAAATTGGTAAAATAAAATCTGACAATCTGATTTATCGTAATATGTATTTCTTTGAATTTAAAACACAAAGACCTTCAAATTAAATTTAAAAAAAAAAACCTGCCCCAATACTTTTGGAAAAGGTCTATGTGTATATTTACAGGGCTGTTTGCCCACATTGGTTTTGTCAATGTGAAATATTGGTCTTTTAATTATAATAAGGTTTTTTTTCTTTTTCTTTTTTTTTTTTTTTTTTTAACTTCACAGCTACTTTTTATAATGAAGCTAACACTTTCATGTCTCCTGTGTCTGATTGGTAAGAAATTATTTCTAATTACTATATGTATATTCAGGTGAGGACATTATTGCATTATGCTATACAAGGGTAATAACTTTATAGCCACCGATCAGGCAAAACATTATAACCACCTGCCTAATATTGTGTTGTTCCCCCTTTTTGCTGTTTAATATATCCCACTCACTAACAGGTGCCATGATGAAGAGATAATCAGTGTTATTCACTCACCGTTTATAATGTTATAATGTTATAATGCCTGGTCGGTGATATACAATATGTCCAAATTTGAAAAAACACACAGTAGGCAAAAATGTGCTGGAATGAATTTACCACTTGTTCAATTATTCATGATTCCATGTATTTAAAGATATGCCACAATCCTCACTGACAAACAATAGCTCTATAAAATAACACTGACACAGCTGTAAGGATGGGGCTCTTTGATGGATTATATTGTCTTGTTTTGGCTTAAAACATGTATTTTAAAATTATGCCCAATATGTTCTCATCAGATCATAACACATTTTGTGGTGATTTAGGTGGGCTTGAATGTTGTTTTATTATTATTATTATTATTATTATTATTATTATTATTATTATTATTATTATTATTTTGTTTCTTGCTCTCAACCCTGACCATTATTTATGATGATTAGAAACATCCCTATAACATGAAGCTGCCACCTCCATACTCACAACTATAAAAAAAAACGATGTTCTTTTTAGTTTTCATTAAACACAGGATATAAAGTTAATAAAAGACCCTATTTTCACTTGTGACTTCCTGACACTCTTCCATAAAGTCTAGGTTAATGGAGTGTTTAGGAAAGTGTTGTCTTGTGAACAGTTTCTCCAATATGAGCTGTGGATTCCTTTCAATTCTGTTTAATGCCATTTTTACAACATAAACCAACAGCATCATAAAGGTCTATGTATTTAATTGACTCACACAAAACTATCAACAGATTATGTGACATCGGTTAGCAGCTGGTTGCAAAATAAATTATTTAAAGGCTTCAAAGCAAAAGGGGTGAATGAGTGCAAACAAGTGTGACTGCACTCACAGTAGTTTTTTTTGTAAATACAGTTTGCATCAATACAAATTATCTCCCCACATGACTATTATAGCTTTTTCCCATGAATGTGAAATACTAATTCCACTAATTAAATACAAAATAAATTGTATTAATTGCTTTGTCACTACTATGTTTTTTTTCAAATATTGCCAACAGGTGTCTCATTTGCACTGATCATTCAAGATAGGATTGAAATTGCCCCTCTTCTCATCAAACAAAACGCTAACTGGATTGTGGCACAAAATTACTGCAGGGAAAACTACCTTGATCTATATACAATTACAAATGAAACTGATCAACAGATGCTGCTTAAAGAAATGACAGACAAAAATGTGATGGGACCTGTCTGGATAGGTCTGTACAATGATCTGGACACCTGGTACTGGTCCTACAATCACCTACCACTTAAAAACATGAGTCTAATAAAGTGGGCCCCAGGAAATCCTGATAATACATCTGGAGCAGATATGTGTGGGGTAGTACAAGATGTTGGAAAATGGGAAAGTTATCCCTGTTTTTACACAGGACCTTTTATATGTTATGATGGTGAGTCAACCTACAGATTTCTGATGAAGCACAATATAGATTTAAAATCTTTTGCAGACACAAAGCGAGAGGTTTGTCAAAGAATATTCTTGTGCACAGAATTCTTATACCGATTTGTTCTTCTCTAAGACCTTATTTATTTGTAGCTACCTTGCAGTTTTATCACCCCAATTCCAAAAACGTAGGACACTGCAAAATGTAAATAAAAACAGAATGCAATGATTTGCAAATCCATATCCTATTCACAAAATAACAAACAACAACAAAAAAATTGTTTAAACTGAGAATATATACCATTTTAAAGAATGATGGCTGCAAAACTGTCTCAAACAAGTTGACACAGAGCCATGTTTACCCCTGTGTACCCTCACGTCTTCTGTCTGAGAAGACCAGTTGCTGAATTTGTGGAAGAGGAATTATGGCCTATATTTGTCTGATTCTAACCACTCAGCAGTTCTGGGAGTCGTTTGATGTATTTTTAATTTCATTATGGGTCAAATGTTTTCAAATGCCGAAAGGACTAGACTGCAGGCAGGCCTGTTCAGCACCCGGACTCTTCTTCTAAAAGTCATGGTATTGTAATAGATGCAGTATGCAGTTAGCATTGTCTTGGCCATATATTTAAGCCCTTTCATGAAAAAATATGTTTTCTGGAGTGCTATTAACAAGCCAGATGATAAAGGGATTTTTAGTATGGAGGATGTGGTGGTCCATTGTTTCCAAAAAGAAATGAATTTTTTTTTTATTCCTCTGACCACAGTACAGTTTTTTCCACAGTTTGCCTCAGTACATTTCAAATGAGGTTTGGCCCAAAGAGGATGGCAGCATTTTTGGATCATTTTCAAGCATGCCTTGTCTTTTAATCTTTTTTTAAGAATTTTAAGCTGCATTTGTAGATTCCATGGCAAACTGAAATTAATGATTTCTGGAGATTTTAATGAGCCCATGCAGTGATTTCCATTTCAGAATCATGCCTGTATTAAATGCAGTGCTACTTGAGGGCCTTAAGAGGCAGCCAATAATCTCACATCAAAAATTGTAGAAAAATCTTACCTTTAACTGAAGTAAATTAAAACAAAACAAAACAAAACAAAAAAAAAAAAAAAAAAAATATATATATATATATATATATATATATATATATATATATATATATATATATATATATATATATATATTTTTATAAAACCACCTGTTCCACAATTATTGGCACCCATAACAATTCCTATAAAATAAATGTAATTGAAGCATTTTTGTCATTTTGACTGTAGTTTTTTAAGTTGATCAGAGTATCTAGAAAGTTTAATTAATAATTCATGACTTCCTGTTTCCCTGTGGTATAAATATAACGTGACACAGAGGCCTATTTCTCTTATCCACTCTTTCACATGGGAGGGCAAGAGAACACCCATTCAAGTAAGGCAGATGTATGTTGATCTTCATAAGATGACCTTCATAAAGGCTACAAGAAAATAGCCTCTCGCCTAAACTTGCCCATATCCACAGTCAGAGGAATCATTAAGAAGTTTAAAACAACTGGAACAGTGACAAACAAGGCTGGACAAGGACCCAAGATTATCTTGCCACCACGCACAGTGAGGAGGATGGTAAGAGAAGTAAAAAAAATCTCCAAAGCTCACTGTGCACACTGTGAGAACTGCATCAAAGAGAGGCATCTTGGGGTCACAAAGTCTCCATAACAACCATTAGACACTATCTTGTGTCTTGGGAGGCATGTAAGGAAAAAGCCTTTTCTCACCTACAATCACAAAAGTAAATGTCTGGAGTTTGCTAAGCAGTACTTGGACTTCACCTGGGACTCACCGTTGGTCAGATGAGACTTAGATAGAACTTTTTGGCAACAAAAATTCTAAGTGAGTTTGGCTTAAACAAAAGATGAGTATGCGATAAGCATCTCATGGCCACTGTGAAGTATGGTGGAGGATTTGTGATGCTGTGGGACTTTTTCTCTTCCAAAGGCCCTGGAAAACTTGTTAGGGTGCATGGCATCATGAACTATTTTATTAGACTATTTTAAAACTATTTTATTAGAAGCCTAATAACACATCTTAAACAGGGGTGCCAATAATACAATTTTCCTTAAAATGGTACATTTCCTAAATTGATATATATATCTATATGATGTTTTTTATGTTCTATTGTGAATAAAATATGGGTTTATGAGATTTCAACTCATTGCATTCTGTATTTATCTACATTTTACACAGTGTCCCAATTTTTGGGTTGTATAATTCACATAGATTTTAGACTCCTTTTGGTCATTGATTTGTCATGTATTTAAATACATTGTAGTTTGTGTAAGATATATAAATAATATACAAAATTCATTATTAGGATTATTTGTAGTTTAATATACCACATTACTATTTTACCAATTAAATGTAATATGCTGTTCACTCAAACTAAATAACCAGTAAAGATTAGAGAGTAGAAAGTTAAGCATGTGGAGCTGATGTCCCAGTGCTCTATCCAAATAGATATTAAACTACTTGCCTGTATCAGTGATGGCTTGCAGAGGCAGACCCATTTTTTTTGTCAAATTATGGACAATAAATGGACACAATTTTTAATAGTTACATCAGACTTTCACTATGCTTCCAAATACAATGTAGTCTTGTAGTTATTGTTCAACACAACAATTGTAATGTGTAAAAAAATTATAATTCATTAATTCTGAAGAATTGTACAAGAGTACTAAATTTTTAAAAGATGACCTACCATTTAGAATACAACATTCTTTCAAACAAATACAATTTCTGTTGTAAATTGTTGATTATGCTGACACAGATTTTCCAGGTTTAATTATTTGTTCGCTCTTTACAGCTGGCTGGTCACATACCTTTCTCACATGTAAAGAAAAAAAAAACATTGCTTTACAAAATAATACTAAAACATAATACTAGCTAATGTTTAGAGCTTCAGTTGATGTTGGAATCAAACATCATAAACAGAATGGAGAAAAAAACATCTCAGAATGTGCAACAGATCTAACCTTGAGACATAAGACCAAATTCATCAATATCTACATTTTCTGAAATATTAAAATACGTTGTCAAACATATTATTTAACGCATTGAACGAGAAACTGAGCTACAATGTATTTAATTAAAAAAACAAAAAAATAAGATTAAAACTGTATATGTTTAATTTTTAACTTTTTGCTATTTTACAGCTAACAACAGTGCTGCTAACAGGTTTATTATCTACTATAAACCCCCCACTGACTGGCACACTGGTCAAAAATACTGCCGAAAATATCACACAGATATGGCCAGCTCTCTTACTGAAACAGATAACAGCCTCATGCAGCAGCTCGTTAAAAGTATTCATTACAACGGTGCTTGGTTTGGTCTAACCAAGGAAACCTGGAAGTGGTCGGATGGCTATGAGCCTTCATACCTTCCATGGGGCCCTAACCAACCAGATAATTATTATTCTTCAGAAAACTGTGGAGGAGCTCAAAATGGACTGCTCACCGATGAACAATGCAACAAACAAAACTTTTTTGTATGTTCTGCTTGTGAGTGTTCTGTTTTCTTGAATATTACCACCAGTTAGTTTTGTACAGCTATCAAAAGAAAATAAATTGTGTTTAATTTGAATACTACTTATTATGTCTTAACAGTGAAGTCTGAATTATATTTAGATGCATGTTTTTTGCCTTCCACAGATCTTGTGAAAACACAAATGGTGAAACTGCAAGTAAAGTTTGATTCAAATGTACTTGACCCCACTGTTCAGTCATCCATTCTAGAGTTGGTAGGCTGCATGATGGCTCTTTTTTTTGTTGTTTTTTAGGCTCATATCTACAATGGTGTGAAAACATGTTTGCCCACTTCCTAATATCTTATTTTTTGAATGTTTGTCACACTTCAAAGTTTTAGATAATCAAACTAATTTAAATGTTAGTAAAAGATAACATAAGTGAACACAAAATGCAGTTTTTAAATGAAAGTTTGTATTATTGAGGAAAAAACAAAATTCAAAAACTACATGGCCCTGTGTGAAAAAGCGTTTGCCCCCCTGTTAAAACTGGTTTATCACACCTGAGTTAAATTTCTCTAGCCACACCCAGGCCTGATTACTGCCACATCTGTTCACAGTCACTGAGCAAAAAGAACACAAAGGCTCGTCTCAGTTTTGCAAGAAATCATCTTGATGATTCCCGAAACTTTTAGGAAAATACTCTGTGGACTGACAAGACAAAAGTTTAACTTTTTGGAAGGTGAGTGTCCCAATAGGTCTAAAAGTATCATCGCGTTTCAGAAAAAGAACATCCTACCAACAGTGAAATATGGTGGTGGTAGTGTGATAGTCTGGGGCTGTTTTTTTTTTTGCACACTTCTCTAACACACTCTCCATTACTTTGCACTGTTGACCCCAGGTACCTGAACTCCTCCACCTTCACCACCTCTTCTCCCTGCAACTGCACCACTCCACTGCCCTCTCTCTCATTCACACACATGTACTCTGTCTAACTCCTACTGACTTTCATTCCCCTTCTCTTTAATGTGTACCTCCACCTCTCCAGGATCTTCTCAACCGGCTCCCTACTCTCACCACAAATGTGACCACACGTGCAAACATCACAGTCCAGGGAGACTCCTGTCTGACCTCGTCTGTCAACCTGTCCGTCAAGTCTGTCATTCCTACTTCTCCCTGCAACTGCACCACTCCACTGCCCTCCCTCTCATTCACTCACATGTGTGTACTCTGTCTTATGCCTATCTATCACAATATCATCCACAAACATCACAGTCCACAGAGACCTCATCCGTCAACCTGCCAATCACCACAGGAAAGGGCTCAAAGTCAATCCTTGATACAGTCCAACCTTCACCTTCACCTACATGCCCATTAAAGTCTACCCCAATCAACAATCGTTCATTCTTAGGTACACCATCTACCACTTTATCTAACTTACATCAGAAACTACCCTCTACCTTTTTTCCTCTCCATCATATCAGCTAACTCTCTCCATTTACCACACACAGTACCAACATTTAAAGTACCAACCCGAACCTCCACTCTCCCACACTACTCCTTTTCCTGCTATCTCTGTAGACTCTCCTTCTCCTCCTCCTCTCCCAGCAGTAGCCCAATTTCCACCGGTACTCTGTTGCCTAACAATACCTGTGGTGGTCATTGGTTACCCGGGCCTCGACCGATCGGGTATGAAATTCTGATTCGTGATCCACATATATGATTTGGCACGTGTTTTACGATGGGTGCCCTTCCTAACGCAACCCTCCCCATTTATCCGTGCTTGGGCCGGCACTAAGAGTACACTGGCTTGTGCAACCCTAATGACTGGGTTGGGTTCTGCAGCAAGACAATGATCTAAAACACACCAGCAAGTCCACCTCTGAATGGCTGGAAAAAAAAAACAAAATGAAGACTTTGGCGTGGCCTAGTCAAAGTCCTGAGCTAAATCCTATTGAGATGCTGTGGCATGACCTTAAAAAGGCGGTTCATGCTCCAAAACTCTCCAATGAGGCTGAATTACAACAATTCTGCATAGATGAGTGACCAAAATTCCTCCACAGCGCTGTAACAGACTTATCTCAAGTTTTTGCAAACGCTTGACTACAGTTGTTGCTGCTAAGAGTGGCCCAACCAGTTATTAGGTTTAGGGGGCAAATACTTTTTCACACAGGGCCATGTAGTTTTGGATTTTGTTTTCCCTCAATAATAAAAAAACCCTAATTTAAAAACTGCATGTTGTGTTCAGTGTGTTATCTTTTACTAATATTTAAATTAGTTTGATGATCTGAAACATTAAAGTGTGACCAACATGCAAAAAAATTAGAAGTCAGGAAGGGGGCAGACACTTTTTCACACCACTGTATATCTAGTAATATTGCTCAGATTAGTTGAACAATCAAAAGTTGAAAGTGATCAGTTTTTTATTATATTTATAGCAATAAAATACTGGTTCTGTTCCTCAGATCAACCTGAAACTACAGGAACATGGCCTGACGATGAAAACCACAGCAACATGGAAAGTGCAGCCAAATGGACGCATCTTTTATAAGAAAATAAAGGGCAACTAATATGGTCATGGTATAAAAGATTATCCAATGCATAATGCAAAATGACTTGAATATAACAGTGGTACAATTCTATTAAGATTAGTGCAAGATAATTATGTAGATTCAGTACAATGATTTAATGGCAGTTAATTCTTTATATTAACACTAACAGTAATATATAATATGTTATAATTTAATAAATAATGTAACTCTAATATTTATTTATTTCTAAACTATAGAATTTCAGTAGTCGATGTATATATTGCTCATTTAAAAGATAAAAAAAAAGAATAACCAGAATTAAGTTGTGGTGGGAATAATTATCTTATAGTCTGTGGTTATTGCATATGGTCATGAACTGTATTTTAATGATGTACACATATAAACATGTTTGTTACCTACCTGAGAAAAAGAAATAATAAAGATAATAATAAAGATAAATACTTTTGCTTGATAGATAGCAAGATAGCAAGATAGCAAGATAGATAGATAGATAGATAGATAGATAGATGATTCTATCCTTTCAACCAGACAGCAACATAAATAAAATAAATGAATTAAATCAGTATGACTCTTCTCTAAATCTTTTTTCAACAAAAGCAGTTTTCTTTTGTGTTTTCTTTTGGGTATGTCCATCTACATACAGGCATACAAGAAAAAAAAAAGAGCAACGAGAAAAACAAAAGAGTATGTTATGATGTTTATCTATAGCATATCATTGTTGTGAACATTAAAATAATTCCATACAAATGTTGTACATTATGGACGTATGTTTTACTTAGGATACCTTTCACACCAAATGAAAATCTGTTCCACATCATTTGCATTTATTTTAAATAAGGCAGTTTGGTTGTTAATTAATTCAAATACATGTGCTTAGCAGAGTACACAGTGTTCTTGGTCTAAAAACGACAACAACCACATTTCACATTACACACTACTTTAGTGTATCAGGCATCTTTTTCCCTTTTTTATGTATTTTTTTTGTTTAAAATCTTTTGGCCATTTCTGATATTTTTGTATGCATCTCCCCCCCCCCTTTTTTTTTTTTATTTATATATTTACGATCATAAATTTTAGTTAGGCAGGACATGATAGCCTCAAACAAACACAATCACAAACACAAAAATTATGCTTTATTCTGTAGCCTTCAGTAGATTACAGCATATTTGATCCCCAGAATGTGATCAAATAAAAGAGGTGCTTTGTGTAGTTTGGTGTGCAGAATCAAATGGAGTATCAGATGGGCAAATGACTCATAATACTCAGGTCTGTAGGAGAAAATTACTATGGGAACCTTAACATAGCCATTTTGATTTATATCTATTCACTTGGTTAAGATATGTTTGCACTTTAGCTTTTCAACAATTGCATAATAACACGTCACTGTGATGTTTGATTGCTTAACCTGTAGGTTTTCATTTTAAACATACCATATAGGAAGTGGAAGCTCAACGATTAAAATGTTTGACTTTGGATTGGAAAACTACGAGTTAAGCTGCCACTTGAGTAAGGCCCTCATCTCTTAGCTACTCAGCTGAAAGTCACTCTGGATAAGGGTGTCTGTCAAATGCCATAAATGTAAATAGAGTTTTAAGTCTTACAGATGACAGTATATATTTGTGTATGTTTTACTTCTCTATCCAACATGTGACACTTTATTAGTTAAAAAAAAAAATCTATTCAAATAGGCCTGAGCACTCAGGTAATTATGTGTTATGTGTTTTTTTTTACACTACCTGTATAGCTTATGTCCTCAAAATCATAGAATGTAACTACTGAATGTAGTGAAAGCCCTGGTGAAAACCCCACAAACAAGTATGTAAACAAGTAAGTAAAACTTGGTTTTTTTTTTTTTTTTTTACTTTTTATTATTTATTTATTTTCCCTGCACTTTATGTCCAGTATTATAATATTTATAAAATCTAAAGAAGTAGCAGGACTAAAATACTTTAAATACAATAGCACATATACACATACTTACAGACATAAACAGAGTTAACAGCATAATTAACATGATCTTTCTATAACTTTAAAGTTATCATGCAGTTTTAAACAGGCTAAATCTTCAGAAGACTTTTTGTGAATTCAGTCACAGATTGCAGTCCCAATCTTTTTGTACTTCTTCACAAATAAATATTACACATGTCAAAAGGACTGTGAATTGTGAGAGAAGATAGAATGCTGCATAGTGACAGCTACTGGGCTGACAACATCATAACAAACTCTACAAGAAAACACACACAAACACACAAGTCATTTTCCAATCTGCATGAGAATGCCAGTATAATATTCATTGCAAGATTACAAAGCTACAAAAAAACCCTCTGACATCTGCATTAATATAATAATATAAATAAAAGGGTGCATGTGTGTGAATAGTACCATCAAAGTCCACAGTGCCATCTCCATTCAGGTCCATCTCCTTGAGAATCTCCTCCAACTCTCCTTTCTTTAATTTTTCACCAAGTAACATTTTTACCGCCTCCCTCATTTCATCCAGAGTGATCTTTCCATCTCCATCTGTGTCAAACTAATCAAAATATGAGGCTTTATTTTCATCTTGTGTTTAAAAAAAAAAGTTGCATAATCCAGGTTGTATAATCTTAGGTGGAGGTGTTAGCTCAGTAGTTAAGTCATTGGAGGTCACAAGTTCAAATCCCACTGCCACTGATGGATCTTAACCCTCCCCTGCTTAGATGTAAATCACCCTGGATAAGGGGGTCTGCTGAAATGCCATAAATGTAGATTCCCTGAACTCTTTTGTACTAAACATTCTATCTTTGCCGGTGTGTGACCAGAAAAGGACAAATAAAAAAATAACACCAAAAAAACATAATGTTTGTATTCCATTCAGGTGACTGATGACCATATGTGTGTGTGTGTGTGTGTGTGTGTGTGTGTGTGTGTGTCTATATTACAGCTCACCTGCTTAAAAGAGCACTTTAATTCTTTGAGTCCCAGCATATGTGCAGTTTCGACCATCATTCTTGGCCCCATCAACTCACAGAAATCATCAAAATCCATTAATCCACCCACTGTGGTGCACACACACACACACACACACACACACACACACACACACACACACACACACACACACACACACACACACGCAGAGACTGCGATCAGTCAAACTGTAATAAAGTGATTACAGCAGAATAAGTCTTTCTCTCTCTCTCTTGCTCTCTCTCTCTTGCTCTCTCTCTCTCTCTCTCTCTCTCTCTCTCTCTCTTTCTCACACTCACACACACATACACACATGGACACACACAAACACAGACTGTGGTCAAACAAAGGTAGCTTCTACAGTACAATAAGCTATGCACAGTGCCAAAAACACACAGAAAATTGACACTCACACCTCATCTTGATCTGCTGAAGGATTTCCAGTAACTCCATCTCAGTGGGCATATAACCCATTGTTCTCATGCATTCAGCCAGGTCTTTGTAGTTCAGAAATCCATCCTGATCGTAGTCAAATTCCTTGAATGCCTCAGCCAGATCTAAAAAATAACACAGTTGCTATAGAAATGATTTTATTTATAATTCAATTAATAAACATGTATCCAGTACTCTGACATAAAAAATATTTTTGCTAGTAATTTTTGACAGAATGCTTTAACAAATTATGGGTTTTTATCTGCTGTTAAATAATTTTCTATACCAGAAAAGTTGTTTATGATGTGATTATTCTAATATTGTATCATTTTAATAGTAGCAACTTTCTTTGAAATTTCTATGGCATATATAGTTGCTGTTTATATTAAATGTAATATAATTTTATGTACATTTCACATTTATTGTAACCCATCAATCAAATGTAGAGCATTTAGTTTCGTAAATGACCGTTTGCACTTTCTTTCTAATCTTTTTTCACTTGCTGTAATATAAGAACAATAAAACATTTCAAAATGTGATAGAAAAATTATACATTAAACAACATTAAATCCAATAAAAATACCACACTACCTTCTCACTAATTATAGAAAGTATTTAATTTTTTGCTTAGCAAATCTGGAAAAGAATATAATGGAAAAAGAATATAAACATTTCCCACACTGGAGCATTTTTCTTTAAATAGGTAAATTAATTTAAATATATTAATAATTAAATAGCGTGTATAATGTATAATGTATGTTTAATAATGGATGAAGGATACTCACCATCTAATTCAGGTTGGGATAATTCCCTCTCCTAATAAAGGAACAGAGGGGGATGAAAAAGTCTTTGTTACCTATAATATGACTGCTTGATTAAATCTTTCAATAAATCAATTAGTCATCCTGAGCACCATTTCTCACACACTCAAACACAAACACATTTAAAAATGCACTTGAAAACAGGTCAAGAATATTTTAAAAAATCTTCTTTAAAAAATGATGCCTTGGAATATATAAAATCTTTTGCCAAATATTGCTTTTTTTCCTCAGAATCTAACTAGTAAATATAATAAAAGCGTTCCCCCTGGTGGCGCAAAACAAAACTTCACTGGATGATCAGTTTCCAGAATAACACACACACACACACACACACACACACACACACACACACACACACACACACACACACACACACACACCATTTCAACATAATTCTGCTTGCAAGACTATAATGCTATACATTAAAAGAAAAACTCCTTCCTTGCATAAATCATGTTGAGTCTAATTAACAGAGGCATTAACCCGGCTGTCCGATATGCATTAAAAGGGGATTCAACTTCTCTATGCTGTTCACTGGCAGTTATATAAATACACACTCACAAGAGATTGCACACAAGACATTATTTGTGTTTTACCAATAGGCATACAGTAACCTGCTTCACTTCCCCTGAATTAAAACTTTGAACTGAAATAATTAGGATTATATACCAATATTAAAAATCCCATAATGTTGAAGTGATGAGAAAAAATATACAGTCTCATTTCTAGGACATTACAACATGCTGATGCAACTAGTTCCCATCAAAAGTCACCATAATTATTTGAATGTAGACCACAAATCAATTATCAAATCAAAATGTAATCTATTTAAATACAGCTGTTCCTGAAAAGGCCCCAGAGATATTTAAAGAACAGACAAACAAACTGCATAAAATAGACTAAGGAAAAAAGCCAGGTAAAGGTTTTTGTCCTTGGCACAATGCTGAACGTTTGTTATAAACACTATCCATAGGGAAACTACACCCAAATAATGAAGCATGGTGTTGGGGAAATATAGTTAAATGGATGTGTTACATCAGCTTTAAATGGCAACTTGCTCAATGCTGAGGGCAAAAATGGATAGCGCCAAATACAAATAAAATGTGTACACTGTAAAAAAAAAAAAATTATCGAATTGGACTAATATACCTGTCCAAACACATTATTGAGTAGGTTTGTGTACATCTTGTTCATTGCTTCTTCATTCGATTTCTTGCTTTTTGATTTATTTAATGTATCTGATGATGGTGTCCTTCGGAGGCTGGGTTTAAGAGCAACTCCTTCAGCTTTAGCACTTTATGGGCAGAGAGAGAGCGAGAGAACGAGAGAACGAGAGAGAGAGAGAGAGAGAGAGAGAGAGAGAGAGAGAGAGAGAGAGACTTGTAATAGGAGAAAAATGGCACTTTTATCAGTTTTAAATTATTATAAATTTGAAAGAAATCTAGAAAACCAACTTAATCAACTAATTTGGAAAAAAAAACACTCCGAATGCAAAAGAATTTCCGTTTATAAACATTAATGGAAGCTTAGGTTTCCAAAAGTCATTTAGAATTTAATAAGGTCTGGAGCGTATTAGGTTATTTAACGAAAAATGAAAAATGAACTGCTTTCTTGTACCTGTCTGTGGAGGGTGCTCTCTCACTCTTCTGTGCCATTCTACAGAACAGACAAGAAGTGCACCAGGGTTTAATGTTTATATATTTTGCAGTACTGAGTTCTACACTTATAGCAGATAATAAATACACACACACACACACACACACACACACACACACACACACACACACACACACATATATATATATATATATATATATATATATATATATATATATATATATATATATATATATATATATATATATATATATATGGATGGATGCCTATTAATTCCTTTATTTGTTATGTCTGTAGGTCTAAATCGAACGTATGTGTATACAATGTATTGTGCATATGTGTGGTGTTTTTATTCCTTTTGTTTTTTTCTGTTTTCCTTTTTCTGTCACTGCTCTTGCAAGGTTAACCGACAACAGCTGTCATTAATCACCAAGTGCTTGTACTCAGTCTAGATTGGTTATCAGCAATGTTGATAAAGCTGAGAAGGATGTTCATCTTTGTTTTCTTGTTTGTCTGTTACGTTACAGCCCTAAAAAATTTTTTTGGCTAATAATCTCCTTCTATTTATGGCTAGTTAAGCTTGAAACTTGAAAAGGTTAAGGAGTTTAGTGTTCTCCACAGTTAAGAACCTTCTTGTTTGTTTTTATTTGCTTTTCCAACCATGGAAGAAAAAGAAGCAAAACTATGTAGGATTTTTTTTTTCTTGTATTACAGATCAGTTTTGTTATTTTGCTAACAATATGAAATTTAGACAGTTCCTAGCAAAAATATATTTAAATAAATAGACCCACTTTTACTGATTTCATGGTCTGACCTCACAAATTGGATTTTAAGTAAATGTCCTACTGTTGATTCCTTGCTGCATGAAAATGATTAAAGATCACGTTTGCATTTCAACATTTAAATGGTATACATTTATCAGTTTTACTGCACATAAATTTGTGGAATCATGATAGGAAATATACACAACTGACCTGTGTGAATCCTCCCCTGCTGTTCTACCTTCAGTTCATTAAAATGTTCAAAACAAAAAGGAAAAATAGCTCTGTTTGGAGCCACACCAGAGAACTAGACTAACATAAATTAACTCTTCTGATCGTTCCACTATCGCAGTGTTTTTCCTCTGACCTTCCTTCATCCATCCTTCATCAATGGGATAAAGAGTGATTAGCAGGTTAAATGTGGTCAGATTAGTGTGCTAACATTAGTGTGTGTGAGACAGAAGAGCAAAGTTCAGAGATCTAGTCATGCTAAAGCTGAGCAAAAACGATAGTAAATGGACTTAACCTCCTATCAGACAGCCAAGCCAGCTTTGCCTGTACATCCTGCTATACTACCTTTTAGTTATTTGTTTCTATATTGAAAATTGTAAAAAAAAAAATATATATATAAATTTTAACGTTTAAGTTAATGTCGATGACATTAAACTGAATAATTAAATAGCTAAATAAAACAAACAAACTGTGTTTAGGTCAAAGTAGGTGTATTATGTAAAATCTTAATAAAAAAAAAGAGAGATAGAGCCAAATTTTGTAATTGTGTGACTGCACCAACCACCTAATCAGCACAATCCATCACTAAATACAAATATTTCAACGTAAACATAACTTGTTTCACAAGGAGTATGAAGTGCACTCTTCTGTTCAATGTCCACTCATTTCATTCAGACCACATTACCTTTTAACCTTGCTTCAGACCTCATGCTTCCTAACAAATTGTAGTTTGTTTTCCAATTAACCTTACAGATAAATTTTTTTTAGCTCCTTAGTCCCAATCACTTGAATTCTCTTTAAACTGTGCATGTGGAAATGCTCTTACTTTCACTATTAAAACATCACCACAAGTTCTCCTGTTGGTTTTTAATGATTTTATTTTACCAAATATGTTTGATCTCGATCTAGATGATTCAAGTTTTTTTCCTTGAAGATTGTTATGTGCTGCAAAAGCATGTACACTATATTGCCAAAAGTATTCACTCACCCATCCAAATCATTCAATTCAGGGGACGCTGAGATGCATAGTGCACAGAGGTCACCAACTTTCTGTAGAATAAATAGCTACAGATTTCCAATGTGGCCTTCAGATTAGCTCAAGAACAGTACGTAGAGAGCTTCATGGAACTGGTTTCCATGGTCGAGCACCTGCATCCAAGCCTTACATCAGCAAGTGCAATGCAAAGCACCGGATGCAGTTGTGTAAAACACGCCACTACGGGACTCTAAAACAGTGGAAACGTGTTCTCTGGAGTGACGAATCACGTTTCACTTTCTGGCACTTGGGTTGACGAGTCTGGGTTTGGTGGTTGCGCTTCTGCAAGAATGATCCAAAATCCCCATTAACACACTCCTAAACCTTGTGGAAAGCCTTCCCAGAAGAGTTAAAGCTGTGCCGCAAATGGTGGGCCAGCATCATATTAAACCCTATGGATTGAAAATTGGATGTTACTTAAGTTAATTAGCATGTGAAGCGAGTAAATACTTTTGCCAATATAATTTATGTTTGTAAAGTTTTGCTTTTTTTTTTGCCCACTGTCTCCCTGTTGTCTTGCCTTTCTTCAAATGCAGGTGCACGTTCCTTTCATTAGGGCATTACTGGGGATCAACTACAACCCTAGCGGAAGCGAACGTCACAAAAGGGGCGGGGCTTCGAGGATTAAAGCGGGAACCTTTTTTAACACTACTACAGTTGTTTTATTAATTCCCTTAGTTGTTTCCTTTGATTACTATATACAGTGGATATAGTAAACTTTTTACATTTAAAAATACTATTTGTTGTAGTATTCATTACCTACTATAATCTTTATACCATATTACAAATGTATTTGCAGCACTGTGATATGTTTGTTGTACCAGTGGCGGGCGGTCAGGGCCAGCAAAGCCTTCTCTGCTGGCCTAAACACTATCAGAAGCACTGACCTACATTTACAACATAAATTATAATATTTGTCTCATAAACTTGTGTTAATTTATTCCTAACAGTTTATTCTTTTCATTGCGTAGCGTTTCTCTTGGCTGCACTGCTACCAGTACATGTATGTGGATGTTAGATTTTTTTGTCTATTCATATTTCAGCCTCTATGTGTTGCCATGTCAATCTAATCTGCCCAGAGCCTTCAAAGTCTGTAGTGCTGGTCTTTTTTTTTACCATAGTCTCCTTAAGAATTAGCTCTGTTTCTTTAAACAATCAGATTTCATATTCACCTCACAGGGCCAGCTAGCTGGCCCAGAATATCGTCAGCATTTTTCCATCCTCTGATTGGTTGGTCAAAGGGAAACTGTTACAGTTCGACTGGCAAAAAACGTCTGTAGTGCGCTGCACACATTAATACATCTGAGTTAGACTTTTTATGCCTACAAAGGAAGAGAAATTGATTTGGTCTCCAAATGCACTGCCCGCCACTGTGTTGTACCATATCACATACATGTACTTCCATAGAAAATCCATCAGTTGTCTGTTATTGTCTGTTTTGGAGTATATACCTGTAATTGTGTTTGTGTATGTAATTGCATCATTATAGTGCTCTAAAAATATAGAAAAGAGCTTGCCAGTGTGATTTGTATTTGCCTGTTTTTTCTATTCTCTCAATGATGGTCAGTTATTACTTAAGATTAACATTTAAATTTTTTCAATTAGTCCAAAGGGAACGAGGAATGTTCTGACCTAAAGTACAAGGAAAGCTATAATGGTGATGAGGTAAACACAGAGAAGCCTGTTCCTTGCTGACAAGACTTTTAATTCATTTTAAATTAACCCTTCTAAACCAAGATTAAAAAAAAAGCCAAAAATATACATTTTGGGCAAAGACAATTGTGGGCTGTCACATTTCCTTGTTGAATAATTTTCCAACTGATTTGAGATTTTAAGTAACTGGAGATGTTTTTGTAGTCCACATACATCATAAACCACTGATATCAGTTGATAAATACAAACGTTTTTATCTTTATCTAAAAAAAAACTTAGCTGCATTTATAGTTGCATTTGTATACAGGGAAACTGTTGGTGGATGCATTGATGTACAATTCAGTCGACAATGAGGTGTTTAGGGATTTTATATCTAAGATAAGATAAAATAAGATATACCGTCTCTAGGTTTCGTATGTAACTCTAGTTCCCCAAGGGAACGAAGCACTGCGTCGAAACGCTTTGGGAACGCCCCTGTGTTGTCCGCACTCTGAACCACGTGTGAAATCTGACCAATAGGCGAGTTGTGACGTCATCATCGGGCGACGTCACGTAAACCAGGAAGCTACAAAATGGCTGCGTGGTGGTAGCAACGGTCTGAGGTCAAGGTCATAGAATCTGATGAAGGTCAGCGGGGTAAACTAACCCGCAGCGCCACAATTGCCTGAAATGACACTCCAGCGGACCAGGCCGTAGAGGCTGCCACACTCCGAGTGGAGTGAGTAGGCCAGAGGACTCCTAAACCGACAAGATGGCATCCACTACCCACCTGCTAACGTCTGCTTTTTGGCTGGGAAACCTTTCCTATTCAGGCCATAGCAGACGAACAGCTGCTCCGACTTCCTCCATGGACTTGTCCTGTGGCGGTAAGCGTCCAGTGCTCCCACTGGACACAGTCGATTCTGTTTTTCCTGGCCGGGGGCAAGAAATGGAGGAGGGCAAAATGTCTGCAACATGACAGGTCATGTTGGAGCCGTAGGCACCTTAAGTACGTACCCAGGTTTCGTATACAGAAACACTCTGGCCATGCCAAAGGCAAATTCCAGGCGGGACGGGGCCACGGACAGAGCCTGCAGATCCCCCATTCTCTTCAGGGAGGAAATTGCCAAGAGAAAGGCGGTCTTGACTGACAGGTACCTAAGGGCCACTTCGGCCAAGGGCTCGAAGGGGGGCTTTGGATAGAGCCGCCAACACAACTGCCAAGTCTCAGACAGGCCTCAGCCTTCGGGCGCTGAGGAGGAAACGTGTCACCAGAGGGTGCCTACCCAGCAACTGCCCCGCAGGCCACGATGGCAGACACTTAAACCTTCAGGGTTGAAGGGGTTAACCCTGTGGCAAACTGTTCCTGTAAGAACTCCAGAGCTGAACCAATCAGGTCTAAGTCATAGTGTGAGCACCATGACGTGAACAGCCGCCATTGTGCGGCATATGACCTCCTCGTGGAGGGAGCTCTGGAATGGAGTAGGGTCTCTACTGCCGCAGCTTCCACAACTTCGGGCGGGGGTGAATCAGGGTTCCGCCCGCCTGCGAGAGGAGATCCCACCTGGGAGAAATTTCCCACGGAGGGCCCTCGAGCAGACACCTGATCCGCAATCATGGCTTGCCTGGCCATCGAGGTGCTACCAGGAGAAGATGAAGTCTTTCCCGGTGAACTCTCTCCAGAACTCCAGAGAGCAGAGTTTGTCCTGAGACCACAGGAGGACCTCTCGCGCCAGCTTGTACAAGGCGCGAGACCGGAGACCCCCCTGGTGGTTGATGTACGAGACCACCGCTGTATTGTCCGTGTGGACCAACACATGGCGGCCCACTCCACAGACCTTGGGCGGAGTGGCCACTCATGACCGCTCCCCACCCCGTGAGGGAAGCGTTTCTCGTGAGCGCTATGCGACGACAAAGAGTCCCTAAGACCTTGGGACAGAAAACGTCGGTTCCTTCCACACATCCAAGGCTTGAAATGCACATCACGAGACCTTGATGGTACGATACGGATTCCCTCTGGGGGAGAAACCTCGGCCCTGAGCCACCACTGAAAGGGCCTCATGTGAAGGAGGCCGAGTGGGATTACACTGGACTCTGCCGCCATAAGACCCAGCAGCCTCTGGAACTGCTTCACAGTGAGTGGCTGGCCTTCTCTTACCCTCCTGACTGCCGTAAGGATGACTTCGATCCGGGAGGGAGACAACCGTGCTCGCAACCTGGCCGATTCCCACACCACGCCCAGAAAAGTGGTTCTCTGTACTGAAAAAAGTACACTCTTCAGTACACTCTTCAGTACACGTTCAGTCTGAACCCCTATTCCTTCATGCAGGCAAGAATTCAATTCAATTCAATTCATTTTTATTTGTATAGCACTTTTAACAATGAACATTGTCTCAAAGCAGCTTTACACAGATAATGTGGTGATTAAACATAAATATGTTCTTTGTAAGTATGTTTGTCCCTGATGAGCAACTGTGGCAAGGAAAAACTCCCCGAGATGGCATAAGGAAGAAACCTTGAGAGGAACCAGACTCAAGAGGGAACCCATCCTCATCTGGGTTGCACCAAATGTCCATTTGAAGCAGATATACAATGTTGTGGGGTACAGTGATGATGATCAGAAGCAAACTGCACTCCCGAGTCAGTGCAGCAGACCGCCGACACCAACTACAGTCCAATCCGTCCTCAAAGCACCCGTTCTACTCCGAATTAAGAGACCGTCCCGAGCTGCACAGAAGTGTGAAGATCCAAGGAGGGAGAGGGGCAGGAACACTGGTCACTGGAGCCTCAGGAGCATGTTTAACTCGACCGAAGAGAGAGAGAGAGAGAGAGAGAGAGAGAGAGAGAGAGAGAGAGAGAGGTGACGGAAGAGAAGGATATGGATTATTAAGTGTAACTATTGGTGTATGAAAGTTAATGTCACTGTGCAGTTTGGACTCCGGCAAGACTCGCTATGGCAGCATAACTAAAAGGGAGAACCAGAAGGTAACACAGACATGAGGGATCTCTGGGATAAGAGGCGACCCACCACACCACCGTCAACAAACCTGAGTGAACGTGTGAATGTGAGGGACGACAGCATACAAATATACCAGTTCACCAAACACTCTATATCCATGTTCCCTCCAGATCTGAGCCTTTACCTAAGAGAAATCTACTGATAAAAGGCTTGACTAAATAAATACGTTTTCAACCTCGACTTGAACACTGAGACTGTGTCTGAGTCCCGAACACTGATTGGAAGGCTGTTCCATAACTGTGGGGCTTTATAAGAGAAAGATCTGCCCCCTGCTGTAGTCTTCATTATTTGAGGAACCAACAGATAGCCAGCACCTTTTGATCTAAGTAGGCGTGGAGGATCATACTGGTACAGAAGTTCACTCAGATACTGCGGTGCGAGACCATTGAGTGCTTTATCGTCAGTAGTAATATTTTATAGTCAATGCGAGATTTGATTGGGAGCCAGTGTAGACTGATTAAAACAGGGGTGATGTGGTCATATTTCCTAGATCTAGTGAGGACCCTTGCTGCTGCATTCTGGACTAACTGAAGCTTATTGATGCACTTACCGCACACCCAGACAGTAAAGCGTTACAGTAGTCTAATCTAGAAGTAACAAAAGCATGAACCAGTTTTTCTGCATCCTGTAACGACATCATATTTCTAATCTTAGCAATATTTCTAAGGTGAAAGAAGGCGATTCTGGTGATATTATTCACGTGAGACTCAA
Organism: Silurus meridionalis; assembly: GCF_014805685.1. Taxonomy (NCBI): domain Eukaryota; kingdom Metazoa; phylum Chordata; class Actinopteri; order Siluriformes; family Siluridae; genus Silurus; species Silurus meridionalis. The sequence goes on along the minus strand of NC_060911.1, from coordinate 9,809,913 downwards.
AGGAAAGACTCGGGTCAATAATCACACCAAGGTCTTTGACAGCCGTACATGCTGAAACAGAAACACCATCCAGAGATGCTACGTAATCGGAAAGTTTACTTCTAGCTGCATGTGGTCCTAGTAAAAGTACTTCCGTCTTATCTGAGTTGAGCAGAAGAAAGTTATTAAGCATCCACTGTCTAATGTCCTTTACACACTTCTCAACATTGTTAAGCTGATCTCTCTCATCTGGCTTTGCTGAAATATACAGCTGTGTGTCATCAGCATAGCAATGGAAGCGAATCCCATGTTTATGAATAATTTCACCAAGAGGCAGCATATATAAAGAGAAAAGCAGTGGGCCTAAGACAGATCCTTGAGGAACACCAAACTTTACCTCATAGAGCGTGGAGAACTCACCATTTACATCCACAAACTGATAGCGATCAGTCAAATAAGACCTGAGCCAAGAGAGAGCTGTTCCTTTATTCCTACAACATTCTCAAGTCTAGCAAGCAGTATAGTGTGATCAATGGTGTCAAAAGCTGCACTAAGGTCGAGCAAAACAAGTAAGGAGACAAAACCCTGATCAGAGGCCAATAACAGGTCATTTACCACCTTAACTAGCGCCGTCTCTGTGCTATGATGAGGCCGAAATCCTGACTGATACATTTCAAAATGTTATTCATAAGCAGATGTGAGCATAACTGCTGTGCTACAACCTTTTCTAAAATTTTGGATATAAAGGGGAGATTTGATATCGGTCTGTAGTTGGACAACTGACATGGGTCAAGGTCAGGTTTCTTAATAAGGGGGTGGATAACTGCCAGTTTGAAGTATTTCGGTACATAACCAGTGCTAATGGAAGAGTTAATTATTTTTAAAACAGGTTTGATTACCTCTGGAGCTATCTGTTTAAAGAAACTAGTAGGCAAGGGATCGAGAATACAGGTTGATGATTTTGATGAGGAGATTAATGAAATTAAGTCACTCTCATGAATAGTAGTGAAGCTTTGTAATTGATTGTCTGTTATAATTACACTGCTGTCTACAGGGTTACTTGTAAAATAATTTGGATTTATATTAACCGCCTGGATTTCTTGCCTGATGTTTTCAATTTTATTATTAAAAAAGTTCATGAAATCATTACTACCTATTGATGGTGTGCATGTTAGCGCAGTGCTTTTATTCCCTGTTAATTTTGCTACCGTGCTGAATAAAAATCTAGGATTATGCTTGTTATTTTCTATGAGGGTGGAGAAATATGCTGATCTGGCAGCACTAAGAGATTTTCTATAATTTAGAGGCTCTCCTTCCATGCTATTTGAAATACTGTTAATTTTGTTTGACGCCATTTACGCCTAGTTTTCGAGTGGTCTGTTTTAAGGTGCGCGTATGATCATTATACCACTGTGCTAATTTTTCTCCCTGATCATTTTGGTCTTAAGGAGCTACATCATCTAGAGTGTAACGTAACGTTGTTTCTAGATGTTCAGTGGCCCAGTCGAGCTCTGCGGGGTCTGACGGAGATCTATCTAATATCGTAATATCGGGAAGATAATTAATAAAGCGCTGCTGTAGCTGACGTGAAAGTACGCTTAACACGGTAACGTGGTGAGGTAGAAATGCGATGACTAAGGCAAATTTTAAACGAGATTAGATAATGGTCTGAAATAGCTTCAGACTGTGGAATTATGACTAAGTTTTTTATTTTTAATCCAAATGTTAACAACAAGTCGAGAGTGTGTCCACCACTATGAGTGGGTCCTATAACATTCTGATTAATTCCGACTGAATCTAGAATGGACACAACTGCTGCTCTTAAGGAGTCTTCCTGATTATCAAAATGAATATTAAAGTCTCCAACAATTAATGCTTTGTCTAAAGTAGCTAGATTTGTAATGAAATCTGCAAATTCTATCAGAAAATCAGAGTAGGGCCCTGGGGTCTATAAATAATAATTAGTGGAATTAACTGACTTGACCTGCTTTCAGACACTGAATATTTTATGTTGGTGTAGAGAACTTCAAATGTTTTACATTTGTGTTTAGTCTTTTGTGTGACGTTTAGATTATTATTATAAATAGCTGCTACTCCGCCTCCTCTGCCATTTAGACGGGGTTGGTGTATGTAACTATACCCAGGAGGACTCGCCTCATTTAATGCTACATATTCATTCGATTTAATCCACGTTTCTGTCAAACACATTATATTAAACTCCTGGTCGGTAATAATTTCGTTTATAGTAAGCGCTTTTGGCGTGAGAGATCTAATATTCAACAATCCTATTTTTAGATCAGAGGTGCTGGCTGTGCGTTCAGTCCTATTTAATTTAATGTTAATCAGGTTACTTAAACAGACTTTCTGATAATTCCTATATTTTGGTTTTGCTCGGGGGACAGACACAGTCTCAATATGGTGGATCCTGAGTGACGACTCTGTGCAGCTAGCAGACGGTCGGTTTAGCCTGTCTGTCTGCTCCCTGGCCTAGGCTCTAGACAGTCACTTGTTAACTAGTGCTGTTCTGAGACTATGACCTATACTACAAGAAATGAGAGCAGCACCTTCCCGGGTGGGATGGACACCGTCCCGCCCTAACAGGCCAGCCTTGCCCTCAAAAATGCTCCAATTATTAATGAAGCCCACATTGTTTTGGAGCACCACTCGGACATCCAGCAGTTCAGCGACCATAACCTGCTGTAGGCTACATCGCCACGTCGCATTGGGATGGGGCCAGAGCATACTACAGCATCGGACATTGCCTTCGCTAATTTACACACCTCTATAATGTTACTCTTAGTAACCTCTGACTGTCGGCGTATATCATTAGCTCCTGTGTGAAAAACTATCTTAGAGAACCTGTGCTTTCCTAAGAATCTAAGCTGACCTGCTATGTCCGCGCCCTGGCTCCCGGTATACACATAACCTGTGCTGCTGGTGCCCTAAAGGTCTAGCTAGTTTCACGTGCCTCAGAATGGAGTCTCCTAAAACCAGAGCTCTTTCAGGTTTCTCAGCGGGTGCTTCACTGAGGAGAGCAAACCTGTTGGACACGCCAAGCGGAGAGGAATGGTGCTCCGTGGGCGAGCCTTAGCGTTAGCTTTGGCTTTGAGTATGCCGCCGAGTCGTCACCCATTCGCCCGCTGCGAGGGCTCTAATGCCGGAGTCGGGGAATATTACCTTCACCTAGGGCATCCAGACTTTCCCCTGCAGAACTTGGACTGCTCTCACACTCACTACTTCTCTCTAGACTCTGGATGCGCTCCTCTAATGCTAAGATCTTCTCCGTCAAAGAGCAAACTAGCTTACACTTCTCACAGATAAAATTATCGCTAACAACGGAGAAAGACTGACTAAACATGTCACACTTCACACACTGAGTGAACTGGATGTTCGCCATAATAGAGAAATTACGTACCTTAATGTGATTACTGTAGTGTGTGTTTGTAGTTCTGGTGAATATCCTTCACTCACTGCTTTCAAACCCTCAGACAGGGAAAAAAAGCGCTCTTCCGACAGCAAAAATAGTCGAGACGGAGCCAACGGAAAGTGAAGGATGCAGGAAATCAAAACGATATTTTGATATTTTAAAGCGAAAAAAGTGAGAAAAAACGAACTATAAAAAAATTTAAAACGCCGATACAAACACAATTCCCGGTGAACAGTTCAACAACAGGAAACCGGAACTGACGTGAAAAAAAAAGGATGACATCTCGATGCCGAACTGCCTGTTGCTCTAAATGAGCCAATATCAACCAACCGTCGATATAATTCAAAATGCGGATGCCCTAGAGCCGCAGCAGGGTCAGTGCTGCATCCACACATTTTGTGAAGGTACGGGATGAAAGTGCTAGGCCGAACGAGAGGACCCGATATTGGTAAGCTTCGCCCCCAAAAGCAAACCACAGAAACCTCCTGTGTGCGGGAAGGATGGCAATGGCAAAGGATGGCAATGTGGAAAATAACTCCGTCAGATCTATCGTGACAAACCAGTCTTTGGACCTGATCTGAGACACGACCTCTTTGAGTGTAAGCATCCTGAACCTGAGCCTCATAAGTGAGCGGTTCAAGGAGCGAAGGTCCAGAAAATAAATACGAGCTGTAGTAGCCTGACTCTCGATCCGAGGGGGGAACCACCTTGATGGCCCATTTCCCCAGGAAAGTGCGCACCGCTTGTTTTAGGACCAGAGCCTGCTCGGGTCCCACCAGGGTGGGACACAACCCGTTAAACCGGGGAGGAAATAACACAAACTGAATCGCGTAGCCCTTCTCTACAGTACGCAGGACCCACTGGGAGACCTCTGGCAGCCCCTCCCAAGCTGTCAGAAAGTTTCTCAGGGGAACCAACCACTCGGGGCTGGCCTCTGACCCACTCAGAGCGGCCGGATCTCCCCCATTCACAACAAACTCCCCCCCCAAAAATTATCCGAGTGTTTTAATTAATTTTAAATACAATTTTAAACCTTTTTTAATTCCTTGTTTTTATTGTGGTGATTTAAAATTTTTTTTTTTACTTTCTTTATGTAAAGCACTTTGAATTACCATTGTGTATGAAATGTGCTACAGTATAAATAAACTTTCCTTGCCTTGCAGTGTCATAGACTAGATAAAATAATGGGGAAAAGGAAAATGGACATAAGATCATTTTTCAGTGCACCTAAACGCCAAGTAAGTATAAAAAGTTCACATATTGAGGCAATTTGGTTTTAAGAATGGGTGCTTAAGAAAAATACTAATGGCACAATATCAATCACAGGCCAAGAAGACAAAAATTATTGAGGGACAGGTAGAACAGGGTCAATCAGTACAGTGTCAGGTAAGTGTGTTGTGGTTTTATTGAAGGGATGAGAATTTTTGGGGGGTGAACAATTTCTTTAATGTTTTTGGAGTTGTGGCTGTTCAGCAGATGAACATCACAGGCTCACCAATTTACAGTATGATCTGTCAATTTAACAAGTGTAATGTAAACAAGTTAGTTATTATGAGTATGGAAAACATCTTTTCCTGCATTTTTTCTGCTTCAGGAGTCAGTCTGTTCTGAGAGAGTAAGAGTAGAGGAAGGGGCAGATTCAGACCCAGGGAGGGAGCTGGAGACAGCAGAACAAAGAGATGATATTGTCAGAACCAGCACAGGGAGCACAGTTTTTAGTTAAGATCTCAGTGCTTGCACAAAGCCGTACCAACCACCTCCCCAGTAAATCAAAAAACAAATACTTTCAAATAAGTCATTGACATTTCAAGAGAAATTGTATCAAGACTTTCCATACATTACAGTCCATTAGTGAAAGGGGTCTTATGTTTTTACTGCAGCAAAGGTGTTTCAAACCAATTCTCTTTAGGTCATAGACCTGATGCTGCTTTTGTTAGTAGAGGCTTTAGAAATTGGAAGAAAGCCATTGAAAAATTTACATCACACCAACATTATGTGACTGTCACTGCACGTCAGCCAAACCCAATTAGTGCCCAGTTATCTAGTGCATGGCATAAACAGCAGGAGGTTGCAAGACATTGCTTGAGGAAAATTGTTAGCTCTGTGCGGCATGTGGCAAGGCAAGGACAATCTTTAAGAGGCCATACTGAAGAAAGTGGGAATCTGTATCAGCTTATAAAACTTAGGGCAGAAGAGGATGATCCAGTTTTATTGAAATGGTTAACAGATCATGCCACTGCATATGTAAGCCCTAAAACATTATGACCAATACAATAATTTGAGGGACTGCAAGTTAGATTAGGTCTCCAGCCCTTGTTTAGTTTTCTGTAATAGTTCTGTAAAAGTCCAACATGGCAGGAAAGTACAGTGGTGCACAGGCAGTAGTGAGGGAGCAGCGGCCATTAGCCCTCTATGTGCAATGTGGGGCACATTGTGTCAATTTAATGATACAGGCTGGCTGCTCAATCTCCCCAATGATCTGGGACTGCCTTTCTTGGGTCCATCAGTTGGGCATCCTTTTCAACCATTCAGAAATTTAAGAGAATGTTTGAAAACATAGTTACCTCTGAAAATGAACCCTGTGCGTAATTCTGCTATAATAGCTGTGCTAGGGCAGTATGAGTGGGTCCTTGTTAGTCTACTAAACATTTCACTGCAAAAGAAGACCCAGACTGTCTCTGGTATGCAGGATGCAGTAGATTGTGTACGAGCCTACCTTCAGGGAAAGAGAAATGACAAGAGCTATCTTGAATTGTTCGAGAACGCTACATCATTGGTAAATTTAACAATTAGTTGACCCTATTGAGACAGCAAATTCAAGGCGTTTTGCTGGCAAAGCAGTGGACCATTACAGGGCAGAGTTCTTCAAAGTATTGGATTGTGTGGAGGTTCAGTTTGGTGAGAGTTTCAGTCAGTCTAAAGTCTCTGCAAAGCTTAGAGAATGTCCTTTTGACTGGATTGTTAACTGATTCAGTAGATAAGTACCCCGAGTTGCACAGAAGTACTCTTGCAGTACAGTTGCCTCTTTTTCACCAGAAATTTTCCTGTAGCAGCAGTAGAAGTACGTCCAATATGGCGGCACGGCAGTAGCTCGCAGCGGCCGCTCCGGACCCAAAATGGTGCTACTTTCAGTTTGTAGCCCGCCTTACGCAACGCATGGACATTGAGCAAACGGTGCCCCTGTGTACAACTGCAAACCCTCAAAGGACTCAGAAATAACCCAAACAACACAATAAATGATGACCTGCGGCAGAAGCTACGCGACCTCGGCGTGCTCCGAGAACCAGGCCTCCAGACCTCGCCGTCGGAGGAGGGGGAATCGGAAGCGCTGTGCGAGGAAGCAGAAGCGCAGAAAGGGAGCGGGTGCTAATGCTAGGCTGGAATCTAACCCTAGCCGGCCTGCTCTACCATCTCTACTGCTGGCAAATGTCTGCTCCCTGGACAATAAATTAGACTACATCAGACTCCAACAAGCTACTCGGTGTGAGTACAGACACTGCTGCGTTTTTGTGTTTACTGAGACGGTGGCTGAACGACAGAGTTCGGGACGCCGCCATTCAGCTGGACGGGCTAGCCGCGTTTCGTGCAGACAGGAATGCAGCTCTGTGCAGTAAGACTCATGGCGGCGGTCTGTGTGTTTACATCAACACGGAATGGTGTAAGAACTCTGTACTTGTTTCTACCTACTGCTCATTGCTGCTGGAGTTTATTGTTGTGAGATGTAGACCTTTTTATTTACCCCGGGAATTCACCACCGGTATTGTGCTCGGAGTGTACATACCACCTAGCACTAATGCTAAGGAAGCGCTCAGCGTGCTCTACAGGACTATTAGCGAACTTCAAAACACACACCCTGACGGATTGTTTATTGTCGCCGGAGATCATGCAAATCTCAGGACTGTGCTTCCCAAATTTCAACAGAATGTGGACTTTGCAACCAGAGGAGAAAACACGCTGGATGTTGTTTACACAAACATCCGGGGCGCATACCGGGCGAAGCCCCGCCCCCACCTCGGGTACTCAGACCACATCTCTGTTATGCTGATCCCAGCATACAGACCACTCAGCAGGCATTCAAGACCAGCTCAAAAACAAGTGAGAACCTGGCCAGCAGGATACATGTCTGCTCTCCAGGACTGTTTTGAATGCACTGACTGGGACAGGTTCAGGGAAGCTGCAACCAATGGCGATTTCATTAACTTGGAGGAGTACACGTCAACAGTGACCAGCTACATCGGCAAGTGCATTGATGATGTGACCATCTCCAAGACCATCACTCCAACCAGAAGCCGTGGATGACCGCCAAGGTGCGTGTGCTGCTGAAACAAAGAGACTCTGCCTTCAGAGCAGGGGACAAGGCGGCCTTAAAAACAGCAAGGGCCAAACTGTCTTGTGCCATCAGAGAGGCGAAGCGCACACACGCAAAGAAAATCCACGACCACTTCCAGGACTGCGGAGACACCCGGCGCATGTGGCAGGGCATCCAGGGGATCACGAATTACAAGACAACGTCACCTGCTTGTGACTGTGACGCCTCCCTCCCAGATGTGCTGAACGGCTTCTACGCCCGGTTCGAAGTGCAGAACATCATGGTGGTGAGGAAGACCATCCCTCCTCCCAGTGACCAGGTGCTCTGTCTAACCACAGCTGAAGTGAGGAAAACTCTATGCAGAGTTAACTCACAGAAGTCTGCTGGACCAGACAACATTCCTGGCAAAGTGCTCAGGGAATGTGCACAACAGCTAGCAGATGTTTTCACCGATATCTTTAACATCTACCTCAGCAGCGCTACTGTTCCTACGTGCCTCAAGACAACGACCATCATTCCCGTTCCCGAAGAAGTCTACTGTCTCCTGCCTCAATGACTATCGTCCAGTTGCACTCACACCCATCGTGATGAAGTGCTTTGAGAGGCTCGTCATGAGGCACATCAAGACCCAGCTTCCACCCGCACTGGACCCCATGCAGTTCGCGTATCGTCCAAACTCAACCACCTAGAAAACAAGAACTTGTATATAAGGATGCTGTTCATAGACTTCAGCTCAGCATTTAACATGATTGTCCCTCAGTACCTGATTGAGAAGTTGAGCCTACTGGGCCTGAACACCTCCCTCTGTAACTGGATCCCTTTACTTCCTGACTGGGAGACCTCAGTCAGTCCGGATCGGAAACAGCATCTCCAGCACCACCACACTGAGCACTGGAGCCCCTCAGTGCTCATCAAGTTCACTGATGACACGACCATAATGGATCTAATCAGCAAGAACGACAAGTCAGCATACAGAGAGGAGGTGCAACGGTTAACAGCCTGGTGTGGAGCCAACAACCTGTCTCTGAACTTCGACAAAACTAAAGAGATGGTTGTTGACTTCAGGAGAACACAGAGTGACCATTCTCCACTGATCATCGATGGATCCTCAGTGGTGATCATCAAGAGCACCAAATTCCTCGGTGTTCACTTGGCGGATAACCTTACCTGGTCACTCAACACCAGCTCCATCATCAAAAAAGCCCAGCAGCGTCTTTACTTTCTGAAAAGGCTGAGAAAAGCTCATCTCCCTTCCCCCATCCTGACCACGTTCTACAGAGGGACCATTGAGAGCATCCTGAGCAGCTGCATCACTGCCTGGTTTGGGAACTTCACCGTCTCAGATCGCAAGACCCTACAGAGGATAGTGAGGTGCTATGACAGCTGAGAAGATCATCGGGGTCTCTCTCCCCTCTATCATGGACATTTACACCACACGCTGCATCCGCAAAGCAAACAGCCTCATGGACGACGCATTCCGAAGCATTCGGGCCGCCACATCCAGACTGTGCAATAGTTTCTTTCCTTAAGCCATCAGGCTCCTCAACAAAGAACTGAACTGAACTCTCACGCACACACACACACACACACACACACACACACACACACACACACACACACACACACTGTGTGTGACTGTTCTGCACAAACCGAACTCAACACACACTCATACTCACTTTGTGTGACTGATCTGTACAAACTGGACTTAACACACATCATACACTTTGCACACCCATCATTCAGTACCACTTACACTAATCATTACCACAAAAATGTTTACATGCCGTTTTTTTGCACATCTTCCGGGATTGCTGCTATTGTTCTTAGCACAATATTCTGTCCACATATTTTTGCCACTGTTCACTTTATCTTGGTTGCTGCTATTTGTTTAAATTGCACAATGTTGTTTACAGTTTTCTACTACTGTGCACCTTATTTTGTTAAGACAGGTGTACTGGCAGAGCTATTTTGTGTTTTGTTTATTGTCTTGTCCTGTGTTGTCTTGCACTGTCTTGTGTTGTCTTTTGCACTGTTTGCACCAGTTGCACACATGCACTTTATGTGACAAGGATCTCCTACTTAGTTCTTGGCCCTGTGTTTTTTTTCTGTTCTGTGACTATTGTTTTATGTTGTTTTATGTAGCACCTGGGTTCTGAAGGTACATTGTTTCATTTCACTGTGTACTGCATCAGCTATATATGGTTGAAATGACAATAAAAGCTTCTTGACATGAAAAAAACTTGATTAGAGAGGCAGCAGAGGTCCTAAGGGGAATGCCAGTGGAGGTGCGTGGATTGTTTGACCAAGGTCCTTGTCAGAATTTTGTTGGGGGTTCCAGTGTCCTCATGTGAAGCTGAGAGGAGCTTCAGTGCATTACGGAGACTAAAGACGTGGCTAAGGGCTACTATTGGCCAAAACAGACTTAACAGTCTGGTAGTCTGCAATGTGCACAAAGACAAGCTCGACAACCTTAACATAAACAACAGTGATACCAGAAAAAACACATTTGGTACTTTTGTTTAGTGTCCATTCATTAATGTAAGTTTGCTTTAAATTGCAGATGTTTTTTTTGTTGTTGTTTTTATACATAGAGCAGTTACTGTAAATTGATTATTTAATAATTGATTTTGTTACAAAATATTACTTATTTTATATATATTTTTCACAATAACCTTCATGTTTATAATTTATTGTATGTTGATGGCTTAACTGTAAACAACACAAACAATGCAATAAATAGTTTTGAAGAAAAATCTGCTTTGTCATTGAACCTGAGAAAAACTTTGAAAATAACCATAATAATGCAGTCTTCATACTACAATAATAATGATAAAAGCAAAGTTTTTCACTGTGGGGACACTGTGTCTTTATAAGTACAATTTGACTGTATTATTTGTGTCCCCTTAAAAAATTGCTCATGAGAAATTATATATTTATTTCCCCCCCTTCTGTTTAATGAAATTTACACCCATGCGCAAATTAAATTGATTAAATAAAATGTAATAAATGGAACGAATAAATACCGTAGTTTACATTAGTTAGACATTATTTTGTTAATACAGATGTGTGTGTGACATTTAATATATAATTTTCCAAAGATATGTAAAAACTTCTACTTATTTTCAATCCTTTTTCGCACATGCGCAGTGCAAATCGTGTTTCTGGATTGGGAAGCCACAAATATGGCGCTGTGGAAGAGAATTCCCCCCTCTCCACCCACCAACTAGGATCATTTAGAAAGTGAAAGCTGCACTGGGGTTACTTCCTGGTAACCAGGTCCATTCTTTTTGGCGGTTCAAATCTTCTTCGATCATAAATATCGGGATTTTTTAGTCTACTGATCCGTGGAAATTGTAGACAAAATGAAGGGTGAGCTCGCGCACACAGACACAGTACACATTCTATGTTCAGGGATTTATTTATTTATTTTCCCCGACGCTTGCCAGATAGAGGGGGAAAATGTCGGAGAAGAAATTACGTGTTTGACTGCATTAATAATTCGTTTTTAATAATGCTGTTTGCATTTTTTTCCAGAAACATTCGTTTGTTTCTGCCTTGTGTTTTTCGGCGCGCGCCTTGTAATGGCTTCAGGTAAGAAGAATATTTGGATTAAAAAAAAAAGAGGTTAATTATTAAATCTTTCAGAACGAGGAGACATTAAAATAACATAATACATATAAAACCGAGCTGAGCTTTGTAGGGGTCTGGCTAAATATGGTGCGCTATAGACATTATAATTATTATAATATGTATTATGTTATTATTAGTAGCCTGTACAAGTACATTATACTGCAAAAGGCACGTGGCATTTACACTTACATGTGGTTCGAGCTTCCTTGAAATATGTTGCCACAGATTTAGAATCACATGATTGTATGTCTTTGGATGCTCTTGCATTATAATTTTCCTTCAGAGGCCTAAATCAGTCCCAGTATGACAATATCCTGCGGGCTAAATCTGTAATGGCATGTTTACAAGGCACATGTATATTAGCATATGTCATCACAATGTTTAAAGAAATCAGATTTCAAATCAGATTCAAATGACACTGATCAAGTTTCTTATCTTGACCACTAAATAAATGTATAATTAATGTTTCGGTTGTTTTGAGGACCATAAATAAAAATATTTAAAAAATATTATATAAATAATAATAATAATAAAAATTATTGCAGATGCCCCAGGGTCCTAGTTCCAATATTTCCCGTGCCATCCTGTATAAACTAGACAACATTTCCATTTCCCAAAAAATGTACAAATAAATAAATAAACAAACTTAGTTGGTTTAGGGTTAATATTTGGCGGTTATGTACTTAGTCTGGCCTACATGCAGAGTTTATAATGGGTCATTCTTTTACAGTTATATGCAGAGCTTTATTAGGTATTTAGTCCTATATTTAATATACATTTAAATTAAATATACTTTCCCACCTACCTTCATTTTAATATTATAATTGCGTTGTTTTTTTGTATTTAACACATTTTTCCCTCCCTCTTAGACACCATCACCGTAAACTGCTCTAAGAATATAATTATGGGTAAATACGGTTCCTCTGTGGTTCTCCCATGTTGGCTAACTCCTGTGACTGATGCAGAAAATTTGGAGATTCGTTGGTACCGCCCAGACCAGTTCAAAAATCCACTACTGTTATACCAAAATCGTAAAGTCATTACAGACCTTGTGGAAATGTACATCAATCGAAGCTCATTGACCCTGAGAAACCCACAGTCTGCTGGCCTGAAACAGGGAGATGTTTCCTTGAGGTTGGACAACATTGGTTTGTCAGATATAGGGATTTTTCACTGCTATGTAAGTGGAGACAAATCATATAACAGCAACACTGTGAAACTCAGTTTAACTGGTGAGTAGAAGTTTAAGGTTCAATATATGGATGATGTTTTATACTCATCTGAAAATCATCTTTCTCACCCTCCCTCTCCATCACTCTTTCTCTCTGTCTCCTTCATGTTCAGCTCTAGGGTCTTTCCCTCACCTTTCTCTTGAGCACCGTCATGACTCTGTGAACCTTAGCTGTTCTTCCTGTGGCTGGTTTCCTAAGCCGAGTCTCCTGTGGAAATCTACCAATGAAAAAGGAGATCTTTCTGAACGCCAATCCCCCATTTACAGTGAACAAGAGAACGGCCTTTTTTGCATTTACAGCTGGGTCATCCTTTCCTCTTCTGTCTCTAACTCGATGACCTGTTTAGTCACTCTGTCAGAAGATGAGAAGAGAAACGTGAGCCTGGAAATTGGGGCCGGCCTTCCAGGTTTGCTATGGAAACATTGTACATGTTGATATAAAGTTATGTCCAATTTGTAGGCGTTTAGTTGCTGGATTTATAGCCAATTCCAATACATGATAGTTGCTGTAGCAACAGATCATTTAGAGGGCTTTAAACCTTCACATGATCTAATACTAATAATAAACAATGTTATTTAACAAAGAATATGTATGATCACTGAAAATATGAAGCTAGGAGACATATGGATATATGTATTTGACTTGTGGAAGAAGTCTGCACTATTAATGATTTGAAATCATAGGTTTTGATGCATTTTACAACATTAAATCCAACTTATTAAATGCAATGTTAAATTTCATAATTGTATACAAACTTAGTGTACGCATACCTAATTACCAGTTCCATGTTAAGACTTAACAACAACTTCATCTTTCAGTTGAAAATAGTGGGGTGTGGAAGATTCTTTTCACTCTTGCACTGTTATGTGTTCTGGCCCTGGTTGGCATTTTCCTCTTCCGCTTCTACAGGAAATATAAATCAAAATCAGGTTATTTTTCTATAATTTATATATACAGGGAGTGCAGAATTATTAGGCAAATGAGTATTTTGACCACATCATCCTCGTTATGCATGTTGTCTTACTCCAAGCTGTATAGGCTGGAAAGCCTACTACCAATTAAGCATATTAGGTGATGTGCATCTCTGTAATGAGAAGGGGTGTGGTCTAATGACATCAACACCCTATATCAGGTGTGCATAATTATTAGGCAACTTCCTTTCCTTTGGCAAAATGGGTCAAAAGAAGGACTTGACAGGCTCAGAAAAGTCAAAAATAGTGAGATATATTGCAGAGGGATGCAGCAGTCTTAAAATAGCCAAGCTTCTGAAGCGTGATCATCGAACAATCAAGCGTTTCATTCAAAATAGTCGACAGGGTCGCAAGAAGCGTGTGGAAAACCAAGGCGCAAAATAACTGCCCGTGAACTGAGAAAAGTCAAGCGTGCAGCTGCCAAGATGCCACTTGCCACCAGTTTGGCCATATTTCAGAGCTGCAACATCACTGGGTGCCCAAAAGCACAAGGTGTGCAATACTCAGAGACATGGCCAAGGTAAGAAAGGCAGAAAGTCGACCACCACTGAACAAGACACACAAGCTGAAACGTCAAGACTGGGCCAAGAAATATCTCAAGACTGATTTTTCTAAGGTTTTATGGACTGATGAAATGAGAGTGAGTCTTGATGGGCCAGATGGATGGGCCCGTGGCTGGATTGGTAAAGGGCAGAGAGCTCCAGTCCGACTCAGGCGCCAGCAAGGTGGAGGTGGAGTACTGGTTTGGGCTGGTATCATCAAAGATGAGCTTGTGGGGCCTTTTCGGGTTGAGGATGGAGTCAAGCTGAACTCCCAGTCCTACTGCCAGTTTCTGGAAGACACCTTCTTCAAGCAGTGGTACAGGAAGAAGTCTGCATCCTTCAAGAAAAACATGATTTTCATGCAGGACAATGCTCCATCACACACGTCCAAGTACTCCACAGCGTGGCTGGCAAGAAAGGGTATAAAAGAAGAAAATCTAATGATATGGCCTCCTTGTTCACCTGATCTGAACCCCATTGAGAACCTGTGGTCCATCATCAAATGTGCGATTTACAAGGAGGAAAACAGTACACCTCTCTGAACAGTGTCTGGGAGGCTGTGGTTGCTGCTGCACGCAATGTTGATGGTGAACAGATCAAAACACTGACAGAATCCATGGATGGCAGGCTTTTGAGTGTCCTTGCAAAGAAAGGTGGCTATATTGGTCACTGATTTGTTTTTGTTTGGTTTTTGAATGTCAGACATGTATATTTGTGAATGTTGAGATGTTATATTGGTTTCACTGGTAAAAATAAATAATTGAAATGGGTATGAATTTGTTTTTTGTTAAGTTGCCTAATAATTATGCACAGTAATAGTCACCTGCACACACAGATATCCCCCTAAAATAGCTAAAACTAAAAACTACTTCCAAAAATATTCAGCTTTGATATTAATGAGTTTTTTGTGTTCATTGAGAACATGGTTGTTGTTCAAATTAAATCCTCAAATAAAATTAATCCTCAAAAATACAACTTGCCTAATAATTCTGCACTCCCTGTAGTATTTTATACATTCATGTGGTGTAGTGATCTTTTTCTGTGATATTTATTCTTGTCCATTTATGTTGCAGAATATAAGGAAGTTTGCAGAGGTAATCCTGTACCTTATTTACCTTTTCCTCATTTTATCAAATGGTTTTATTTACCTGGTGACTAAATTTCTAATGTGCTACACACTTTCAGATGAACAACCCAACGGTAGGTGCATACCTGCATTGCCATATAAAATCACTCAAAAAGTACTCAAAGTACTTCAGTCAAGCTTTTTTAAACATACTAGAGTGACATTTTTCTTACTTTAATCACATTAGAGATGGAGAGTTGCAAGAAAGATATATTTCTAAACCTTCATCATTTACAAAAATGATGTGTTTATGGTATTTATATAATCCTATTTATTTAGGTTTTTGCATTTCAGTTGTTACTGATTATTTTTTTCAATATAAATATGTTCATAAATATTACAATGTACATAAATATAAAAGTGAAAAGTGTTTAAAAAAAAAAAATCTTTAACAACTTTCTGTGCATTATGAAATAAAACATCTGGACATGTGCTCGTAAAAACAATCAAGGACGGTGTATTATGATGTGGCCTGTCACGAATCAACATTCTTTATTTTAGTATAAACACTCATCTTAGAGGCTTTGAATCAATACCCAAAGTTGAGCATATGCCATTCATAGTGATGTTATGCTAAACCCATTTTCACTTAATAATTTCTATTTTAGATTTTTCTATGGAGGAATTATGGAAAGAAACAGGTATGTCTCCCTATTCAAAATATGAGTATACAAGGAGGCAGGCTTTTTAATGCAGTTTTAAATAGCTGGGATAATAAGCCATAAAAGCCTGTCCTGTAACTTAATGCCCAGATGATAGTCAACTGCAATACAAATTCACTCAAAACTCAAACTACTCAAAACACTCCAAATCGTAATATTTTGAACATGCTGTGTGACTGGTTAAATTAATCATATTTTTCTCTCTTTACAGTGAACATTATATTAGATAAAGAAAGCTGCAAAAAAGAATTCCTTTCGTTTAACAAACAAGACGATGCGGTGAGAGATAATGATGAGGCTGCTAAAATTTATAAAGGATTTGGTTTTCCTTATGAATTATGTGTACATGGAAGAAACAAATTCAGCTCTGGCCGTGCATATTGGGAAGTTGGACTAAAGCAAACAAATGTTCCATGTAAGAAGTCGTGGCTGATTGGAGTCGCCAAAGCTTCATATACCATAAGTAACAACAAGGAGGATTTTTCACCAGGGAAAGGTTTTTGGTTCCTGTGCTCAGACCCTGAAAATGGCCTCCATGTTAACACCGAGCCAGAAATCGTACTTCCGAAAAACATAACACCAGAGAGCATTGGAGTTTTGCTAGATTTTAGCAAAAGTGAGCTTTCATTTTACAATGTTACAGATAGTGCTCATATCTTTACAATGAAAATCAAGAGGAATTCCCAAGAAGAACTTGTACCTCTGTTTAATCCAGGAATAGGGGATAAAGCGCCATTAAAAATAAACCCATTGCGCAAAATTCAAGCTGAGCCTGAAGGAAATGCTAGCGGCAGCGATGCAAATCAGCACGTATAAATTAAACATAACAAAAAAAAAAGGTTTGATCAAGCCTATTTATGACTATAAAGAGCAGTTTGTGTAGCCTAGTCATATCAAAAGTGACAATCCCAAAACAAATAAAAGTTAAATAAAAATCATTTATGAACATACACTACATTAAGACTGAAAACTGCTTAATTAGCGTAGATCACATCAGCATAAAGGCCGGGAGAGCTTTGAGCTCAGAGGAGGGAGAGCAGGAAGTCAGCTACAAGTTAAAACAGAACTAGCTTTATTTTGAAGTTTTTCACACTAAAATCGAGAACAAGATTAGCGAGATTGCAAACAGGTGTGTGATTTTCACTGCTTATTTTCTAAAAGCTCTGCCCTTCACACATAAACCTGGGCTTGGCTCCCCCCTCCACCACCTAGGACCACAAACACATCCAAAAACTTTTTTTTTTGTAAACCTTAAACCTGTGCTCTCGACTGGGAGGTATTGGGCTGCACCTTTTTTACATACCTCCAGTCCCCGCTCTGCCCTCTCAGAAAACACCATCATTAGAGACACAGGTACTGTCTCTGTCCCTGGTTTCAGGAGTTTGAGGTGGCATAGAGTACCTGGATTGTATTGCTTTTATCTGTGTACCCAACCTCATAGTCAACATCTCCAACTTGCCATGTAATTTAGAGCTCGATGTGGGTAATAATGAGTACTGTATCTTTTTAGTTACTTTTGTGCTAAAAGCTATATAGTGTATACCTTTTAACATTGATGATGCCTTTTCAGATGTGAAAGCTGTTAATTCTGTAGGCAGTAAAGCAATCCCATACTAATAGAGATGCAGGCTTTTGAAATGAGCACCGATTATAAGCTAGATGGTCCCTCTATTAAGTCCAGAGGACAAGGCATCCATGGTTTGGTTAATTTTGGATTAGTCTGACCATAGAACGGTTTTCCACTTTGCCTAAGTCTATTTTAAATTAGCTTTTCCCCAGAGAAGACAACATATCTGGAACATGTTCACATATGGCTTCTTCTTTGCATGAGCGAGTTTTACCCTGCATGTGGTAGTGGTAGTGACATAGCGAACTGTGTTCATTGTTCACAGACAATGGTTTTTGGAGGTGTTTATGAGCCCATGCAGTGATTCTCATTACAGAATCATGTCTATTTTCAAAGTAGCGTCTGAAAGCTTGAAAACCTATGAATTCTTTTTCTCATAACTTTATTAGAATTGTGGTTGTATATATGGGGAAAAAAGGGGGAAAAAAAGGGTTTTTTTTCCCCTTTAGGGGAAAAAAGCTCACCAGAGATTTGTCTCCATACCCCCCTGTCCCCTACATCTGCCTCTTTCACACCTGCATGTCTTCCCTCACCACATCCAGAAACCTCCTCCTTGGCCTTCCTCTTTTCCTCCTTTCCTCCTTTTTAAATTTCTTATCTGTTTTCAGGGTTTTCAAGAAAAAAAAGCTTGTGATGCCTTATATGGTTGTTATATGGATTTCAAGTTAGTAGTTGTATGCTTATTTTACATTTGTATAATTATTTGTATTTATAAGTTTTATAAGGTTTGTATGTCATGAAAAAAATCTGAAAATAAATACTAACCATTTTTCTTAAGTTGTTAGTAATTTATACACCTTTTACTCATCTCGAAGTAAAAATGTCACTTTTCTTCATATTTTTTATGTTAACATGCCAAATGTTTTAGGTCATGTAATGACTTGCAAATAGCTGTGGTTTAAGAAAACGAAAATATTTACAAACCAATTCGACTGAACATTAAATCCATTGACAGCTGAAGTAAATAATGTTAATTATCTCTTTACAAAGGTTCCTGTTCTCCTGTCCTGTGGGACATTGGGACATGTTAGGGCAGTAAGTTAGGTGAATAGGGCTGTGTTCCCTGGTGGTCTAGTGGTTAGGATGCGGCGCTCTCACAGCAGCGGCCCGGGTTCGATCCCCCGTCAGGGAACCGACCACAGCCATTAGGGTTGCACAAGCCAGTGCACTCTTAGTGCCGGTCCCAAGCCTGGATAAATGGGGAGGGTGCGGTAGGAAGGGCATTCAGCGTAAAAACGTGCCAAATCAAACGTGGATCATGAAAACAGATAATCCGATGTTGCGACCCCTAATGGGAGAAGCCGAAAGAAAGTTTAATAGGGCTGGGTATCGAGATCGATCTTTTTGAGCACTGACCGAATTGCCTCGTTACTATAGAGTATCTGAAAATTTATTTTCGTTCGGTACCAAATTTCGATACCTAAAGGTTTAATCTTGTCAATGTCAGTAAGCCAGTAAACGTGCTTGACATGCCCAAATAAAATGAGGGTGACTGGCTGTGGCGAAGCACCAGGGAAAATCGATAGTTTACACTGGTTTCGCCCAGAGTCTTACATGTGAGGCTGTAGTGTAGTGTAGAGTCCAAACCCCCGTAGCATAGATTTAAAAGATGTTAAAACAATCAAACGTGTGGCTACATTTTGCCAAGGTCTACAACAATGTCATGCGATATTTGCAATAGCAAGAGCACCGAGCCGGTGCAGTCATCCTCAGCAATTTCCTGTTCCAGGACCTCCTTGAAAATGCCCACCACAAGAGTCCTTCTCCATTACTGATGAAGATAGTGGCGCTATGACGGGCTCCGAGAGGTAAACAACCATACACAATCATCAAACTGCTTGTGTTCTTTTTAAGTTAAGTTAAAGTTTGTGAGTTGTGACTTAGTCCTACTGTATTTATTAGGACCTATGCTATCAGACTCAGAATCAGAAATAGCTTTATTACCAAGTATGTTTACACACACAAGGAACTTGACTTAGCGTCAGGAGCTTCCAGTGCAGGAAAAAGTACAGACTCAGCATGAACAATTGAAATATTCATAACTACACATTGTCCATCATAACTCATTTGTAAACTGCACCATTGGATTCTATGTATAAATGTGTGAGTTATAATGGACAATGTGTAGTTATGAATATTTTAATTGTTCATGCTGAGTAGAGCCTGTGGGGAAAAAAACGTATTTGTGCCTGGCTGTTCTGGTAGTCGTTGCTCTGTAGCGCTGACCAGAGGGCAACAGTTCGAACAGAGTGTGGGACTTTGAAAGAGTAAAGGTCTTGGCGATTGGGCGGTGGGGCACATATAATTCTCTCAGCAGTCCTGACTGTCCGCTGTAGCCTCTTGATGTCTGATTTGGTAGTTGAACCAAACCAGACAGTTATAGATCTACACAGGACACCCTCTCCCCATGATGGCCGAGTAGAACTGTTTCAGCAGCTCCTGGGGCAGGTTAAATTTCAGCTGGCGAAGGAAGTATAACTTCTACTAGGCCTTTTTAGCAATGGAGTCAATGTTATTGACATTATCAGTCAGCTGCGGGCTTGTCTGTCTCCTGAAAAAGCAGACATGCTAATTTTTCTGAGGAAGAACTGCTGAGTGATTCAGTGATCTTAAGCAGCAGTGAGCCTCACATATACTGATTTAAAACTGCTTAAACTTTATTCAAATTAATTGATTTAAAACTGTGATTAAAACTATTTGCACTGATATATTGTGATTTTGTTCCTTTGTGTAGTGGCTCAGGAGATAAGCCTGAAAAACATTTACAACCTGAAAAAATAAAATTAAAGTTTCTCTGAGATAATGTGTAATATAATCTTGTTAAAAATGATTTTTAAAAATCGGTATCGAATAAAGTTTCGTTCAGGAACCAGTATCGAATTCAAGGTATTGTTATAGAATATTTTTGAACGATATCCAGCCCTACAAGTGAATGGAATTGAACGACTTTGGAGAAGCTTTAAACCATTTTCTAGCCAGAATTTAGCCATTGGCAAAGTGGCAGGACTTATGAGCTTTTTCTTAGTATCTCCCAAAGAGGTCCATGAAAGGATAAGTAGTGAAAAATGAATGCTGTTTATGATAAAGGCATCAGAACACACTGTGCATTACAGTGTTTAGGGCCGTGTAGCTCCAAAACAGTCACAATGCTAATACTGACCCCTGTCTAACACCAAAAGCTACAATTGGCACGTGAGCCATGTGGATAGCCTGATGCAGTTGTGTCACTTGGCACTAAGTTCTGATGCTCTGATAAACGTTGTTGGCCCTCCAAGGTCAGATTGAGTATCTGTGGGATGTGTGGGACAAACAAGTAAATCCATCGACTCCTTACCTCACAACTTAAAGGATCTGCTGCTAACATCCTGGTTTCAGATATTATAGAACACCTTCAGAAGTCTTGTGGAGTCTATACACACAATCTACCTTAATAAATATCAAGCTGCAATTAAACACAGCACAAGCTCCAAAATGCAAATAAAGGTGTGTTATTTCTTGCAGTGGACATACATTAATCGGTGTGTCTAAACAGCTTTTCCTCTAAAATCTTTACAATGCCATTTAAGAAAACACAACCCGGAAAGCACTTATATAAGTCGATATTTACAGACTGTACACTTTCACAAAGCTAGCTATCACGCCAATACGAGTTTCTTATACTTTAAATCAACATACAGACAATGGTCTGGGGATAGAGGTTGGGGGTGAACATTAAAAAATATTTATAAAACCTAATGGAAAAAATAAGGTTCAAGTATGTGTGATACTTGGAGAGGGAGGGAAAAAAAACCCCTGAAATAAACGAAGGTAAAGTTGGTAAAAGATTAACATGATCACACCGGGATTTTAGCTTATATAAAATACTGCTGAATATATAACCATAAAAACAAACATTTAAAAATTCAGATTGTTGTAAGATAATTATTGGATGAAATAAAAGAAATGGGACAATTTTACATGGATTTCACCTCCTCTTTGTCTATAGGCAAATCTTAAAAAAAAAATTTGTAAAAAGGAGAGAACAGGAAATCCTTGGCTAGCTTCATTAATAATAATAATAAAAAGGTTTCTGTCCATGTTTATACAGACTTACATGTACACTGACTTTAAGGGGGAAAATACCAGGTTCAGTGCAACTTGATGCATTTACTCAATTTAATTTCATGATAATCAGTTCCAGTCCCTGGTGGTGTATTTAAATGTATTCTGTTTAAATAAAAATTTTAACATTAGTACAAATCGTTTACAGCATGTTTTCTCTCTCTTTTAGTTCAATTGTAGGGTTGCATTATTGCAGTGACTACAAATAAATCACTGGCTAGCTTGGTAGTTAGCGATTATCCCTTTAGATAATAAAGACAGCCATCATGCTTACTATATTTTAAGAACTTTGTATGTCATGAAGTTTATGGTTTATCAAATATGCAAATATGTTAAAAGAAGCTCGCAGGATTTTTATCACTCTGCGAATTTAATACCATAAATAGTACACTGGCTTGCTAGCATTAAAAAAATAAATAATAAAAAAGTGTTAGTTAGATAAAAAAGATTTTCTACTTACAAAATAATGCAGTAAAAGGTTTGTAAAATAGCAATATGGCTAGCATTGTCATGGGTTAGCCATCAATAGTATAGCTATGATTAGAAAGATATTCCAGTTTGGAGCTTTTTCTCTTAGCTGGCTAATTGTACACTGAGGGGTTGTCCTTTAAGTTGCTAAAATGAATAAGTTGCTAGCTAGATACTATTACACACTTAATTCTACATATTTATCTTTATAAATACAGTGGATAAAATAAAAAATAAGGTGTTGTTTAGCTAGTATCACTCATTTACATTGAATTATTATATTTATATGCTGGTTAGCTTTACACTTCATTGTTGTCCTTGGAGTAGTTAAAATGGATAGCTAGCTGACTGGGGAGCTGGTGTTTTACTGGGAAACCATTACTACACATTTAGAGGAATAATACTTCTTGAAATCGTAACAGCATTTTGCAATGTCGTCATCACTTGGTGTTGGTGTGTCACCTCAATGGGACTGGAACCGAGAACCACCTTCATAATTGCAATTCAACACGTTAGCGTAGTAGATTTGCTGTGAAAGTTTCTCTGGAACATGAACTTAACATGGTCCCAAAATAACTGTTTGCCAGTGACAGGTACAGAAATGTCAGATCTTTATACAGACGTTTATCATAATCAGTCCAATAGCGAGACTAGACCAGACATACAAGGTTAGCATCATCGTGTATTAAAAAAAAAAATAAAGAGTTCCTAGAGGAATAATTACATCCTTTGCTGCGGTCCATATGTGATGTGTTTTGAGTTGCTTTGTCAGGTGTTTTAAACACACTCCTCGGTCCCAGTGCAGGTCAATGGCGAGCATAAGAGGTCAGTTCATAGTTTATATTGACTAACTCTTGATGTGAGTATGTTTGGGGTGAAATGCTGAAATGTACAAGGACACAAAAGTATTGTGTTTGTGCGGGCAAGTGTGCGTGTGTGTGTGTCGTCACCTACTTAGTCCAACATTCCAGAGTGTGTGCGTGTCATTCTCTGTCTGTATGTGTGTATTCAATAGACACGCTTGTATACAGTCACTTACAATGTATAAGGACGTATAAGTGAGTGTGTGTATGTGTGTGAGGAGAAGGGGGGTCCAAATAGAAACACTGATGCACAGCAATCCAAAAAAAAAAAAAAAGTATGGTCACCTTTTCAAACCATGGTTCCAGCACTGAATGTGTGGGTAAGAGTCTCTCCCTCATTATTTGTGTGGTTTGTGAGGTGTGTGTGTGTGTGTGAGAGAGAATGTGTGTGCACGCATGCGTGTTGAGCTAACAGACAGCCCCTCCTCCGCGCCCCTGTTTCTTCAGTAGTTGAATCCGGTTGTGGCAGTAGAATTTAATGGCTCGCCAGTCACGCTGGTTGCTCACCAGTAGGGGGCAGTGCTGCAAACATCGCTCGCAGTCTGCCTTCGCTGGGACCCGCAGCTCCACGATGTTCCGCTTCAGGTGCGTTTCCACAGCGACCCGCTCTGCTTCTGACCACGGCCTCTTCAGTACACCACGTTTGCCTGAAACGTAAAGGAAATGTTCTGTCCAAATGCCATAACAATAACGTATTGTACAGAGGCTGTAAAAAAATTACATTTTGCCATTCACAATTGCCAACAAGGCTTAGGTTAGCAGGGGGGTGTTCTAGCTAGCATCCGTAATTCTGGCAAATTATGCATAACAAATCCAAATGATCATTTTTCATATAAAAGAATAAAATACATGCTACTGTGAATGAGGGATTAGACACAAACACATCTATGCTTTTCACTAAATGAGAAAGAGCATGCAGTATAAATTATGCGTTAAATCATTCTCTGGAACACATAACTACATGGCGTTCTTACCTGATTTTATTTGTGCACACCGCCTCTTGCGAGAACCTGAGGGGGCGGGTGTAGTGGGTGAAGGGACGGGACTGGCACTGTTTTTAGGTGGCCCTCGCCCGTTCACTCCTGCTGCCTTTCCCACCTGCGGTTTCTCATTACTTTTCTCTCCCTCTCCGTCTGACTCCTCCGAGAACGAATCCGCTGAATTCCCAGACATTACTAAAAAAGGAAGAGAAAAGAAAAGCAAATATTTAAAAATCAGTATCATTCAAACAGCAGAAATGCTGCCAAATGATTTTTGGTTTCCTTTTTCGATGCTCACCGTCCAGCTCGAGGCAGATGTGTTTGAGGCTCATTCCTCTGAACAACACTCCATCCCTCTCCCCATACAGCACGACACGGCCCACTCTGCCCATCAGCGCCGGGTCCTGTCCAATCCGGGCACAGCTCTGGGTGACGTGATACTCGTTGTGCAGGAAGTGCTCAAGCCTCTCCTTCTCTCCTTCATCCATCAGCAGGAGCTGGGTGAGGATGGCAACTTGCCTACGGGTGCGTGGTGATGTCAATGCTGTAGGGTTTTTAGCTCCGCTGGCACGCGCTAATCCACGCAGGAGGTCCGTGCCACGCAAAGGGGTGGCTGGAGAATGAAACGGCCGAGAAAACACGTAAGGGCTTTCAGGATCAACGTTCACATCCGTGGATGTTTTCATAAGCAAATCGAGGCAGGATTCAGAGTGAGGTGGTAGGATTAGCGACTGGATCCGACCGCGCTTTCCTAAAACGCCCACACGGGGCCGGTGGCACAAAACTTGCCGCTCGAAAGGGGACAAAGACGCTTCGAGAGGAGAGCTGGAGTTAGGGGAAGGAGTAATGCGGCTGCGGTAGTCATTTATGGTCAGCTTTGCCATCTCACACTCGCGATGGCGGTTGTAGAGGATGAGCAGCGCCAGGCTGGAGTGGCATAGCAGTCGCCAGGCCTCTGCCGAGCTGCTTGAACGTGAGAGGGAGAGGAAAGACGTGTGCTGCTGACGTCGGAGATACAAAACCAAGGTGGAGAGAGAGGACAGGAGGGGAGACACGTGGGAACGGTGAGAGCTGAGGAAGAGAAATACATTTAAGACAATAAATTTTTTACGTACACAGTAAAGAATCACAGAATCATTATTATTATTATAATTAGAGAGAATTAGAATGAATCTAAAACTTTAATTTAAACCACAATAAAGTGCAAAGCAGTGATGCAAAACACTACTTGAATACCTTGCACCATTCTTCTCTTCTCCACTGTCATCATCCCTCATTTCAGTCAGATCCAGCTCCTCATCTTCTATCTCCTCCTTTTCCTCCTCTACGTTTCGGCCTGGAGTGGGTGGAGCTTCCTCTTTCGCTCGTTCCATCTCCTCCTGCTTCTTTTGCTTCTCTTCTTTCTCCTTCTTCGACCGTCTGCCCCTTTTGGCTGGTGGACTACAGGACTTTTTCACAGTTGCTGCTGCTGTAGGAGCTGCGTTCTTTCTGGTTGTGGTGGTAGTGGGGGCAGGGCTCTTTTTGGAGGAAGGCCGGCGTGACGGAGGAGAAAGGGAGAGAGAGAATGACATGGCTGCTGAACCGGGACCAGACGTGTCACGAGAGAAGAGGTTGGGGGTGGTTGAAGTGGAGGACGAAGAAGCAGTGGGCTGTGGTGTGGTGAATGACTGTGAGCGTGTGTGTGGTGAGGACGGTGAGTTTGAGGGTCGCGGGCCGTGTGACAGTTCCATGGCGTTCCGGATTTCCGGTTGCTGATCGTGGTGCTTTTCAAGGTGCCGAGCAAGAGAGCGGAAATGGCGGCCGCAGTGAGGACAGTGCTGCTTCCTGCTTGCAGTGCGGCCAATGTTTATGTTTATGTTATTGTTTATATTTGTGGTGGGCGGGGCTAAAGGTGTCTGAAAAGGTGAGGAGGATGGCGGGAAGGAAAGAGAGCCGGGTTGAGACTTTTTTTTAGCCACGCTATTCGTTGTTTTCCGCTTCTTGCGCCGACGCATCATGCGGCCCCTCAGCTCTTCAAGGTCCTCGTCCTCTTCATCGTCCTCTTCCTCATCTTCCTCTTCTTCTTCATCCTCCTCTCGGTCTGAATCACTGGCTTCGGAGCGAGACAGCGGCGATGATGAAGGAGAAAGAGACCAGGAAGGTGTGAGGTAGTCTGATACTGTGAGAGATAGAGGGAGAGAGGGAGCTGCCTCTTCTTCCTACAAACACAAGTAGGCAAAGACTAGTGAAAAACTGCTGCACAGCAATATTAGTTGTATTTATATTTCATTTTCAATATACTATCAATAATACATACATTAACAAATAAACTTTTTTTTGCAGAACAAAAGAGACAAACATCAAAAAAAGATCATCCTTGAATTTATTTCCAAAATTTTATTTTAATGGCTTGTTATAATTATTTAAAAAAAAAATTTCCGGTCTACATGCTTAATGAGTTAATTACAGGAAAAATTTTATATCAAGATTTGGCGAAAGCATGTTATAAGTTGTATGTATATCTAAGACATATCACCTTCTTAATATTGCTGTCAGGATTAAAGGCGCATTCAAATCCACGTGGTGATACAGAGCGATGGAAAGCCTGGAAAAGTTACCAACAATCAGATATTCAATAGAAAAAACAGAGTGTTCTTTTACAAAAACAAATCAATAACTGAGCTTGATTACCAATGCATTTTCTCCCCACTCAGCCAAGTTGTAGTCCACTGTTATTTCCTCGCCTTTAGCAATATCTCTGATCGCTATGACGACCAGTCGTACCTGGCTGCCACAATGCACTTCTCTGATTCTGCAGTTAGGCGGTAGAGGGGGAAAAAGCACAGGGCCTCGAACACCACTGGCACCTTCTTCGCCTAGCTCCGATACACTGAGAATGTAATCATATACACCCACAAACAGCATCTCATTTAGAGTCTTGAGCTCGATTTTGGTTCTTCAATCTGAATGCGTGAGCTGTAAGAAAGAAAATCTCACCAAAGCTGTGACGGATCAGCAAGATAGTACGGACTGTTCGGAGGGGGAAGTCGGTCCTCTGCTTCGTCTGGGTATTGCCCCTCTCCTGTAAAACAAAGGAGTGTTTGCCATCATTATGTTCTCATCATGCCTAGTTTTTTTTTTATTGCAAATCTCTATTTAATACTACATCTGACAGTACCATTCGTGGTCAAATATAAATGACAGGATTACACAATATATGGATGACAATTTTCTCTGAATGAACAATTTCAATCTTTGTTAAACCTCCCATTCTAAAACCATGGGTGGTTTTGGGGTTTAGTCACCATTTTCCACTAGGAAATTAGGTCAACTCTTATAGGGACTTTGAGGAAGAGGAACAGGGTGCGTAAATAACTGTTAATACCTTTAATAAGACAAGTGAACATGTTTCCCCTCTAAGGGTTGCCATTCTCCAACAATAGAAATGTAACTACAAATGGATAAAAAAATCATATGATACACATACTTCATAAATTAAAAATTGATGCTAGGTAGTAAAAAACAGTTCAGGTGAACAGTAGCCCTGTCATTTATAATTGTCAAAACACACCATATCCACAGGTTCTCTGTTGCTTATATTTATTGTGTGCAATAAATAGATTACGTCTTACTCAAAAGGCAGAAAAAGAAATAAAAATAACCAATATGTGGGTAGTGCAGCAGGTTGCCAGGTTTAGTGTTATATTTAAACATGCATACAAAATGAAAATATAGGTCATGTTCTTTTGCAGGTAATTGAACCTACTTGTTCTCTGGACTACTAGTTTGTAATTCAGAACACAATACACTGAACATTAGAAAAGTGTGTGCGTGTGTGTGTGTGTGTGTGTGTGTGTGTGTACACACCTGGGCTGTAACTGTGCTCAGACAAACTTTCCTCTTCATCCTCCGTTACATATGCACGATCGCACACCTTCACAGGAGTGCCCTTTCTCTTTCGGCCACACACTCGCCTACAAGATGACAACACTTTCATTGTCACAATTACCACTTGCAGCAGCTTATAATATGTGGCACAAATCAAGGCCTATGCAAAGACTGTGATGGTTCCTGCAATTTGTGCCATGTGACTGGCATGACACAGGACAGTACTTTGCAGTCCCACAGAACATTTTCATACAAAAACAGGTTTATCAATGTTTTATATTCTAGTACATAGTTGTGTGTATGCATGTATATGTGTGAGTACATGACACAGTACTTTGCAGTCCCACAGAATGTGTTTTCATACAAAAACATGTTCATCAAGGTTCTATATTGTGTGTGTGTGTGTGTGTACATGACACAGGACAGTACTTTGCAGTCCTGTTCATACAAAAACAGTTTCATCAATGTTCTCTTATTTTTCTAGTACATATTTGTATGCATGCATGTATGAGTGTGTGTGTGTATATGTGTGTGTGTATATGTGTGTGTGTATATGTGTACATGACAGTACTTTGCAGTCCCACAGAACGTGTTTTCATACAAAAACAGGTTCATCAAGGTTCTAGTACATATTTGTATGCATTTATGTATGTGTTTAATTGTGTTTTTATATATATATATATATATATATATATATATATATATATATATATATATATAATGCATTATACATGCACATGTACAGATAAACGTGGGAATTAATAAATCATTAATAAAGATGGCTGTGCTTTGTTGCAGAAGCATGCAGTGTTGTAATGAGCACAGTGACTGGTTTGATTGGGGTATAAACACTGTCCATGCACATCTACAGCTAGCATAGCTACAGGTAACGATACAGCTAAAATAGCCTATTGAATGTTATTTTATTTGCTTGCCGTGCAGCCCCACTTTAAACATTTCGAATGACGGGGGAAATAAATACGATTTGCAGTTTGAAAAACGGTAAAGAAAACTGCGCTCCGGTTTAACATGCACGGCTGCTGTTATATGGACAAGAGAAACAAACACGTTAGCTTAGCACGATAGCCGATGGGACTGGAACCCTTTGGGCTGCTTAAAGACAGAACGCATGCGATTCTTTAGCATTAACGTATCGCCCCGTTTCCGGCCCGGAAAACGGATTGTTCACTAACCCCCGGGGTGGCGGAGGCTTGCCACCGTCTCCATCGCTGTCGAGAGTCGGTGGCTCCCGATAGTCGAAAGGCGACCGTACGTTCTCCGCCATTAGGGCTCCGGTAAAGGCTGCACTGCGCATGCGTACTCCGCCATTAGTGCGAGTACAGTAGTACCTAACCGCTCCGATGAAAGGGTTTCCTGCGCATGCGTAGTTTGCAATCAGGAGTGGTTTTGACATCTTGAAGAGCTCTTCAGTTTGTGGAAGATATAAGCAGAACCTCTATAGAAAGACAGAACCAAGGTATGACAACCTAGCAAACCTTTAGGAAAATACCTGCTTTTTGCATTACCCTCTTGAAATTTCCCTGTGCAGGCCTCATCACATCAGAACACACTACACTATACACTCTACACGGTTGTTCATGTTTCTTAGTAGCTTAATTAAATAATAATAATAATAATAATAATAATAATAATAACTATAATAATAATAATATTAACAATAAGAATAATAACAATAACAATAATAATAATAATAATAATAATCCACACAAAATCAAAAAGAAGGTCCTAATGAATATTAACAAAAGCGAAAAAGTCATTGGAGTTGTTGAAGTTTCTATTTGTATTATTATTATTATAAATATACAGCCTATGTCATTTCTATTCTGTTAGCTAGTTGAAAGATAAGCATTGCCCATTTTCTGAATTCTCTGGAAAATATATGGCTTTACTAAAAGAGAATAAAATTATAGTAAATGCCATTCCATGTGCTTGGAATAAGAATTCTTTGTGAATAACATTTTCAACAGACTGAATTTTTTTTATTACTGGTGAAAATACACTCCTGAACACAATCTTAAGACGGGGGGAAACATTCCAAGTATTCGCATTTTGTGGTGGATCATAACCAGGTTGTAAGTACTGCTTCAAAATGTCAAAAGAAGAAAAAGTAGCAAGAGACAAAAAATAGAGAGTAGGCAATTTATTAAAAACTGCATTTACACTCAGGCTGATCATCAGCTGATCAAAAGTTTAAAACCTTTGAAATACCCACAACAGAACTAAACTTTCTTTCGGCATCATCCGCATGTTTAATTTGGCACATGCTTTTTTTTTAACACTGGATGCCTTTCCCTCTCCATTTATCCAGGCTTGGGACCAGCACTAAGGTTTGTGCAACCCTAATTACTGGGGTTGGTTCCCTGACCGGAGATCGAACCCGGGCCGCAGCGTTGAGAGCGCCACATCCTAACCACTAGACCACCAGGGAACCTAAATACCCACAGCAGGACTAAAAGTCTCAAAAACGGTCTCAGTAGTGAGTAGCCCCATACTTGTTGATAACTTCCATCCCCAAACATTCTTAAGGGGATTTAGATCAGGGGAACATGCAGGATGGTCCAGAAGTATTGTCCTGGAAGTCACTTGTCAAGCGGGCGTTGTGAACTGGAGCGTTGTACTGTTGTAAGACCAAGTCATTACCACATAGACGAGGGCCCTAAGTCAAGAGGGATGTCTGCTGCAACATGTCCACATAGCCAGCTGCCGTTTGACGCCCCTGCGCAACCTGAAGCTTCATTTTCCTGTTGAAGGAAAAAAGCACCCCAGATTATGATGGAGCCTCCTCCACTGTGCCGTGTAGAAATCATCTCCTGTGGCCTCTGCTTGTCATGCCAGTATTGTTGGAAGCCATTAGGAACATCCCGGTTTTTTCTCGTCCGAGAATTAAACTTTCTTACATCTTTCAGTGTCCCATATTTGGTGCTCTTTTGCAAATTCCAAAAGGGCAAGTTTGTGGTGTGAAAGGAGATGTGGCTTTTGAAGACGTTTTTTGTTCTTTAAGCCTTTCTCTCGAAGGTGTCGTCTTATAGTGATTGGGCTGCAGTCAGTGTCAGTAAGGGCCTTAATTTGGGTTGAGAATCGGCCTGTGTCTTCACGGACAGCCCTTCGGATCCTCCGGCTCAGTGCAAGTGAAATTTTTTTGGGTCTACCACATTTTTGTCCCAATACCTCTCAGGATCTTTTAAGAAATTTAAAATGACTGTCTTGCTGCGTCCAACCTCGGCAGCAATGGTGTGTTGCGAGAGCCCTTGCTTGTGCAGCTCAACAATCCTGCCAAAAACAGAAAGCCTTTTTGCTTTTGCCATCAGGAGATCATGACAGTGTGACTGTCTGAAGGACAATGACATTAAAGCCATACTTTTGCACAGATTTGAACTTTTAAAGGCTATGGTCTTAATCTTTTGAACTTGGTTATGATCTAAATACTTGGAATGTTTCACCCGGTTTTAAGATTTTGTTCAGAAGTGTATTCCAGTATCCCTTTTTTCCCAGTAGATGGCAGTATTCAACCTCATTTGGAATTACGTCTTTGAAGCTCTTTCAGTGTACCATATACATACTTAATATAGAGCATGAAGACAAAATATTCTTGTAAACGTTTTAAATTAATTATGGTGTTTTAAATTACGTAAATATATAGTATAGGGCATTCAATATCTCAAAATTATTATTAGTATTATTTTTGTAATTATTAACTAACTTTCTTTTGGCTTCACCCTCTAGGGGTCGCCACAGCGGACAATCCGCATGTTTGATTCTGCACGTTTTTACGCTGGATGCCCTTCCTAACGCAACCCTCCCCATTTATCCGGGCTTGGGACCGGCACTAAGAGTGGCTGGGGTTGGTTCCCTGACCAGGGATCGAACCCGGGCCGCAGCGGTGAGAGCGCCACATCCTAACCACTAGACCACCAGGGAACATTATGTTTGTAATTATTATTAGGGTAAATTCCACTCCACTTGCAATTGGCATGATTTGATTGGTTGTCGAGGAGGGATTCCAAACGCAGATTGGCTGTCAGTTATCTGATTGTGGTGATTTTTTAATTCGTTGAGAGAACATGATCAAAACAAAAACCGAGATACAGTGGTACCCCGCTTATCGACCTTAATCCATTTCTCAAAACCGGTCGAAATGCGAAAAGGTCGAAGAGCGAATGTAATTATCCCATAAGAAATAATGGAAAACCAATTAATCCGTTCCTGACCTCCACCGATACCCATTTATTAACAATTTTTGCCCTGTTTTTAGCAGTATCAATACTAAATAATACAGGTACATAAATAATACTGTATATAATTGTTATGCAGCGTAATGAGCGGAGGCAAAGCCGGAGCACAGTTTGCTTTGGTTTAATGAAAACACGGAGAGTTTAACACAAATACACACACACACACACACACACACACGGCAGTCCATAGAATCCTGACAAACGAGAGAGAGATATCCGTGGTACTCCCTGGAGGGGCGAGGTCCACGCGCGAACGCACGGGAGGAAAAAGGTAATCCGGGGTGAGCGCGTGAAGTCCGGAAAGGAAGAAACGCATAGGAATACATGTGACAGGGAAACCACAGACAAACATGCACCAAACACCTTCACATACCAACAATAACTGAAAAGGAGTGTGGGTGAATGAGGGGTTTATATAGGAGCTGGGGATGAGTGAATAATGAGCCCAAGGTGTGCATTGTTGAAGCCGGGGGCTTCAGGGAAAGTGGAGGTTTTGACAGCCGCCGAAGGGGACGTGGCAGGTGGATTTCTGACAATAATACAGTAAAAAGTATAAATTAAAAACATTACAAAAGTAACAAAAAAAATAAATGCTCCACATGGGAAGGGGTTAAAAAAAGGTCGATAAGCGGGCATTTGGTTGTTCAGCGGGCGCAAATTTCGGTCGAAAATCTGTTCGCTAAACGAAAAGGTCGATGTCCGAGCCGGTCGATAAGCGGGGTACCACTGTATAAAAAATCAAAACTTTGGAAAAAACATGAACCTTATTGGGAGACCGCATATCATTTTTGGCTCAGGATAATATCAATCTTGTGTCATCACATTGTAGAAGGCTCTGGACCTACATCAGAGAAAGTAGAGGCAGGAGGCAAATTGGTAGATGCACAGATGCAAATAACACGTACTAAGATTATTGCATGTTTAAATATTATTATTTGAACTGTTATAAACAGCAGGGATATAATAATAAACTGCAAATTTTGGAAGGTAGCTTAAGAATTTGATATATGTGTGTGTAAACTTTGCCTTCTGACCTGCACTCTCAACACACTGTATAGTTTATGTATGTATGTCTCTAATTATGGCATAAAAACAATCTAGTAAGGGTCTGTCTATTGCCTGAAATTTGCATTTGTGTAGAGAATTCCTTTTTTAGGACACCACTGAGGTGTAGTATATTGTCTGTATATATACAGTTACAGAACAGAAATTTTTTAGAGAAATTACAGAACATTTATAGTTCTAGTCCCTTTCTAGTTCTTCTCATGATTTCTTCATCTTGCCATCTCAGGAGGTTTTCTACTGTAATTGCATCTGGTTTTAGAGATAAACGTAAACATTTCAATTAAACGTCCTACTATTCCACCACGTTATCAGCCGAGGTTGTGTGCTAATATTATTTCCGTTCCTAAAAGTGTCTCTTTCTGATTATTTTTAATCCAATAAATGTTAAATAGGTGACTTCATTTTGTTGCCCAAAACCTGCTTGATGAGCATGGAGTAGAGTTGCCTAGTGAAACACAAAGACAGGAGCTTAAAATTTATTCACAGAATAACAAATAAATACCACAACACAAACTTGTATCCAAAATGATTGCCTCAGACAGCAGCATGTAGTTAAAGCAGTGAATCCTGAGATTCAATTCATTTTTATTTGTATAGCGCTTTTAACAATGAACATTGTCTCAAAGTAGCTTTACACAGATAATCTGGTGAATATGTTCTTTATAAGTGTAAGTTTGCCCCTGATGAGCGAGCTGGTGGCGACTGTGGCAAGGAAAAACTCCCTGAGATTCATAGTTTTATAGGGAAAGCTATAAAGGTCAGAGATAGTAAAGCCATCCAGGCAATAAAGAAAATTAGACAGAAAAGAAATGTTTCTTTGGGCCATTAAGGTGTAACCCTATCAAAAGATTGAATGAATCTTTATAAATGTGACAATGCATAAAATAATAATTGCAAAACATTGCCAGAGATTTGGGTATTTTTGAATGTAAAAACGTTTACATATATAATAGATGGTATCAAAAAGTTTTGAGACTAGCAATATTTAAAATAAAAATAAATAAATAATAAAAGCACTTTATTTATCTACGTTTACACACGTTATGAGTGTTTTTCTCAAAGTGTGTCAAGCTCCTTCCCCTATTCCCACTGGATCTCCACAATGGTGCGTTTGAGCTGGATCTCCATTTTTGGAAGAGGGCGAAGGTTGCAGAAGCCAAATTTGGCTAGTATGGTGGGTGCAGAAGTAAGATCATGTTGTTTTGGCAAGAAAACCAGTTGCACAGGTCCTGACGTACACACGAACGACGTCTTTTGGCACACTGACTTATTAAGTTTGGTGCTCTCTGTGACTGTGTGCAGGATTGTGATGCTATCTGTTGGCGTGTTACAAAACTAGTCTTGAAACTTTTTGATACCACCGTGTAGCAAAACAATCTATTTGATTGGGTCCTAGAAAAATCTGATCTGAAAATCTGAAGTACACACTACACTACATTCCTGAATAATTAGAATTATTATCTATAATAGAATGAGTGAAGAAAGTGAACATGCACTGACTTGTTCACAAAAGCCTCCGAATTGGAGGATAGAACATGATGAACTATGTGCACCCTGGAAAAATATTGTCTTTGAATGTGCACAATGGATCTCTTTCTGGGATCACCTCAGAAAACATTAAAAACACCTCAGAAACACCTGAACTTTACTAGTTGTCACCATAACTATAAATGGAACTATGCATCAGGGTCTGGTTATAAGCATAATTAGACTGCACACAATGACAAGTCCTCAAATAAACTGTAAAGTATGTTTTATTTTTGCTGGTGGAACATAGGCTTATGTGGCAATATGGCATCAGGAACCGATCCAATATCTTTTGAATAAATCACACCAAACAGTTAGTTAATTTTTTTATTTTATTTATTCATCATGCTCCACACCATCCTCTAATAAATAAAAATACAAAACAAATGTAATAGTTTCTACATTCTCACATTTTTTTGGTGAAGCAGTTAGTGTGGAAAACTGTGTATCTTTGTGGTGTTTAAAGCAGTTATTAACAGGTTTGCAAACAGACTGCTACAACACTTTGCAAAAACTAAGCAGCATTAAGTAACTTGTTACATTTTCACAGCGTGTTACCGGCACAAATTCTTAACAGGTTTAGTAAAAAAAAGAAAAAAGAAAGTAAATAAATACATAAAGAAAAAAGTTGTTCATATAAAGAAAGAAAAAAGAAAACTAATATGATGCTGGATAAAATGTTAGTTCATGTTGCGGCAACAATACTTCCATAGTTCACAATTAAACTCCTCTCCGCTCTCCCCTCAGGATTAGCACTAGGAGTATTTAATAATGGAGTGTATATTTACTAGCACATTTTTCAACAACAACAAAAAAAACTATCAAATATTAGCAGCAAAAACAATGTGAAATTAAAATATTTTGTACAGTCAAGTTGCCCTCAATTTGGCACCAAATGATGCCAGGATCATATCTAACTTAGATCCTAATCAGCTTCTCTTTGAATCAGTCAGGATGCAAACCAGGAAGTATTCTGTATTAAATGTTTGCTAACTAGCTAGCAAAATAGACTGAAACCTGCCATATATATTAGTTTATTTAGCCTAAAAATTTCAATGTTTTATAGTATATGTTTTCTGCTTATTTGCTGTTCTTGTATTACATAAAGCATGAAAAGCCTAAGATATGCGTCTGACATTGTCTGACTAGTCAATATTTTTCTTAATAGTGCAAATCAGTTTCAATAATCTGGTAGACAACTTAAACATTTTTAAAACTAAGGGCCTTATTCACATGGCACACATTTGCTAGCAACTGGCAACCATAAGGTAGATAGTTAGCAAAGAGCCTAATGAGTTTTCATTTAGCTTAAAATTATAGCATTTGCCCCAATTGATGCCCATGAGTATCGTTGTATAATCTTGTTAGGCTATGACATTTCTAACTCCCCGACTAACAAATACCTAGCTATGATACCTAGTTAGCTTTAGGCTATAAACTTTTTGACCAAAGTCAAATACAATCTGATTATGAAGACTGAATGAATCTATAGCTAATAACTAAACTATCGCTTAATTGTAATGAACAATTCTTCCAAAAAAACAAAAACAAAACTAAAATAGAGGGATAGATGGACACTGAAGTCCTTTGGCTGCATGGTATTATGAACAAAACTGATGACTCAACACTATTTCAGCTTATTTGAAAACTTGCCAGTTCAGTCCACTGAAGTTGTTGGCAAAGTTACCTCATGAAATTGAAGTCGTTTAATGGGCCTAATTCAAATGTCTGTGCGAACCTATTGACACGGCCTTGTGAGCAGTTTCCTGACCCTGGAAACCTGCCCATATTACAATGATGTTACATTTAACAATGTCATTGCAGGCAGTGAAACAATACTTATGAAACTTTTTGCAGCACATGAGCAGTGTTAGTCCTTTTCAGTGTGTCCTTGACCTTTAAATTCTTACTGAAGAATTAGAGCATTAGTGTCTAATGTCCTTTAACATCAGAATTGTTAAAAAAATAACATTTTGCATGTGTGTATAGTGTGTCTATTATTGTGATATACAGGTCACGAGCACACTGGCAGCTAACTTTTTAAGCAGGCTAGTTAATTTTAAGTTTGTTTCTTTAATCCAACTTCACTAGAGGAATCAATCAATCAAAGAAAGAAAGAACATTAAAAGACCAACAGCCATTTGTCAAGCACTGAGAAATATAAATCTGTCTAGCAGCATGCACAATACCAGTCAAAAGTTTGGACACACCTTCTCCTTATTTCTTTATTTTTATTAGTGGCGGGCCGTGCATTTGGAAATTGTGCCTTCAGTGGGAACTTACCCAACTTAATCCACCACCTAATACCATTACTAACAGGTCACAATTATTGAAACCATCAATACAATACAAAAACGCAATATAACAACCCGTGGCATTACAGAGAGAGAGAGAGAGAGGTATTTTACATATTGAGGGTGAATACCATTTTACTAAAGCAAGAAATCCATTTAAAAACAACTCAAAACCTCTACACTACAACCGCAACTGTGCCACGTACATCATCTGGAGCAGTTCAGAATCAATATTGACTAATAACATGACAAAAACGTTGAATTGTAAATAAAATACAACCTACTCACCAGAGATGCAGACTCATAATTTGCACCATTCCTCAGATGCTGTAAGCCAGTGGTACCGCTCGTATTCACTGGTCTGGAAGTGGAGAACAAACCCTTGCTGAGATAAGCTAGCTAGCTTCGGGATTGGCCGACCTCTCCTAGCCATCTAACTTTTCTTGAAAATAGATTTTTTAAGAATGTCCGTGACCAAATTAATTTATCTTGCTCTGTAGGCATCAAAAAGTCTAACTCAGATGTATTAATGTGTGCAGTGCTTCAGACGTGTTTTGCCAGTCAAACTTAGCTGTAACAGTTTCCCTCTGACCAACTAATCAGAGTACGGAAAAATGCTGATGCTACTCTGGGCCAGCTAGCTGCCCTGTGAGACGAATATGAAATCGGATTGGTTAAAGAAACAAAGCTATTTATGAAGTCCAGCAGAACAGACTTTGAAGCCTTGGGCGATTAGATTGAAGGGCAGCACACAGAGGCTGAAATCTGATTGGACAAAAAAATCTAATAGCCACATACACGTACTGGAAGCAGTGCAGATAGGAGAAACGCAACGAAATAAAGAGAGTAAACTTTTGGAAAATAAATTAATACAATTTCATGGAACAAATATTAGAATCTAGGTTGTAAATGTAGGTCAGTGCTTCTGATGTTTAGGCCAGCAGAGAATGCTTTGCTGGCCCTGACCGCCCACCACTTATTTTTAACATTGTACATAAATAGTGAATACATCCAAACTTTAAAATACAAACTATATGGAATTATATAATAAATACAAAAAGTGTTAAACAACCCAAAATATGTTTTCTTTAAATTTCCTTTTATTTGTCAAAAGTATCTACATTTAGCTTTAATGAAAGTTTTCATAAATGCTTTTCGTAGACAAAGTGCCAGACATATTTTAACACCCACTGTTTAGAGGTGACTACATTCAGGCCTTCATGGTCGAACTGCAGCAAAGAAACCATTACTTCGGAATAACAATAAGCAAAATAGACTTGTTAGGGCCAAGACACACAAGGAATGGGCTTTAGGATCAGTAAAAAATTGTCATTTGGTCTGAAGAGTCAGAATTTTTTAATGTTTTATTCTTTGTTAGATGTATCGAGGGTGAAGAAGACGGTTCCTAAATGTGTTTCCCACTGTGAAGCATAGAGAAAGAGGTGTGGTGGAGCTTTGCTGGTCAAAACTGTTAGTGACAGTCAAAATTGAGGGCAAACTTAACCAGCATGTCTACCTCAGCAATTTGTAACGACATGCCATTCCATCTAGTTTGCATATAGTGGGACCATCATTTGTTTTCTAACAGAACATTGACCCCAAACACACCTCTAGCTTATGTAAGATGTATTTTTTTTCCAAGAAGGAGAGTGATGAAGTGCTGCATCAGGTGACCTAGCCTCCACAATCAAACGATTAAAATCCACTTGAGATGTTTCGGGATGAGTTAGACTGGAGAGTGAAGGAGAAGCAGCCAACAAGCTCTCAACATTCCTGTGAGCTCCTCGAGATTGACCAAGAGAATGCCAAGAGTGTGTAAAGCTATCCTCAAAGCAAAAGGTGGATAAGTTGAAGAATTGAAAATATAAAACATATTTTGGGTTATTTAACAAATTTTTGTTTACTACATAATTCCATACATGTTATTTATTAGTTTGGATGTCTTCAGTATAAAAATACAATGATGAAAATAATAAAAAGAAAAAACACTAAAGGAGAAGGTGTGTCCAAACTTGTGACTAGATCTGTAGCTGATTATATGATTATATTATATTCATGATGTCATTCGTAAGGGTGGGAAAGATGACACGGAGCAACATTGCTTCACGTCATCCTGATTTTCCACAATCCTCTTTTTATTACAATCGCTATCGTTAGTATAGCTACAACACAACTGATTAAAAGAGAAATATTGACCAATCAAAAAAAAGCAACAAAAACAAAAGTTATGCAGGTAAACAAACAATACAAAGAAATAACTGGCTGATAAATGTAACAGTAACTAAACAAAGAAAAATCCGTCCTCTACTGACTGGTTAGAAAGAAATCCCCTACCTCAAGAGAGATATAGCTAGGAAGTAAAAAAAGCTAACCTATAATGAGGATTTATCAGAATACTGTTTGATTCTCAAATCTAAATGGTCAGAAGGTGTTGAATCATTTTAAGGGTTATATTAATGCCTTTGTTCTATTTTATCTTCTTATAAACAGATTTGAGGAAAAAAAGTCTCCAGTGTCAGAGGGAAATCTGAGTTTTATGTTTTTTGACACAAGAAAGTCTTGTCCCAGAGGAGTTTGTTTTTATGGTAACGGAATTATTATACATTTTTTTTTAAGTATGTAAGAAAATCTTTCATACATTTTTTTTTCTTTTTCTTAACTGGTCCACAACATTTTATTTGACTATAAAGAGATGCGACAACTAAGGAATAAAACACAATGATATGTTGTTATTGAATCGGTTAGTTCAAGTTAAGTAGTTTAAGTTTTTTAATAGTTATTTTGTGCCTCCAACAATATGACAGCAAAATCCTTATAATGGACTTAGCTCTACTCTCATTATCGTTTCATTTAAAAGAACAAAAAATATCACAATAAAAATACATTGAAATAATAGCTGATTTGGTTGGATATAGTTCCATTATTTTAGGGATTGTTTCCATGCATTTTCTCCATAATATACTCTTTAGTCTTAGCTCTTGTAAGGGAGAGCTACCAAACGGGTGATGGTGATGTACATCACCTGCGTCCTCTGAAACATGTAAAGTCAAAATCTTTTCACAGGGCAAAGGGCAATGTCATAGTCTGAGGAAAGCACTATCCACCCCCTTCCACATATGATTCCCATGACTGGCTAGTGTCATTGCAAATCGTGGAAGAAAGATTATAAAACTCACCCCATCATCTTTGGCATTCAATCTCATGATCTCCAGATGACAGGGTGAAAAAAAAAGGTTTCTGTTGCAATCCTTGCATGCAAATTATAACATTTTCAACATACAGTCATAATGCACAAATTTTATTACCATCCTTGTCTTATTCTTGAATCAACATGGGCAGGGCTAAACCGAATTGAATTAATCTCGCTTGTACGCGTGACTACTGTTTTTAATGAACCAAAAACTGTTTAACTAGTTAGCTCGCTATCTTTTTAACATTGGATGCCTGGTGCTAGAGAGGTAGCATTAAATAAATTGACTATCTAGCTGGCTCACGTTAGCTCTGTGCAGTGTATAAGCAGATAGCTTGCTTTGCTGATGTTTTATTTATACCATTATATTGTGCATTTAAAAAAATGTCATCTATTAATCAAGTAAATGTGATGAGCAAAAAAAAAAGAAAAAAAAAAAAAGGAAAAACCGAGCCTCATCCCTGCTGGCTGTGTTATATGGGAATATCAAGATTTACCCCACGCACGATGTAATTATCTAGAGTTATTGCTCAGAGTGGAGGAGGTGAAGGGCGTTAGCAGCTGAGTCGCTCCAGTGGATCAGCTCCAGCAGAACTCTGTAGGTCCAGAGCTTAGTGGCAAAGCTGCCTGAACCTTCGACCTCATCCAAACCCTAAAAGAAACACATACAACACCCTTACCATCCATGTAACCTTGGAATAATTTAATGACAAATATTACTGCAGGTTATTAATGGTATGCACAAATCTAAAATTCAGTAACCAAAACAAGAAGAAACACTGGCTGCTAAGCATTCTTCCACAAATTGAATTTGCTTAATCCAATTGTGTACGTGAGTTACACAAATTAACTGCATTACGTTAGAACAGTTTGTTTCTGTACATTTAACATGAGTTCATCATCAATTTTTCAATGCTCTGGATTAAATCACTCAACCTAGAGCAGGATGGAACAGCTGGAGCAGTACAGCAGTGACATTTTCGCTGCACTATTTTTTTTGCATGTGCATTTATCTTCTTAGTTTAGTACTACAGTTCTTTCCCGTCAGTTGAAATCAGTTTTCCTCTCAGGGATCAGCCAAATGCTCCCACAAGGTCAAAACTGTTATTGTTTCTTATTACTATGAGGACATTTCGTCCCCAGTAGGGATGTAACTGTATACGAACACATTATTCTGAAAGAGCAGATAGGAATCAAAAAAGCACTATTCCTTCTTCATAGTTCTTTTTTTTGTTGTTAAATAAATATCTGTATGTATGTGGTGATAATATAGTATGTGGCA
Source organism: Silurus meridionalis (assembly GCF_014805685.1). Taxonomy (NCBI): domain Eukaryota; kingdom Metazoa; phylum Chordata; class Actinopteri; order Siluriformes; family Siluridae; genus Silurus; species Silurus meridionalis. Next base: position 9,768,518 of record NC_060911.1, on the reverse strand, counting down.
AGTGGCTTTTACCTCAAGGTTAGAAACCCACACACACACAGAGGAGTGAGAGACAGAGTGAGGGAGAGGTGGTTTATTTTTCTTACAGACAGTCTCAGGGGAGAGATAGACAGACGAGAGTGTGAATGAGAGACAGTGAGAGAGACAGGAAGAGACAGGAAAAGAGAGAGAGAGAGAGAGAGAGAGAGAGAGAGAGAGAGAGAGAGAGAGAGAGAAATAAATAAGAGGGCCAAAGAGAGAAGAGGTGAGTTGTCTGTGTGTGTGTAAATGTGTTTAATAACCAAAATGTGTATGAGGGGAAAAAGCAGACAATATGAGGTATACACATCACTTGTGGTCAATAGTAATAATGGTTTCAATGATGAAACACTTATTCCAATGATGGAATAAGTACACAAACCATGTACTTGAGTTAAAGCATGGATACACTAGGTAAAATATTACTCTAGTAATATTTAATACGTAAACGTATTTGTAAATATACTCAAGTATAAAAAATATACTAGCATTTATTATGGCTATAAAGTCAGATTATCATTTTTGTCACGACTTTGCTTAATCAACTCAGTTTATGTGAAAAGACTCTATTAATATAATGATATTAATTATTCAAACACTGATTGATATCTATTAAAATTAACATGAACCCAAAACCTTTTTCTCAATTACATAAAAAAAAAAAATTAATTAAAAAAAACGCACAGATAAGGGCATGGGTGTTGTGACATGTTAGAGTCTTGAGTTTCTTCCATCATTTATTACTCTTAGAACTATTAATATTCTGCTTGCTGTTGTACTGACGCTAAACTGTAATTCTGTTTAAAAAAATGCGCTCTACCCTGATTGGTGGCTTGCTTCGTGTATGGCCAGTTACGTTTTTATCAACTCATAAATAAAAGATAATGACTGCTTTAGCAAAATGTAATTGAGTAAAGATATTTGACTTTAAAACGTAGTGAAGTTAAAGTCTTCCCAGATTGAAATACAGACACAGAAACAACATGCAAACACAGGAACAACATGCAAAGCTCCATAAAGACAGTAACTAGAGCTCAGGATCAAATCAGGATCCCCTGAGTTTTTTTCCACTCGGAACAGACACATTTATAACCTTCTAGTTTCAAAGGCAGTATTTACAGTATGTATCTATGCAGGATCATATACAGTTTACTATGCCAGTTGGTAATTGAATCAACGCACAGTGTGATCTGTTGGTAGCTGCTGTATTTAGTTTGTGTGTGTGTGTGTGTGTGTCTGGGAAATACTACTTTACTGTAAAGAGGGATTTACTGGCACAACCTGGCAAAGCTCCAACCTGAGCTACAATTTTCACTAAAGCCACTGTACATTGATTCATAGTGCAGAGGAATGAAACCATTAAACATTTTAATTTGAAATATTCCCACAATCCTATTAAAGCTAATGCTCTTGATTCAATTGAAATGGCTAGTTAAGTCAAGGCTTTGGATGCTACATCAGTAATACAAGTTCACTAGTGATCAGTGGTGCGATGTTTGGTCCACTTTAGATTTTGCCTGCGAATGTAAATATGACGATCTTTTAGATATGATTAGATTCTATATGATGACGTATATAGGTCTGAGTGATGTTTGACTGATTTTCATTGCCAGTAGAGATTGTGATACACGATGCAACACTTTATTTTTACTGATACAAATTAGCAATAGATTAGTGAGCAAGCTAAACATCAAGAAACAGCAATAGGATTAACAACAGCCTTTTTTTTGTTAATATAGATGGAAAAGCAACAACAGTGTTTGAAGAACTTAAGCATCTTCAAAACGTGTCTTACAAACGGCAATGAAAACAAATAAACACCAACCACCAACCCAAGCATGTCTGGTAAATGGAATAGTCTGAAAAAAACTAACAAAACCCTGTCAACCAAGTTCGCTGCTGAGAAAATGCTACTATAGAGAACGACCAAACTCTGGGGGTGAGTCAGATACGCTTTAAGAACACATTTTATTGGACTATTATGATTATTTTCACAAATATGAACCCTTTCTCGTAAATTCCCATAACATTACCTCTAAAACTCAAGTTTAAACCCTTCAAATTTTTTTTGCAAAATAACCGGGTATTTAAAAAGTGCACCTTTTTCCTCAAATACATTTGGTATTTGAGAATTTGCAGGGAAGAAAATCTCAAGCAACCCTGAACATTACGGTCTTTGGTTTGCTTAAAGTGAACTCTGGTGTGACCACACCATGTGTCAATGCAATATGATCTTGGGTCCAGGCAGTGAATAATTAGTTAAGGCAGTCATGTGACTTCCTGGTTCAAGTTTCACAAAGATGGGAAAAGGCATGTAGCAATCTACATGGGAAACGTTACACCTTGTCAATATATCTAGCAAAATAAGTGCACATACTTAATGCTAAATAAAAAAAATAAATAAAAAAAATTACATTTTATATATATATATATATATATATATATATATATATATATATATACACACACACACACACACACACACACACACACATATATATATTATTTTAATATTTCATATATCAGAACTGACCACGTGATTTGCGCTAAAAGATAAAGAGTATTTGAGCCTAGTGCAAACATTAGGTCCCTCTTGTCTGTTGTCTTGTGGGTATTTAATATTTGTAGTAAAACACTTCCTATTTTGTCATTCATCAGAGATCTGAAAGAGTGCACAGACACTTTTGATTTTGAACTTTTGTTTTGTTTGCTATTTGACATGATGCATGCAGGGCTGAAACCATACTTCTAAAACAAATTTTGTTCATTGGCTAGAACAAGCAAGAATGGAAAAAGCAATAAAGAGTGCATAGAAATCACTAACAGCACCCAGTAAAGGAGAACATTGTTCTGCATTGTTGAAAATCTGCAACACATTCCTTGTTTTGTGCTACATATGTACACTTATTATTATGTAGGTCATAATTGCTTATAAATGTGAATGGAAAACTCTCTTTGTCTCTCTTTACCCACCTGGATGCATTGAAACTCAGGCAGTAGCGAGCACATGCCCTCTCCGTTCTCTAGCAGCACTCCAGTGCTGTGTAGCAGATGTCCAATTCGATCTTTTACAGTTTTCCTGGCAGTTTCATACTCACCCTCCAATTCCTCACCCAGTTCCTCTACCTCGTGGTTAATCAGGCAATTTAGCATCTCCAGACATCGGCTCAAGGCTGAGTGGGCGTGGCCTACACGCTGCACAGAGCTTGGCGTGTCAGAGCAGAGGTCAACGATCAACAAACGATCACCCTCAGGGACGTGATGAGTGAGAAAGCTCTCTCGCTCTTTCTGAATGAGTGACAAGAGGAGTAGAGACTGATATGAGCAAGAAGGCACCCTAGTGAGGACAAATAAACATGTCACTATGTGCAAATATTAACAATTTTAAATATTACAGTAAGGAAGTAAGTATTCAGACATTTTTGTTATTAAATATACGGAAGAATACTGACTTTCAGACACCACAATTGACAATTTTTAGTACTATTTAGTTGTTTGTTGGCATTTATAGCTTTGAGATGCAAAAACAACAAAAAAAAAAAAAAAAAAAGAGAGAGAGAGATAATTAGACTTCTACAGCATTGCGGTTCAGTTTTGTACCATGCCTTTTCCATCTTCATTTACACTGGTCACGTTCCTCTGATGGACTCACAGCTTTAAAGTTCTCCAGGAGACAGGCTAGCCCATGCAAGCCATCGTTGAGATACTGTGGCTGTATGTTCTTATCTTGGTAAAACATCCATTAGCTCCACAGATACAGTTTCTTGGATGAGGTTGTTTAATGCATTTGTATGATTTGCAACACAGCAGCCCCATACCACGATGCTCCCATCACCACGGTCGTGTGTTCTTGGATTCACACACGTAACCATTCCTCCTCCAAGCATTACCAGCTGAATTTTTGCTGAAGAGATCTACTTTGTTTCAAAAGACGTCGGATTTGTTGTGTATTGTTTTAATGATTTATAATCACACATTTTTTAGCACCCAAATGAGCATGGGTTTCCCTTTTGAGTCTGGTTCCTCTCAAGGTTTCTTCCTCATAACATCTAAGGGAGTTTTTCCTTGCCACAGTCACCATGGCTGCTCATCAGGGATAAATACACCTCACTCGCCTAAAACTCTTTAAATCTGTAAAGCTGCTTTGAGACAATGTCTGTTGTGAACAGCGCTATAGAAATAAACTTGACTTGATTTGTCCAACCACTTTAGAAATGCATCTCTGTGTTTGTTTGTTTTTTTTGTTTTTATTTTTTTTTATCAGAGGAGTTTAACATGGTTGTGGTGAATTGTCCATTCTTTTCTATGTAACTGTTGTTCCTGCGGATTGTGAATAATCTTGTAACTATTTTCACTTTCTCATTATTAGTGTGAGAGTAATCACGTGCAGGCCCGCTTGTCTTTGGAAAATTAGTTGTGAGTCCATGACTTTCAACTGTATATTAACAAACAAACTATACTGACTGGGATGTTTAAGCACTTTTCTATGGCTCTATAGATTTTTGTTCTATTTAAGTGTGTTCGATAATTGTTAAATAAAATCTTATCAACCAATGGCAACGACACCAAATACTATTTCCTCAAGATATATCTAGAGCTTGTTTTTTTTTTTAACCTTTACATTTTATTATATTTAATGTGGGAATATGAACTAAAAGGGTACCATAAAAAAATAATCGATAAATCAATCAATACTTTTCAGTACTATTACAAATTATGGCCAATATGTTTTAGGTTTAAAATGAATAAACAAAACTAAAACACACACTCACACAATCACAATTGTACATATATATTTTTGATGGTTTGAAGTAACAAAGTTCTCAGAATTAAAAGATTAAGAACATAATGATGTGTCTTTTTTTGTTTACAATCCTGTTCTATTTTGGGGTTATACCCTGAAATGTCTCCTCGACTACCTGATGGATCTCTATATCTAAAACGAGCGATGCAGGTTTATAAATCTAATCACAGACTGTTTGAGTGAGACTTCACCGTAACTGCATCGTACATCCGCAATGCATGCTGGAAATTCACTGAAGGTGATGGATTTCTAATATTGTTCTGCTGTTAAATGCCAACATGCATGTCCTAGCCATGTCTCCACCTCACATTATTCTCATATCAGTAATGGAAATAGTGCATCAACTAACATTTCAGCACCAACATTCCTAATAACAGCACACATATTTCACACTCATCAGTTCTGCTTACCAGAGTGGAAGGTCCCATTAAAGCTACTATACTATTTGCTGTATAAGACATCTGACCTCAATCCACTTAATTTGACAGATGGGTCACTTCAATATTCCAAACTAATGCAATTTATATTGAAGGCAAAAGGAAGAAGAGTTGTGGCAGGAATAGGAAATAATATTTATCCAATTATTTGGCACAGTACACGATATTAACAGGTGCAACAACAACACGTGATTTATAGAACTCATGCATAATAAATAACGGTACACATGCATGCAGATTTACTGTAACAAATAAATAAATCCCATACTTACGTATAATTCTAAGAGGGTTGTGCACTCCTGGTGCAGTAATTGAGCGAGAGCAACAGCTCGCGCAGTGGCCACCCGACCCGGCTCTAGGTCTTTCTGGTCCTCCATGACACGCGCAAAAACGGCCCGTATTTTATCCAGAGGAATCGCGTTATTTTAACCCCTGAATCTGTGCAGGAATGACGTCGGGGTGCTGATGTCGTTTCGCGTGGACGTTTAAAACGTCAAAAACGAGCGTCGACCTGCTGCAATGATCTTATTCCCTGTACTTCTACTGCGCAGCCCAAAACTGCCTTCCCGGGGGGCGTGGTCTTCGGAATGGTTTCCCTAAGACGTCACCGGGATTTAAAAAAATGACAAGCCCTACCCTTTTGATTATACACACACACACACACACACACACTATATATATATATATATATATATATATATATATATATATATATATATATATATATATATATATATATATATATATATACACACACACACACACACATACTAATCACACACAGACTGATATATTTTCAAGTGTTTGTTTCTTTTAATTTTGATGATTATTGCTTAACACCTAATGAAAACCCAAAATTAATTATTTCAGAAAAATACAATATTGTAAAAAAGTTTAAAATTGGAGGGTTGTGGTCTAATCAGCTAATTAACTCAAAACACCTGCAAAGGTTTCTTGAGCCTTTAAATTGTGTCTGATTCAGGGTACACAATCATGGGGAAAGACTGTTGACTTGACAGTTGTCCAGAAGATGATCATTGACACCCTGCACATGGAGGGTAAGACACAAAAAGTCATCGCTAAATAAGCTGGATGTTCACAGAGTGCCTGTATCCAAGCACATTAATGAAAAGTTGAATGGAAGGAATAAATGTGGTAGAATAAGGTGAAACAAAGCCCATTCAAGAATTTGGGGGAGATTCACAAAGAGTAGACTGCAGCTGGAGTCAGTGCTTCAAGGGCCACCACGCACAGACGATCAATGGGCTACAACTGTTGCATTCCTTGTGTCAAGCCACTCCTGAACCAGAGACAACATCAGAGGTGTCTTACCTGGGCAAAGGACAAACAGGACTGGATTGTTTCTCAGTGGGTCAAAGTCTTTTCAGATTAAAGAAAATGTTTGCATTTCATTTGAAAATCAAGGTCCCAGAGTCTGGAAGAAGAGAGGAGATGCACAGAATCCAAGTTGCTTGAGGTCCAGTGTATAGTTTGCACAGTCAGTGGTGGTTTGGGGAGTCATGTTATCTGCTGGACCAACACTGTGTTTGATCAAGTCCAATGTCAGCACAGCCATCTACCAGGAAGTTTTATAGCGCTTTATGCTTCTCTCTGCTGACCAGTTTTATAGAGACACTGATTTCAATTTCCAACATGGTTTGGGACCTGCCCACACTGCCAAAACTCATTTACATTTGCGGCATTTAGCAGATGCCCTTATCCAGAGCGATGTACAAAAGTGCTTTGAGTCTCTAGCAATGAATACATCTTCACTGGTATGCAAGCTACACTTTGTACACTGGTACAAACTTAATATAAATATAACTTCTGAATTCTACAAAGCAAACTTGGAAAGTGCTAATTTAAGTTTTTCAGGAAAAGGTAGGAAACACTTAACCGTCGCTTGAAAATAGCCAGGGACTCTGCTGTACAGACATCTAGGGGAAGTTCATTCCACCACCTCCGTGCCAAAACAGAGAAGAGCCTTGATGTATACTTACCTCTCATTCTGAAAGAAGGTGGTACTAGTCGGGCAGGGCTGGAGGATTTCAGACAGCATGGTGCAGTGCGAGATCTGATGAGGTCTCTGATGTAAGATGGTGCTGGTCCATTTTTGGCCTTGTAGGCAAGCATCAGTGTTTTAAATCTGATACGTGCAGCTACTGAAAGCCAGTGAAGGAAGCGCACCAGTGGGGTGGTTTGGGAGAACTTGGGCAGATTATACACAAGTCGTGCAGCTGCGTTTTGGATCATTTGCAGTGGACGAATAGCATTCAGGTGAAGACCTGCCAGCAGAGAGTTGCAGTAGTCCAGTCTCGGAATGACAAGAGACTGAACAAGCACCTGGGCAGCCTGTGTGGACAGAAATTGTCAAATCTTTTGGATGTTGTAGAAAAGAAAATGACAGGAACGAGCCACATTAGCAACATGTGGGGAGAAGGACAGTTCATTGTCGCCACATTAGCAACATGTGGGGAGAAGGACAGTTCATTGTCCATAGTTACCCCAAGGTTACAAGCAGTGGCAGGGGAGAGCAGAGAGTAATGAAGATTTTTTTGGAGATCTTGCCCTGGAGATGAATCACCTGGGATGACCAGCAGTTCTGTTTTGCTGAGGTTGAGTTTTAGTTGATGAGCACTCATCCATGAAGATATGTCTGTCAAGCATGTGGAAGCTGTGGTATATGATGGAGGGAAATAAAAGATAAGTTGAGTGTTATCTGCATAGCAGTGCTAAGAAAACCCATGTGAGGATATGACTTCACCAATGGAGTGGGTATAAAGGGAGAAAAGGAGGGGACCAAGTACCGAGCCTTGTGGGACACCAGTGGTGAGTCTGCATGGGGCAGATGTGGATTCCCCACATGCTACCTGGTATGGGTGACCTTCCAGGTAGGAAGCAAACCTTTCCCATGCTGTACCGCGTGTACCGAGGCTTTTGAGGGTAGACAAGAGAGTCTTGTGGATGACTGTCAAATGCTGCTGAAAGGTCCAGGAAGAGAAGTATAGATGACAGCTTGGCTGATCGAGCAGCATGCAGTTTCTCAGAAACAGCCAAAAGGGCCGTCTCTGTGGAATGTGCCGCTTTGAACCCAGACTGGTTCGGATCATGGAGGTTGTTCTGTGAGAGATAGACAGACAGTTGGTTAAAAACAGTGTGTTCCAAAGATTTATAAAGAAAGGAGAGAAGTAATAGTAGTTCTGTAGTTGTTGATGTCTGATGGGTCCAGAGCAGGTTTCTTTAAGATAGGAATGACCCTTACTTGCTTGAAGGTAGTTGGCACATAGCCAGATGTTAAGGCCCCATTGATGATTGTGGAGATGAAGGGCAGGAGATCTTGTGTGATGGTCTGAGGCATTGCTGAAGAGATTGGATCCAGAGGACAGGTGGTGGGATTGCAAGATTGTATGACTTGCAGTATCTTATCTTCTGTTAAGGTTAAGAAGCTTGACAACAAAGGATTAGTGGATTCCTGGCTGTGTTGTGTAATCATTGTTGGGGAGGAAGTAAAGGTCTGGCAGATTTCCTTCATCTTTTCATCATAGAAAGTCAAAAAGTCAAAGTCATTAGCAGTCAGGGAGGATGAAGCAGGTGTGGCAGGGGGGGTGAGTAGTGAAGAGAAGATGTTGTGGAGCTTACGAGGATCTTGTGCAGAGGCCTTGAGCTTTTCCTTGTAGAAGGCAGTTTTAGCAGAAGTCACATCCAAAGAAAATTTGGTCAGGAGTGCGCGGTAAGATGCAAGGTCTACATCGAGTTGTGATTTTTTCTCACTTCCTCTCTGCTGATCTGAGTTCTTGTTGATTGCTGCATAAAACTTCTGACAGCCAGGGCATGGGACAGGAAGTTTTCTTGGGTTTTGTAGTCAGGGGGCAAAGGAGGGCCATGGTTGAGGAAAGAGATGAGAAGAAAGAGTTAGTAGCAAAGTCCAAGGGTAGAGAGGAAAATGAGTCAGGGTCAGGAAGAAATGAAAAGGTACAGGAAGCTACAGAGGAAGGAGAGATGGAGTGGAGGTTAGGACGGATAGGAAAAACATGAATTGTTTTTTGGTAGAATAGGAAGAGTGATTGAAAAGGAAACCAGGTGATCAGAAATTGGAAGTGGAGTGGCGGTCATGTCTGTAGCTGGGGTAGGGCGGGTGAAAACCAGGTCCAGGACATTTCCTCCCTTGTGTGTTGGAGGGCAGCTGTTAAATGTCAAGGAGAATGTATTCAGAAAAGTCAGAAGGCAAGATGACTGAAGTTTGTCAGATGGGAGGTTAAAGTCACCAAGAACTGTCAGAGGGGTGCTGTCAAAAGGGAAAGTACTGAGAAGTGTGTCCATCTCCTCTAGGAAGTCTCCAAGGGGATCAGGAAGGCGGTAGATGACAATGATGAAGAGGTTGATTGGAGAGGTAACTGAAACTACATGGAATTCAAAAGAAGACATGGTTAGATGAGACAAAGGGAGAGGTGTGAAACACCATCTCTGTGAAAACAGTAAACCCATACCACCACCTCTTCCAGTTTCCCTTGGTGAGTGAGAGAAAGCATAGGCGGAATACAGAGCAGCTGGTTTAGCAGTGTTCTGTGTGGATATCCAGGTCTCAATAAGTGCCAGAAAGTGTAGTGGGAAGCCAAGGCTGTAATAAAGTCAGCTTTCCTTACAGCAGACTGGCAATTCCAGAGCCCACTTAGCACTACTGTTTGAGATTAAGACAACAGAGGAGGATAGATGAGGTTACTGGCAATGTGACCTCTTTTCTGTGGATGGGAACATCTGTGTCTGTAAGAGGTGACTACAGAGATGGGTTTAAGACACTTACTGATCTCCCAATTTGAGATCAATGTATGAATTTTAAAAGTTAAAATATAAGAAATTATAAATAAACACTAAGCATTACTGGCCTTATGGGGGGGGTTATCTACAACCGCAAGAGCGCCTTTAATATAAGTGAGTAAGCCCTGCCCACAATTTACACCTCAAGTGATACTGAAAATACCCTTGATTGATCACCTGACAGAACTAATAAACCCAGACCAACACTCTAGAATCAACTGAGTTAAGTAGATATACAAAGTTAGAATCCTACCTTACCAGAAGAGAGTAGATACATGATAGAGCTTAAGGACAATGATATCCATGTGCTTGATTGGCCAGCAAACTCACCCCACCGAAACCCCATGGAGAATCTATGGGGTATTGTAAAGAGGAAGATATGAGGCACCAGACAACGTAGAAGAGCTGAAGGCCTGTGCTTCCATAACACATCAGCAGCGTCACAGACCAATCGCCTCTATGCCACGCCGCATTGCTGCAGTAATTCATGCAAAGAGAGCACCGACTGAGTATTAAGTTCTGTACATGTTCATACATTTTTCAGTAGTCCAACATTTCTGTGTTAAAAAAAATTTCTTTGCATATTAATTTTATTATTTATTTTTATTTTTCTAAAGTAAGATTCACATTTTTTAAAAGAGAGTGAATTTTGGGTTTTCATTAGCTGTAAGCCATAATCATCAAAAGTAAAAGAAAAAAACACTTGAAATATATCGGTCTGTGTGTGATGAATCTATATCATTTACAAATTTCACTTTATTTATTGAATTACTAACATAAATCAACTTTTTAATGATATACAAATTTATTGAGATGCACCTGCGTGCATGTATGTATATATGTGTGTCCTACCTGAATCAATCCACCTCATACATTATTATGGTACCAGAGCTGTAGAACCCATCAATATTATACAGCAACATAGTATAACAATGCGCTGCATCACCGACTGGTATCTCTTGCAGAATCAATGCCATTACTTTAACAAAATTGATATTAACCTTATATATTCTCAGATTCAAAACACTGATGCTTGCCTTCAAGGCCAAAAATGGACCAGCACCACATTACCTCGGAGACCTCATCACACTTCGCACTGCACAACGCTGTCTGAGATCCCCCAGCACTACTCGACTGGTACCACCTTCTCTCGGAATGAGAGGTAAGTAATACTTCAAGGCTCTTCTCTGTTTTGGCACCGAGATGGTGGAATAAACTTCCCCTAGATGTCTGAACATTGGAGTCCCTGGCTATAATTAAGCGCTGGTTGAAAACGTACCTCTTCCTGGAACATTTAAATTAGCTCATTCATTGCTAGAGACTTAAAGCACTTTTGTACATTGCTCTGGACAAGGGCATCTGCTAAATGCCATAAATGTAAATAGATAATGATTCTGGGTTTTCTGTGCATTTATTTTTTTCATGCTTTACAGTTTTCCTGGTGATTTTAAATTACGGCAACTTGTAATGTGACAGCTGAAACCTGATACGATAGAAACTTGCATACAGACACTCGGTTGTCCTAAATACAGGGCACCTGAGAGAAACTCCATGAAATGAAGAGGATAGACTATTGGGAATAGTTTAATACATATTCACACATATTAAAATGTTAGCCATTTATTCTGATAGAGTTTAAGAGCATAAGAGAAGACCTTGCTGGGACTGATGGACTTCCTCTGACAAATACTGTATGTGTATATATATATATATATATATATATATATATATATATATATATATATATATATATATATATATACAGTGGAACCCACTTATCTCAACCTAGGTTAACTTGACAACCCTATTAAGTCGACGTTTTTGAAGTGGAACCGCCAAATTCTCGCTTTGTCTAAGCATTTTTTTATCGGTTATGTCGGCTTTTTTATGTCGCCGAACCCTGATATCTCGAGCACAAGGGGGGAAATATTTGCCATTTAACGTCAGTTATCTCAATCGGCGCTGTGCAGCCGCAGAAGAACTCGCGAAAGTGGCGGAAAAAATCAAGCCTTACAGATGCTACAGGTGTTGTATTGTATATAGTTAGTGCACATATGCTTGGTAGGAGCGTGGTGCGGAACGTGGGATGCAAAAGCAAAAGCATAGAATGAACAACGGCAGGATCGGGGGAATCCGCGACGCGCTTTGGGAAGAAAAGAGCAGCCGTTGAGAGAGTGCCCGGTGGGAAGGCACGTACCGGGATACGCATGAGCGATAACAACGACCGCCGTGAACCAACATATACCAACAACAACGGACGGTGAGAGTGTGGAAGTTTAAATAGGAGCTGGTGATGAGTGATAAACGAGCACCATATGTGCGCGACTGAAGCCGGGAGCTTCAGAGAAAGCGGCCAAGAAAGCACCTGCCACGGCGAAGGGGGCACCAAAAGGGGCGTGGCAGGTGGATTCCTGACAGTTAACAAACATGTATGTACATTTTTATAGCATGCCTTCATCAAACAAATCGCGGCAACGCTGTTGTGTAAAAACCCTCCAAAACACGTGCATGCACATTCTCATTTATTAACGCACATCATGTACATAAAGAAATTTCAAGCACGTTAATATATTGCTGCCATATTGATTTTCGTTTATCTCGATCATGGTTATCTCGATGCTTTTTGGCAACCCCCTAGGACATCAACATAACCGGGTTCCACTGTATATATATATATATATATATATATATATATATATATATATATATATATATATATATATATATATATATATATAGTGGTTCCACTATATATATATAGTGGAACTTCGAGCCCCTGCTTTGTCCATGCTCTAAACCACGTGTGAAATCTGGCCAATAGGCAAGACGTGACATCATCAGCAGGTGATGTCGCGTAAACCAGGAAGCTACAAGATAGCTGTGCGGTGGTAGTGACATTAGCTTCTCCTCGCTCAGGTGCTCCATATTTCTTCTCTCCTCGGATAGCGCTCTTCCTCACGGCTCAGTCCCGCTTTGCCAAGGCTAGCGGCGCCGGCGGTCGTGTGGCTCACAGGCTGGTCTGGCAGAAGGCGTGGAGTCAGACGAGTCCTCTCCAGCCTCCCCTGCCAGGTCGAGCGCCTGCTCTTTGGGGAAGCATGCTTGGCGGCTGCTTCTTCTCCCTGTGCGAGCGGCGCAGTGTTACATGTCTCTCCTCTCTCCACCCGTGGACTCCTCACAGCCTGTGCTGTACAAGGTGCTCCTTGAGGTCGTGACACAGCTGTGTCCAAGCTTGAGCTAGCTTGACCGATCGAGGAGCAGAAGCAGCACGCACCCAGTGAGCTGGATGAGCGGTACCTGCACCCTGTGTCACAGCCTCAGCGCCTTCCACTACCTGCACACTGAGGTGTCCAGTTCTTGAGAGACACGTATGCGGTGCGTGCCTTTCCCAATGTTCCTTGCTGCTCGCGAACGTAGTTGGGGCTAAGTAGTGCGGCTACGGGACGATGTCGCTTGTGGAAAAGATGCTAGCTAGCTATCTCTCCCCAAGTGTTGCATCACTGAAGGCTTCGGTTTGCCTACAAAGGGCCATTTTGGCTCTTGTAGGTAGGGCTACGCGGCAGGTCAGGCTACGGGTTGCCTCCACACGACGAGTGTGTTGCAGGCATACATACCGCTATAAGAGATGGCGAGGGCATCCTTCTGAGCGCTACGGTGGTGGTCTGGGGTTCAGACTGAACGCCGGGAAGAGTGTACTTTCTCCAGTACAAAGAACCACTTTTCTGGGCATGGTGTGGGACTCGGCCAGGTTGCGGCACGGTTGTCTCCCCCCCGGATCGAAGTCATCCTCACTGCAGTCAGGAAGGTAAGAGAAGGCCAGCCACTCACTGTGAAGCAGTTCCAGAGGCTGCTGGGTCTCAGCGTCCAGTGTAATCCCACTCGGCCTCCTTCACATGAGACCCCTCCAGTGGTGGCTCCGGGGCAGAGGGTTCTCCCCCAGAGGGAGTATCGTACAATCGCGGCGTGCCCTTCGAGCCTTAGATGTGTGGAAGGAACCGAAGTTTCTGTCCCGAGGCTCCATCTTAGGGACTCTTTGGTGCGAGAGGTCCTGCTGTGGTCCCAGGACAGACTCCACTCACTGAGAGCCATTTACATCCCGGGATGGTTGAATGTCAGAGCAGACGCCCTGTCGAGAGTACAGTCGTGGCTGAGGCTACGCCTGTATGCCTTTCCCCGGATCACTCTGCTCTCAGGAGTTCTGGAGAGAGTTCACCGGGAAGGAGTCCGTCTTCTCCTGGTAGCCCCTTGATGGGTTCACCCCCGCCTGGAGTTGTGGCAGCTGTGGCTGTGGCCCCTGTGGCCCCTGAGGGCCCCTGAGAGCAGCTGGTCTCTTTACCGAGGTAGTAGAGACCCTACTCCATTCCAGAGCTCCCTCCACGAGCCGCATGGTGACGGTTGTTCATGTCATGGTGTGAGCACCATGACTTTGACCCAGTTAACTGCCCTATTGGTTTAGATCTGGAGTTCTTATAGGAACAGTTTGCCACGGGGTTAACCCCTTCAACCCGGAAGGTTTACATGTCCACCATCACGGCATATGTCACCTCGCCTGTGAGCCAGTCGCTGGGTAGGCACCCTCTGGTGACACGTTTCCTCCACGGTGCCCAGAGGCTGAGGCCCGGGACGCGACCCAGAATGCCTGTCTGGGACTTGGCAGTTGTCTTGGCGGCTCTATCCGAGCCCCCCTTTGAGTACTTGGCCGATGTGGCCCTTAGGTACCTGTTGGTCAAGACCACCTTTCTTTTGGTGATTTCCTCCCTGAAGAGGCTCTGGGGTCTGCAGGCTCTGTCCGTGACACCATCCAGCCGGGAATTTGCCCCTGGCATGGGCAGAGTGTTTCTGTATACTAAACCTGGGTATGTACCTAAGGTGCCTACGGCTACCACATGACCTGTTGTGTTACAGGGATTCTGCCCTCCTCCTCTGGGAACTAGGGTTACATACGTAACCTAGAGATGTTTCTTTAGTAAGTTTCGTAGTCACCAATACATGCAAATTAAAATAAATAAAAATATATAATCAGTGTAAGCTTTCTGGGATTTAGATACATGCATGTATGCAGAACTAAATTGATGTTGTAATTAAAAGAAGAAAACATTATTATTATTTAAAACAATTTAAGGCGGTGCTGCACAATGCATGAATCTAATTGGTCAAAAGGTTATTAATGCACATCACCATGCTTCGCCAAATTGTCCTGGATTTAAACGCCCCCTATCAATCCTCTGATGCTGCGATGCCTCCTTTGGACAGAAATGTTTTGGGAGCCCAATACTCCTAACAGACCGTTTGCTAAAAGATTTGGTACTTGTGGGATTTACAGATGGTAGGAATTTCTGCCCAAGAAATGCAGCTTATTCTCTGACAAAAAAAGGCTTTCTGGATATTACTGCCACTAGCGTTTAAAAAATACACAAGGAACTATTTGAGCTGTGGGATATTTTGCAGAGCTCTGTGGTTTGTGACAGAAATTAACACTGAAACAGGCCAAGTTAATAACTAGAAAAAAAAAATCATCTTTAGTCACCTCAAGTTCTTTTTTTTTGTTTCCACCATGGCATTCCACTCTGATAGACCAATTAGGGGGTTTGTCATTGTCTCCCCTGGTGTAATAACACCTCAATATTCATGACCATTGACACATCCTCGCATACAGCCTTCCTAAAACAAAACGCGTCACACATGTAAATCAAAGTATTGCTTATGTGAATGTGTAAACAAGATGATTTGGACAACAATGTTGTAACAAAAATTCTTCCTGAACATGTTTAAACTTTAACATTTTAACAGAAACATGTACATGCATGTTACTCACATATTAATATAGCAGAACCTACAGTATATTGTAGTGAGAGTTTTGCCATTAACATACTATAGGTAACTGAAATAAGAACCATTTTATCTTCAAAAAATCTCCAGGATTTAAAAAAAAAAATATATCAGACCTCTGAGTTAACATGAGAGATGGATTTATATTAATCCGCCTCTTCTTGTACATTTACTAAAACTTGTTGTTTCTTAAAAGAATTCAAATCACTAATAATACTCTGATAATTTCAAAAACCTCTTCTCGAAACACTTAAACTAGCACTTATTTTCCCTGTTGGTTTATTGTCTTTATTTATATACAGTATAAAAAAAAGTGTGATATAATTCTTCCCAAACGAGTTTTAGGCTGGTTGTATCCTAATTTATCCTGAGCAACCTAGTGAACCAGTGTTCACTTTAAAGCATTTTTATATGTCACTCTGGATAAGGGGGTCTGCTAAATGCAGTAAATTTAAGTGTTGTGGTAAAAGTAAATTTGCATTGAGTCTGCCTGCACCCGGTCATTAATAATTTCTTACTTACTTTCTTACTTCAAACTTAGGTCTGACTAGCCATGATTGGCCTCACTGAGATCAACTGGTATATTGGGAAAATGTAAAATGTTGAGGGAAGTTCTGTCTACATACAGATCAGTTAGGTAGGTGGTCTTCATTGGCAAGATGCCTAAGCAGACAGTTGGCCTCAACAATTTTTATACACCTTAAAACCATTCCATGCTGTCCATAACAAGCTCTGCTTGTAGCTTTGATGTGGCAAAACACCTGTTGTTATACTGCTGTTTTCCTCAATTGTTACAACTCCCAGCTGGAAGGAGAGCATTAGTTCTGACTAATAAGGAGGATTTAATATATTTACTGTTCCCTCAGACTAAATTACTGAGGACTGTGCTCAGTCTAAGAAACACATCTAAATGCTAGAGCCTATAGCCAGTGTTGGGCAACGTTACTTTCAAAAGTAATGCATTACAATATTGAGTTACTCCCCCAAAAAGTAACTAATTACGTTACTTAGTTACTTTTAATGGAAAGTAATGCGTTATATTACTTTTGCGTTACTTTTGCGTTACTTTTGCGTTACTTGTATCTCTTTCACGCCTTACAGGTGTAACAGGTGTAATATAGATAATTGCCATTAAGAAATAAGTTATATTAGGGCAAAATACATTTCTTAAACATTTAAAATGCTTAATACCTTCTTAGAGAACAATAAGATGATCAACTAAATTTTGACCACAAGGCTGAACACTTTCCAGTCGCACTTCTGTACACTGCTTTGCAATCTGCCTTCGCCGTCAGGAATGTAACTATCGTTCATGTTTATAAGGTTAAGGGTGTGGGCTGCACACCGGTTATGTGGAGGGAGAACATACCTTTCGCTGTCATCTCGTAAAACATTGTGCAATTCCGTAAATATGACCTCGTCCTCGTCTACATCATTCTCTGCTTCATCATCAGCTTGAAACATTCTGAACGCTTTTACAAAGTTTGCGCTATTATCAGTGACCGTGGCAGTTTATCTTCCCACAAAGAGCAAATGAGCTGTGAATTTGCTCTGTATCTCTGCTGCGATGGCATCGTACATGTGTCTCCCCTGGAAAACTTTTATTCTGAGCAGTCAATAGATCTGCAGTGGTGAAAAGTCGGCAAAAGTTTTCTATATTTCTGTCTCCGTTACCTTTTCACCAAGAGCTTTTCACCAACACATAATCTACACTTAACCATTATCCCTTTCTTCTTTTCCTCGACTATTTCAAAATAATAAGATTATATATCAGACCTCTGAGTTAACATGAGAGATGGATTTATATTAATCCGCCTCTTCTTGTACATTTACTAAAACTTGTTGTTTCTTAAAAGAATTCAAATCACTAATAATACTCTGATAATTTCAAAAACCTTCCATCACAGTAATGTAAAGCCCTGGTTTGCCAACAGCTTCTGTTCCCGTGGCTTGCACGTATGAGTACGCGATTCTACGTGACTACGTTCATTTTAATTCAGTATTTATTTTTTAATGCAAAATAATTTAATTGAAAAGTAACTTGCATTACTTTTTTTAAAAAGTAACTCAGATATTAATGTGTTAATTTATAAAGTAACACGCTACTTTACTTGTTACTCCAAAAAAGTAATATTATCACATAACGCACGTTACTTGTAACGCGATACCCCCAACACTGCCTATAGCACATCAGACATTATTACTGTTTTGTGAAAAGTGTTCACTACACAGGCTGAAACCAGTGCACTGCCCCATTCCTTAGATCCCGAACTTTGTTGCTAAAGAGCAGAAACATGTCATTTTTCCTAAATGTGTACATGGCAACTTTCAGAGCACACATACCTTGGGTAGCATTTCTGCATTTCTCTTGGGATCTATGGTCCCAAGGTCCATAGTAAGTTCTCCCTCTTGTGCTGGAGTCATTAAAAAACTATCCTTATGAGACTGTATTTAACATTTTGTGCCTCTGAACAGAATTGTTTTTTTTCTGGCTCTAAGTTTATTTGTTGGGGGCAGATGACTTTGGAGCAACCTTGTGGTAAATTTATGATTTAAGACACATTTGATAACACTGATTGTGAATTAATGTATTTACCTGCAGCCTTTGATGAGGGTGGCCCCAGACAGTTCCTGAGAAGGGAGTTAGGCCAGTGGCAACATAGCACTGAAACTTAAATTTTTAGATATAGACAAGCCACTTCACAGATTATTTTAATGAAATTATGCAGTTTAATAATGACATTTCAAACAAGTATATACAATTTAGCCGTATATAATTGATGAAAAACAAAGCAAAAAAATCTTTTTTGGGTGACATAGATTTTACAAATACAGGTTCATTATATCCACCAGAGGGCAGCATCGTGTTGTATTTAACCCGTAACAGATGTTTGAATGCAAGAACCTGCAGCACACTGACCCTTGTCTTTACATGGTTGTTGTTTTGTGCACTGTTTTGCTTTCAGTTACTAAAGCCAGTACATTTTATCTAACTTTCGATTGTTAGGTTTTGATTACATTTCAAAAACAATTTATTGAAGTAAACATGCTGTTATCAACTGCCCTTGATTAAAAGCAAAAAAAAAAAAAAAAAGTTTTTTTTTACTTTTTACCAAGTACAATTTGCATACACCAGAAATTCTGTACAGGTAGAAAAGCTAAAATATATTTTATAATTATATATTTTTATATTTTATATATTTTAAAATTATAATATGTGGAACACATAGATAAGTGACAGAATTTGTCCTAAATTATTCTGTGTTGACCTTTAGGAAGTGGAAGCACTTCCCCGACTGCAACAAAGACACAAATCTATTGATTGGATGGCTAAGGTTTTTCACAATCTTCCTGGATTAAGGTGGTAAAAATGTTGGCTGGGATTCTAAACCAGGGTGTTAATGTGACACCATGACCGGACCATGACAGATTTTGCACAATGTGAACACCAAGGGATCAGAAACTGATCCGCTTTTTCCACTTGGGCCCATTAATCTTAAGGGGTAGTAGCGTTTCTCCTGTTTCATGGAATTCTTTTGTATTGCTGACATTTACAAAAAGGTTCTTCTACTCAAACCAGTTCTCCATGCTTTTAATCTCATCCAAGTAAGCCTTCTCTTTGAAATCTGAGATCATACCCACAACAAACCCATTGTCAACAAATTGACAATGGTTTTGGAATTGAAAGTGGCCATACAGTCATAAGTATAGAGTGAGTACAGCAGGTTGCTCTAAAATTAACCAGTGCTGAGGTTAAGGGATCATTAGACATATCTGCCTACCCATTCTGTTTTTGTTCTGTTCTATTAGAACTTTGGAGATCCTCTGACACAATGGCAGGATTAAGTCCCTTGTCTTCCAAATTAGTGGAGAGTTTGGAGGAATTGCACTGTTAAATGCTGAACTGTAGTTAGCAACCAGCATTTGAATCTATTTTCACATCCGGCTGTCCACACGGCAAAGGGCAATCTGTAGGAGGTGTGTGCGTGCGTGTGTGCGTCATCAGTTGAGTGACTGGTATGGCATACAGATTGCTATAAGTCTACTATTAGAACCGATGATCACTTAGGCATGATGGCTGGGGTTTCTCTGAGAGATGAATGATAATCTTTGGTATGAAGCATGAGGGCTCTACCATTTATTGAAAAAGAAAAGGTTAAATAGCTCAATGAACACCAGGGCTAACCGGTCAGTGCAGTTTCTAAGGATCTAAGCTGTAATGCCATCTCATCCTACTAGTGTAATAGAATTTATTTTGTTCGGTAAACAAGATTTAGAGAAACAAGATTTAGATAGCAAAAGCTTCCATTTAATGCAGAAGGTTTAAGTGTATTTAAACATTACAGGGTGTGTCCTTGTCAATGTTATGTCCTTGTAAGCATGTATGTGTAAGTATAGGTACAGAATCAGTTCTCTCACTCACACGCACACACAAAGGTCAAAAGCACACAGGCATAGAAAATTGTGACATCCCATGAGCAAGATATCTATCTATAGAGAACAGGGAGAGCGTGCCGAAGATAAAGATGCTTCATCAGTACGACTATATAGTGAAGAACCCGTTTTTAAATCTCAGTTCAGTTAATTGTGCCATGTGCAGGGTGTCAATGATTGTCTTCTGGACAACTGTCAAGTCAGCAGTCTTTCCCCGTGATTGTGTAGCCTGAACCAGACTGAGACACCATTTAAAGGCTCAGGAAACCTGTGCAGGTGTTTTGGGTTAATTAGCCAATTAGTGTGACACCACAAGCCTCCAATATCGAACTTTTTCACAATATTAAAATTTTAAGAGATTTGGGTTTTCATTACCGCCTTGTGCAACCTTAATGGCTGGGGTTGGTTCCCTGACCGGGGATCAGACCCGGCCCACAGCGGTGAGCGCGCCGCATCCTAACCACTAAACCACCAGGGAACCTATTACCTGTAAGCCATAATCATCAGAATTTAAATAAATAATTGTAAATATTAAAATATATCAGTCTGTGTGTGATGAATCAATAAAATATAAAGAGTTTCACTTTTTGTATTGAATTACTAAAATAAATCTACTTTTTGATGATATTCTAATTAATTGCGATGCACCTGTATGTTCATTTGTTTCTAAGATGTTTATATGTAATAATTCTTTATTTACATATCGGGTGTGTGTTTGTCATATTGTTTATTGTTTCTTGTTTACTGTTGGATTGTGTAACACCACCCCATTTAAATATACAGTCTAAGTAGTGTCAATAACATAAAACGCAGGTGTGTTTGTTTCTGAGTACTGTGTCACTTTCCTTTAGTCATTTGTCTGTTATTGCATTATTGTAATGATGAAAATTTTGTTGATGGTGGCATGTATTATAGACAATATACCACTGTTCGAGGATGAATCCAATAAATGTTTTAAAAGAGCAACATGATATATAGATATTTAGTATGGAACGAAACTGCTGGTAGTGTCGGCTTAAATGGCTTAAGTCAAGCTCTAAAAGCTTGATTTATGTTGTTTTCATGAGATCATTTAAATCAATTGCATTGACAGTAATTCTGACATACAAGTTATGTTGGATTCCATTTACACACTTAAAAGAAACTACAGTATGTACGTCACAACACCAGTTTACAATTTTAAATAAACATTGCACAACACCCCTGCCCTTTAGAACAATGTGACAGAAGTCTAGAAGTTAAAAAAAGCTAAGAGCTGTCATTGGCATTTTTCCATTAAACCAGTTTGGAGGCATTGTGAAATCACTCTGGTTATGCCCTGAAGGGGACATGTTTATAATTTGTATGTTTTTTGTTTTTCTTGTAAAAATGTAATAGTACATTAATTTTAAGTAGTATCATTTTCTGAATAATCTGGTGGTGCAATGCCTAAAAGTTTTACATGTTAATAAGTGTAATTAACAGTCATTTCTGAATTCACTATTTATTGTGCCACTGTGCAGCTAAGGAATCTATATTAGCATATCCAAGCATAGATTTTAGCATCGATTACTGTTGTTTACTTAGTATTTTTCTTTACATTTTTGTTGTGTCTTAAATGTTATTAAATAAATGATTTAATATTGAACAGTAAATGTGTCAAACATATACGTAGAAAAACATAATACTTAATGGAAATGTTTTCTTAATGTCATGTTGGCAAGTATGAATAAAAGTACAGGTATGCAATATTTTATAATAAAAAAAAAAAGACAGAAGCAGGATGAAATTCAAATCAAATGGTAATGACTTAAACAAAGTGACCTCAGAAGGTATAGTTTGCAAGATTAAGGTGAGGGTTAATATATTGTGTACAATCAGTAATCAGGAAACTGTAAACATGAGATTGCCCCTGATGAATGAGTTGCAGTGCATGGTCATGTTTGTGATGTTCTCTGGGAATTAAAGTTTGATGCCGATTCAGATATTACAGTTTATTAATTGCACAAGCTACTTTATTTCATCTTTCTGAAATATTAGTACTTGGAGCCAAACAAAAACTAGAAAAGTGCAACATTGAAAAGTGACACAATCACAAAAATACATTTTAAGATGTAAGATTTAAGATTATTTTAACTTAAATCAATCATATGACACAAAGGCAACATGGAAATCCATCATGTAATACAAATGTATACAAGTATTATCGGCTTTCTTTTAACTGTAATGCCAGCTGTAATTTATTTTGGACACTACATAATCTAAGACTAATCATTAACAAATAACAAATAATTTAAATATAAATATATTTTAATTGCTGAAAGTTGTCGTCAAGGAGGTATTTCATATTCATTTCTGGTCACGTGCTATCATCTTTCCATGACGGGGATAGCCTTCAGGAATGCACATTTTCCGGTTTCATGGCAATATGCCAAACAGTATTTTCTTTCTTTTTTTTTTCTTTTTTTTTACTTTAAAAGAGAGATAAAATGAGACCACTGAGTGATAACAGGAAGTAATCTTGGCAATTTCAGATGTAACAATACTTTTAACAAAACTGTTAAAAGTATGTTATTCTTTTAATAAATAAATAATTTTGTTTTTTGATGAATAATAGTGGTATTAAAAGAAAAACCAACTTCAGAATACATAAAAAATATGAATGAATGTCTATACTAGTTCTTAAAAAGTCTTTGTCATATCCCTGATGGTGGTATTTTAGGCATTTTTTTTTACCGTGTTTTGTACTGTAGTATATGTGTCAAATGTATTTGCAAACAGAGACTATGTGTGAAGATTATAATTTAAAGCCTTTTATTTGTTTTCTATAAAATTCTGAAGTGGTCTAGATAGCTAAGAATCCTGCACGTTCACTGCCCACACAGTCACTGGGAGGTTGCACAACACAGTGCATTCTCAGTGCTGGTCTCATACCCTGATATAATGTTAGGGTTGTGTCAGGAAGGACATCCGGTGTAAAATCTGTGTCCAATCAAATATACAGACCAATGATAAGCTGTGGCAACCCTTAAAGGTGGAGCATTTTTCTAGTTTATAGTGTTTCTATGTTGGGAGTGTTTCAATTCCAGCTTGTGATTCAGAGCCAAATGTTTGCAGTGATTGTGTATGAATGCATTTTGTTGTTAAACGAAACTCATAAAAAAAAAAAACATAGTACGTGGGATGTGTTAAAACATATGTCACTAGTTAAGCCTGCCCGGCCCTTTATGTCACAAAGGTCTATTTGTTAAAGGAAGACCATAAACGTTTTCACCAAAACCAGTTTTGAGGTATTGTGTAATAAATACTTTTACATGATGAGTGTAGAGTGCAATACAAATACAGTTTATTTGAAATAAAGTACTAGTAAATTAGTAGTAAGATCCATATAGGGAATGGTTTAGGTTCATAAAGCATAAAGAGAAAAAATAATTATATATATATATATATATATATATATATATATATATATATATATACACACACACACACACACACACACACACACACACACACACACACACACACACACACACACACACAGTTAATAATCCAAACAGTGAGAATTATTTTATTATGAAGGCTTAAAGTATAAAGAATTCATGAGTCACAAGCTATTCTAATGCGGCACACCTAAGGCAAGCCCATGTCCTAACAAAGTTCTTTCAAGCACACTGTAACCTGTAAATGAAAGAACAAAAACATTGGTGTCAAGTAGCATATGAATAACAATATTCAAATTGAACACACAATGTGTTCTATAAAAATACAAATACTGAAAGGAATAAGAGATGCCCTTCGTTTAGATAGTTTGACACAATGGCCATTTATTACAGTGACCAATTTAGCCAAACCAGGGATTTTTAAGAAGGCAACAGAAAAAAATGTGAGCACAAGTGTTTTGCTTTCATTTGATGAGTCGCCAGAATAAATATCAATGTTTGTGAAGTAAACAAAAAAAGCCTCTGCTAAAGCTATGTTTGCTAGCTGATTTGCTACAAACTAGCAAACCTGCTACTGAGCTAGTTACTTATTTAGCTCTTGTAGTAATGCAAGTACACTGTCATCGATGCATTGATTGTACATACCATATTTTCCGGACTATAAGCCACTACTTTTTTCCCACACTTTGAACCCCGCGGCTTAAACAATGAAGTGTCTAATTTATGGATTTTTCCTGGGTTTTTCTTGGTTTCACAAGCTTCAAGCCAAAAAACGGATCCCCATAACATTAGACCAATGAAATTGCTGAACGGTTTAAGGTGAACCAAAGAAATTATTTATATCAAATCAGGCACGCTCCCAATGAATCGGGCCGCACCACATCATAAATATGAATGAGGTTCTTCTGACGTTTGACCTGCCGCTCACTCAGACTGTCAACAGGAAAAGCAAATCATCAACCATGCATGAAAAAAACACACTTCACCTGTGTTCTGAGCTGCACGGCATCGGGAGAAAAGCTTCCACTGATGGTGATTTTTAAACGCACGACGATGCCAAAATAAAAACTCCCGAAAGAAATTGTTGTGAAAGAAAGGAGGAAGACAGTGAACAATGACTTTCTTGGTAGGCTACTGTTTAGATACAAGCCATGTAACAGACACTTTCGTTAAAGCCTGTGTAAAGTTAATTTGATTCAGTGTAGGCATCCTGCGGCTTATAGACAGGTGCGGCGTATTTATGTTCAAAATAAAAATCTTTGTAAAATTCAGTGGGTGCGGCTTATATTTGGATGCACTTAATAGTCTGGAAATTACGGTAGTATTAATTTTTTTAATTGTGGCCACAAATCAATCTCTCTCTCTCTCTCTCTCTCTCTCTTATATATATATATATATATATATATATATATATATATATATATATATATATATATATATATATATATATATATATAGCTACCTATAAAGCTTCTTTGAGCTACAAAATGCTTGTAGTAACCACTGTCTGAGGGTGAATAAAATAAATTTCTTAAAAGAGCAACATAAATCACAATTAGATTTTTTTTTTTCTACAGGAATCTGGCTAAACAGGGCTAAATCAACCAACCAAACAAAAAACAGACCTTTTTTTTGAGTAATACAGTATATGGTCACAGAAAGCTAAGGAACCTGAATGACACAAATACATACATACAAGTTTTTAACCATTAGACTGTAAATTTTCAACGCAAGTTTAATCTTTTGACAAATAATTTTGATATTATTGCCTCAGTGCCATTGAATTGAATTGAATTCATTTTTATTTGTATAGCGCTTTTAACAATGGATATTGTCTCAAAGCAGCTGTACATAGATAATGCCTTAATAAAGAATGAATAAGATTAAACTTTACAAGTGTAAATTTGTCCCTAATGGGCAAGCCGGTGGTAACTGGGGCAAGGAAAAACTCTCTGAGATGGCATAAGGAAGAAACCTTGAGAGAAACCGGACCAAAGAGGGAACCAATTCTCATCTGGGTGGCACTGGATGTCTATTCATTAGAGATATAAACAATGTTGAGGTGAGTAATTCTGATCAAATGCAAGCTGTAGTCCTGAGTCAGTGTAGCAGACTGTTGACATTAAGTACAGTCCAAATCCATCCTCAATGCACCTGTGTTACTCTGTAATTTCATGGATCCCCAGGCAGTTGATGAGAAACTTTCCCCAGATGCACAGAGTGGCACAGAGTCCAGAACACTAATTGGAAGGCTGTTCCATAACTGTAGGACTTTTATAGGAGAAAGATCTGCCCCCTGCTGTAGTCTTCATTATTTGAGCTACCAAATAGCCTGAACCTTTTGATCCAAGTAGGCTTGCGGATAATAATGGTACAGGAGTTTACTCAGATACTGTAGTGTGAGTCTGATAAGTGCTTTATACATCAGTAGTCATATGTTATAATCAATACGAGGTTTGATGGGGAGCCAGTGTGGACTTTTTAAAACAGGGCTGATGTGGTCATATTTTCTAGTAAGTAAGGATCTAGTAAGGACCCTTGCTGCTGCATTCTGGAGTAACTGTTTATTTATGTACTTTATTTAAGTTTATTTATGTACTTACTCGAACACCAAGACAGTAAAGCATTACAGTAGTCTAATTTATATGTAACATCATATTTAAAATTTTAGCAATATTTTTAAGGTGAAAGAAGGCTATCCTGGAAATGTTATTCACATTGTATGCTTTTTATGCTTAAGTTAAATAATAGATTGAGTTAGAAATTATGTTTGACTTGAGCCTCTAAGCGTAATGTGCCTAGCCCAAAAGATCTAAAAACCTTTTTAAAGAATACTCCAAAGAATGTCTTTCCAAATGGTATGCCTGCTTGCTAAACCTGTTTGCTAGTTAGTTGGCATTTCAGTCAGTATTTGAATTCTTTGTTGGAAAAAAAATAAACACTTGTCTTTCTACTGTATTTCTGATGAAAAAATATTTTATTCTTTTCCTTGTTCATGAGATCCACTTTTCTCAACCATGCTTTAACCATCAGTTCATGTTCAGTTGATTGTAAAGAATGAGTGGAATTCATGCAGGCCTTAATTTATCATCACACATCACTAGAAACATCACTGATATCTCACTGACAGGAGTAGCTAAAAGTAACCAAATCTAAATTCTATGCATCATGGACATCTCTTTGATGAAGGCTTCTTGTTGCAGTCAAACATGAGGAAAAAAAAGAGTTGTCATTTTTTTTTTTCACAGTAATGACAGATATGGTTAACGTACACAGAGGAATGTAAACAAGATCTTTTTGAAGCAAAAAATACATTATATCACCAAACGTTTGTGGACAACTGTAGTGCTTGTTAAAGATAAAACAAGTTTTCATCCATTTTTTGTTGATTGTTGTAACCTACATACATTTGTAAAGCTTTTTCTTTTCATGTAGATGCAGAATCTTGTACCCTCAGGGAACCAGGGTTGCATACCTATCCTAGAGACGTTACCTTTTAGGAACACGAGCTCCACTCATGCCAGACTAGACACAGCTAGGTCAAAGGATTGAGGTGCCAGGAGTGGCACTAAAGTAAAGGCTAAAAACCGGACAAGGTCAGCGGGGTGGACCACCCCAGAGCGTTGCAGATGTCTTGGAGAGAAAATCCAGAAGACAAAGCCTTTAAAGCTGCCACACTCTGGGTCAAGTGAGCTCCGACCCCAAAAGGAGCAGGGCGACCAGAGAACTTTTAGGAGGATGAAATAACATCCCCAATCTATCTGCTGAGCGTCTGCTGATTTGCTTCTCCTTGAAGGGCCATAGCATTTGAGGCCATTTCTCCACAGATTTGTTCTGTGGACGTATTTGTCCAGTGCTCCCACCAGAAACAGTTTGTTTAGCTTCCTTGGGAACATACTCTGTTGTAGGGTAAAGGAAGGCACTGGCCATGCCTGGAGTAAACTACAGGAAAGATTGGGCCACAGAAATGGCCTGAACATCTCCCACTCTCTTGAACGAGGAAATGACCAGGAGGAACACAGTCTTGACTGTGAGGAACCTCCAAGACATCTTGGCCAACAGCTCATAGGGAGGCTCAGATAGGGCCTCCAAACGACCCATGCAGGCTCTCTAGGTCACCACGGAGAAAACATGTCATTAATGGGTTTTACCCAGCGACCGCCCTGCAAGGGGGCATGGTACATGGCAATAGCGGACACGTAGACTTTTAGGGTGGAAGGAGCCAACCCTTTGGTGAACTGTTCCTAAAGGAATTCCAGCACTGAACCAACCTGGCAGTTAGCTGGATTTAATTGCCATGAACAGGTGCCATCTCAGGTTTACGACCTCCTCATGGAGGGAGCTCTGGATTGGAGAGCAGGAGCCCTACTGTGCCCCAGCCTGAGAGAGAAGATCCCTCCTTAGAGTAATCTCTTAGCAAGGGTGTTCAAGAAGGGCTACCAGGTCCACATACCATGGCCCGCCTGGCCACCGGAGGACCACTGCAAGGAGACAGACTCCGTCCCGGTGAACTCTCTATAGAACTGATTGATTGATGTAGGAACCACTGACTTGTTGTCCATATAGTAGCCCTTGAGGTCAGAAAGGAAATGCTTCAAAGCTTGAAGCACCGCCAGCATCACTAGGCAATTGATTTGCCATGTGTGATGGGGCCTTCCCCAGAGACCTTGTGCGGAGTGGCCATTCATGACTGCTGCCCAGCCCGTGAGGGCTGCATTTGTCATAAGTGTTAGGCGACAACCAAGAACTCTCAGCACTTGGCCTGAGACAGGAACCCGGGATCTATCCACACATCTGAGGCACGTTAGGACTCGCCGCGTGACCTTGATTGTATGGAGTGGATTGCCTCTTCGAGAGAACCCTTGGGCTCTGAGCCACCACTGGAGGGGTCTCATGTGAAGGAGGCCAAGTGGAATCCCTTTGGACGCTGCTGCCCTCAGATCCAGCAGACCTGTTGAAACAGGGTGGACGAGACTCTCAGGACCCATCAAGACACATCTGGCAGATTGCTAGATTGCCCGATAAGGGAATCAGTCTGTTGAGACTGACCTCTGGTGAGCCTAGAGCCGGAGCTATGCCCTGATGCAGCTCTACGGGCCTTCTGAGAGGCAGCAAACCCTCCAAGTCTTTTGCGGTACCAGGTGCAAACGTGGAGGGCTTTTGCTGGAGCTGGCCATGCCCTGAATCATTGAGTGTAGCAGGGTTAACAGACCAGCTCGCTGGAAGGATGTATTTATAAAAGTATCCTTCAGATACTTCCGATCTATCGTGACAAACCAGTCTTTGGACCTGATTTGGAAAGTGAGTGGTTTTGCTGGCATAGATCAGTATAGTACCATCCATCCTATTTGGGAACTATGAAGTACTGGCTGTAGAACCCGGGCTCTCTGGCTGATAGGGGGAACACCTTGTAGTCTTCTTCCTCAAGAGACATTCTACTTCTTGTTCCATTAACAGAGCCTGCCAGGGTGGGGCACACCCCATTAACAGGGTTAGGGCAGGGTTAACAGACCAGCTCCCTGAGGGTCCAGGGCAGAGCGGGCACCGTATACTGAGGTGCACGGTGCCCCTTCCCTGGGGAGTCCCCAGATGGTCCTGTATAAACACCCGCCGAGCAGCCCCACAAGCGCGACATAAGAGAAACCAGTTGCCTTTCAGTTTACACAAGAGCGACCCTGAGAGCTAAGTCTGTCGCACAGCAAAGCTCTGGCTTCCTGACTGCCTAATGTGTCTTCCATGTCTAGCTCCTGTAGCAGGTCAGGCCAGGTTTTTTAGGGATGACGCAGCACCCAGGGAGAGATAGCTAGCCAGCTTCTCTACAACCCAGTGGATCGTCCCATAAACACACTTTTTTTTTTAAAGGGGTGGCCCGAATAAGGCTTTCCCCAGTACCTGGACACCTTGGTCAGGTAAAAAAAAAAAAAAGGGCAGACCCCAGGCAGTGACACGGGCTGCAGAAAGTGCATATCAAGCTTACTGGATTGGCGAGCCTGCTGCTTACTGGCAAGCCAGCCATTCATTTATTTATTTATTTATTTTTGTTATATATTTCAAGCATGGCTCGGCATGGGTCACTACCGCTAATAGCTCCTTAAAGGGGACTGGGTGAGGGGTTGTTTCTGAGGCCTTGCAGAGCTCTATTTACTGAAGGTAGGGTTGCCCTCATTTCTGATTTCCACATTTTACAAAAACCTAGAATTTCTATGCACTGTCAAGCAATATTCTTCACCCTGTGTCAGTTCCACCTGTGGTATTGCCCCATTTGAAAAATAGTAGGCTATCCCCAAACGATGCCACTGATCCGTAAAAAGACAATGAGAAGTTAATTCTCCTTCTGTTTTGCTTTGTCAGTGCTGTAGTATGGGCACTGGATCAGGACATTGCATGCACATCTTGGCAGCGAATTCCCAGTACCTGCTCAAAAAATCTTATTGTGCCCAAGTGTTTGTTACCTAAAAACCAGGGTCAAACTGACAATCTAATATTGCAGATGAGTTATTTAATTCTGAACCCAGCCATTAGGGTTGCACAAGCAAGTGCAATCCGGTCCCAAGGCCGGGTAAATGGGGAGGTTTGTGTTGGGAAGGCCATCCAGCATTAAACATATGCCACATCAATTATGTGGATCATGAATCAGACTTTCGTACTAGATCGGTCAAGGGCCTGGGCTACCAGGTATTGTTCGCAAACAAGGTACCGGTGAAAATTGGGCTACTGTTGGCCGAAAGAGGAGAAAGAGAGGAGGAAGACGTCTACAGAGACAGCAGGGAAAGGAAAAGTGAAGCAGAGTGAAGGTTAGGGTTGGTACTTTAAATGTTGTTACTATGTCTGGTAAAGGGAAAGAGGGAGCTGATATGATGGAAAGGAAAAAGGTAGATATGTTGTGTGTTCAGGAGAACGAGTGGAAAGGGAGTATGGCCAGGAACATTGGAGGTGGCTTTAAACTGTTCTACGATGGTGTGGATGAAAAGAGAAATGGTGTAGGGGTGATTTTGAAAGAAGAGATTAGTAAGAGTGTAGTGGAGGTGAAGAGAGTTTCTGATAGGGTTAAAAATGTGAAGCTGAAAGTTGAAGGGGTGATAATCAAAGTCATCAGTGCCTATGCTCCACAAGTGGGTTGCAAGATGGAGGAGAAGGAATAATTCTGGAGTGTGTTCGATAAAATGGTGGAGAGTGTACCTAAGAAAGAACGATTGGCAGAGGTGGGAAGTAACGGAGTACAAATACTTCGTTACTGTACTTAAGTAGATTTTTCTGGTATCAGTACTTTACTCCACTATTTATTTTTCAGACAACTTTTTACTTTTACTCATTACATTTGTACACAAATATCTGCACTTTTTACTTCTTACATTTTCAAAACCGGCTCGTTACTTTAGTTTTAATCCATTAATTTGGTGAAATATATAATTTTCTTTCATCTGCAAAATATCCAATTTTCACTGCATGCCGATTTCAGCCGAACAAACGATTTCCTGTTACTGCGCGTCTTTTTCAATCCGCTGGTGTATAAAGTCCTGACTCTCACTCTTTACGAATATAAGAATGAGCAGGCAGGAGGCAGTAAGAAGTTTGGGGTTAACGTGGATGAGACAGAGGGAGTCAGTGATGTAAACATGACTGAGATCAGACAGTCTCTGCTTGTGTTCTGTATGTGGATGTTCAGCCTGGACACATTCATTCGGTAACAACATTTTTAATTCGTTTTGTACTAATATATATATATGTTTGGCTGTCAAAATTAAAATTATTGTAAACGTCACAAAATTTAATTAACACGCTATTAATTCAGCGCACATTTCTGTTTTTACCATTTTTATAAAACAAATGTAAAATAAATATCTAAATATAAAAGAGGTGAAATTAAAACCCCCAGCAAAAAATAAATTTATTCACAACGTCCCTTCTTTACTTAGATATAATATAAATAAATAAACTTTAGATAAAAATATTTTTAATCAGTAAACAGTGTTTTATTTATTCGCCAAGTCTCAAATCAAACACCAAATCCGCCATGTTTTACACAATTAACCCTCTAGGTTGCATTTTGTGGGTTTTTCCCTCATAACGATGACACAAACATAAATTACTGTATTTATTGATCGTACGGACAAAAACAATACAAAATTCAAATCTGTGAAATGTCTATGATTTTATATATATATATATATATATATATATATATATATATATATATATATATATATATATATATATAAGCTTCTTGACTTGACTTGAAGCGGTGCAGTTTTTTCGGTATCACCTCATTAACTGTCCGTGTGGAAACATAGCAAATGCTCATAATGATGTCCACACATCTCTGCACTGTTATAGCCTTTATATTTAATCACTGTACATATGCTTACATGCTGTAAATATGATACATATTTATCTGCACTATTTGCACGATTGCTACTTTTTGCACTTCTGGTAGATGCCAAAATGCATTTCTTTGCTGTGAACCTATCTATATGATGTGAGGTCCAGTTAACAGCTAAAACAGGTAGAATTGATAACTACTTTTTACTTAAGTACATGTCAGAGCCAAGACTTTTTACTTTCACTTGAGTAAAAATGTTTAAGCAGTACTTCAACTTTTACCCGAGTATTTTAAAACATGAGTATCTGTACTTCTACTTAAGTAAAGGATGTGTGTACTTTTGCCACCTCTGGCGATTGGTGATTGGGGGAGACTTCAATGGCCATGTTGGTGTAGGCAACAAAGGTAATGAGGAGGTGATTGGTGGGTATGGCCATAAGGAGAGGAATGTAGAAGGGCAGATAGTGGTAGATTTTGCTAAAAGGATGGAAATGGCAGTGGTGAATAATTATTTTAAGAAGAAGGCGGAGCATAAGGTGAAAACTGAAGGAGGAAGACTGTAGCATATGGCTCAGGGAAGAGGTCAGACAGGGGCTCTGTGGTGGTGAAGAGGTGCAACTACTGCAGAAGTGATAAGGGAGACAGCTAGAAAGGTACCTGGTGTGACATCTGGAAATAGAAAGGAAGACAAAGAGACGTGGTGGTGGAATGTGAAAGTGCAGAAGAGCATTAGGAGAACGAGGTTGGCAAAACAGAATTGGAATCGACAGTGATATGAAAAGTAGGCAGGAGTGGGCAGGACAGTAAGGAAGGAAAAATCATACCGATTGGCCAGGCAGAGTGACCGAGCTGGGAAGGGTGTGCTGCAAGTTAGAGCAATAAAGGATGGAGATGGAAATGTGTTGACTAGTGAGGGGAGTATTTTGAGCAGTTGATGAATGAGGAAAATGAGAGAGAGAGAAGGTTGGATGATGTGGAGATGGTGAAGCAGGAAGTGGATAGGATTAGTAAGGAGAAAGTGAGAGCAGCGATGAAGAGGATAAAGAGTAAAAAGTCAGTTGAACCAGATGACATAGCAGTAGAAGCATAGAGATGTTTAGAAGAGATGGCAGTGGAGTTTTTAACAAGATTGTCTAACAAGATTTTGGAAAGTGAGAGGATGCCTGAGGAATGGAGAAGTGTGCTGGTACCAATTTTTAAGAATAAGGTAGATGTGCAGACCTGCAGTAACTACAGGAAAATAAAGTTGCCCAGTCACATCATGATGTTATGGGTAAGAGTAGTGGAAGCCAGGCTGAGGGAAAAGGTGACCATCTGTGAGCAACAGTATGGTTTCATGCTGAGGAAGAGCACCACAGATGCATTATTTGTTTTAAGAATGTTGATGAAAAAGTATAGAGAAGGTCAGAAGGAGTTGCATTGTGTGGATTTAGAAAAAGTGTACAACAGGGTGCCAAGAGAGGAGTTGTGGTATTGTGTGAGGAAGTCAGTTGTGTCAGAAAAGTATGTGAGGGTTGTGCAGGACATGTATGAGGACAGTGTGACACCAGTGAAATGTGCAGTAGGAACGACAAACTGGTTCAAGGTGGAGGTTGGACTGCATCAAGGATCGGCTCTAAGCCATTTCCTGTTTGCAGTGGTGATGGACAGGTTGACAGACGATGTCAGACAGGAGTCTCTGTGGACTATGATGTTTGCAGATGATATTGTAAATTTGTGGTGAGAGTAGGGAGCAGGTTGAGAAGAGCCTGGAGAGTTGGAGGTATGCACTGGAGAGAAAGGTAATGAAAGTCAGTAGAAGTAAGACACAGTACATGTGTGTGAATGAGCGAGAGGACAGTAAAGTGGTGCAGTTGCAGGGAGAAGAGTTGGTGAAGGTGAAGGAGTTTAGGCAGCTAGGGTCACCAGTGCAATGCAGTGGAGAGTGTGTTAGGGAAGTGAAGAAAAGTGTGCAGGCAGGGAGTGGTGGAGAAGAGTGGCATGAGTGATTTGTGAGAGAAGGGTATCTGCAAGAGTGAAAGGGAAAGTTTATAGGACTTTGGTGAGACCTGAGATGTTGTATGGTTTAGAGACAATGGCATTGATTAAAAGACAGGAGGAGGAGTTGGAGGTAGCAGAGCTAAAGATGTTGAGGTTTTTCGTTGCGAGTGACGAGGATGGACAGGATTAGAAATGAGTTTATTAGAGGGACAGCGCATGTTGGACGTTTTAGATACAAGGTGAGGGAGGCCAGATTGAGATGGTTTGGACATGTGCAGAAGAGGGACATAGGATATATTTATAGAAGAATGCTGGGGATGGAACCACCAGGAAGGATGAAAAGAGGAAGACTAAAGCGGAGGTTTATGGATGTGGTTAGGGAAGACATGCAAGTAGTTGGTTTGAAATCAGCAAATGTAGAGGACAAGGGGTATGGAAATGGATGATCCATTGTGGCGACCCTCTAATGGGAGAAGAAGAAGAAGAAGAAGAAGAGTAAGAAGAAGAAGAGTTCTTTAATTCAGTTTACAACATTCCCCAAACTCCTTTTCCTAGCAAACACTGCAACCTGCTATCATGGCTACCCTAGATTACATTCCCCAGAGTTCTTACATGTTACCTAACTCACAGCCACTGGGCTTCTGATTAGTGTCTTTTAGTCAAAAGCAAATTGTGAATTAACACGATATTTTTAGTTAAGGTTGTGGTGTCAGGACAGGTTTTTGTATTTATGTATTTATTTAAAGGTAGCGAGAAACAGCATGTTTTTCTGAAATCTAGTTGAGTAAAAATATATTATTAAATTGTATTGAACATTTTTTCCCAAAATATATATAAAAAAGTAATATAATACAGATACTTCACAAATCTACTTAGGTACAGAAATGACATAAAAAAAACTTCCTAACCTTACCTGCCTATCATTTGCAAATAATGCCTGGCCTGAATGAGCTGCAAACAACTGAGCTGTCTCGGACACACCTTAAAGCTTGTAACATGCATTGAAAAGATTTTCTCAACATTTCTTTGAAATAGACTTTGTGTGTCTAAAGTTGGAACCACATAAACTGGTTCCATAGAAAGATACCTGTGAACAAAAAACGAAATTACAATAGTGTTAGTGACATGCCTTAAGGAGATAATCTTAGGACAATGTCACTGCTTTCTGCTGTGAACACAGCATTATACTTTGGATGCATATTGTACATACATTTTGCTGGCACTTACATTATATGTTAAACACCATGAGACAGAAGAGATCAATTGCACATATTCAGCACACCAAGTTCAAAGCAAATATTTATCTCCTTGTATCATTCATTATTAATACAGTAGGAAAGACACAAATTCCTTGAAACATTTTAGCACATTACAGACAGCATGTTGTATTCAGAATTGGTTACTTAGGTGAGAAGAAATTCCTTTAAAAAAATCATCATATTTCATTAGCAGGCAATTTTAAATGCATGCAGTTTACGCCTTCAAAAATGTCAGATTTTTTTACTGTGAGGAATCTGTGTGCATAATGTAGCTATGAGACACTACACTGTAAGAAAAGATACACCATATCTACTCAACAAAAATGAGGCAACAGATTACAAGCAATATTATTAATTAAATTTCACAAGGTTTGGTATTGAGTAAATATTAATTAAATGAGACCCTTAATAGTTATCCATTTAATATAAGTAGACTTGAATAGAAAACAGTACAGAATTAATTATAACCTAAACAAAAATATTGAGTAGATTTGAAAAAGATAAACTCCCTAATGTGTAAATAGTACTAATAAAGATTAATTTAATTCTACATATCATAATTGAGTAATCATCTACATTAATCTGCACATTGATTTGAATTTAATCAATGCAATTAATTAAATCTAAATATTCCTTTTTAATTAATGATATAGCCCAGAAAGTACAGAACTTAAATACTCAAAAAAGAATTTTATTAATAATTTTATTCACTTTTGTGCTTTAGACAAATTATAGCACATCATTGTACACTGCAACCACAGTCTCATTTCAAGCCAGACGTTGGATCTTGCATTTCAAACCAGACATTTGAAAAGGACAGAATGCTGACTTTAAACTATTTTGTAAAAACAAAAATAAATGACATACAGAATGATGTGTCCATAAACCTGATTCCATGCTTTCTCACCTCACTTAGCCACTAAATTAGGTCAATATTGATATTAAAGAAAAATCCTCCAGAGGTGCATGTACCAAAACAAAAGCAGAAAAGTGTCATTTGTACGGAGTAAAAAAATTTCGTACTTTGAACTAGAAATCTCACCGACATTCGTGGGATAAGAGTCCAAATCAGTGCTAACTTACAAACATGGCACTTTCAGATGTGCAATTCTCAAGCTCTGTAGAAGCTAAACATTGTGTAGTAAAACATGTACACTGCAACTACAGTCTCATTTTCAAGCCAGAAGTTTGCTCACGCATTTCAAACCAGAACTTTGAAAAGGACAAATTGCGGATACTCCGTAATGGCCAAAACATAAATAATAAAAGTGCAAATTGAACAGAGTAAAATACATTTGTACTTTAAACGTACAACAATTGAAATGTCACGACATTCGTAGGACAAAACAGTGGCAACTTAGAAACATAGCACTTTCAAATGTGCAATTCTCAAGCTCTGTAGAAGATGAACATTGTGTAGCACAAAAGTCTGCACTGCAATACAGTCTCATTTCAAGCCTGAAGTTTGCTCTTGAGGGACTGGAATTTGTTTGAAAGCTTTGAATCATCCAGTTCCAAGAACAGTTTTTGGAACACCTCACAGGTGTACTTCAGCTGTCTGGGATAATCGAGATTCAGCACGTAGATCAAGCAAAGGAGGACAGAGCAAGCCCTTGCAATATCTCCAAGTCCTGTAATCACTTCCATGCCCTCTATGACGATCCCAATGTTCTTTGGGCTGTTGCTTGTAGAAGCTCCGGGCTTTGGGGTCACAGTAATAGCCATTATGACTTGTTCAAGTTCCTCCAAGTTCCCAGTGTCCTGCAACATGAAATTGTTATTGTCTTAGTATAAAACTGTCAGAAATATATTGCAAGCATATCACATTACTAGAAATTACATTTATTATTTTTTTCGTAGCTTATAAATCGATTTTATTAGATTTTATTTTTTCGCAGGCCATGGTGTCAAATTGTTCTTTGTTTTGTTTTCTTCTCTATTTTGATGTTTTTGTACAGGGTTCACGCAGGTTACAATATAAAACAAATTTTATACAAAATAAATTTAAGACCTTTTTAAGACATTTTAAGACCATAAAGATGTAAATTTAAGACCTACACGATGCATTACCAAAAAATATTCAGATATAAGAAATTCTGAAAAAAATAATTGAAAAATAAACGACACATGATGAAAACGCTATAAGAAACATAGGGGAACAGACTTCGACACAACACCGGCTCACGAAACTCCAAATATCAAACTAAACACCGCTAATCAGATATAAAACAGTATTCTGTTACTAAAATGTTTTCAGATACTTTTAGTGTATGGTTTAGCTGTAAAATGAGAGTGTTTGTGCCATTTGAATTTGAATTCCTCTCCTCCTGCTAAAGTTACGTTAGCTAACTAACTTAAGTGCTAGCTGCTAATAGACTGACTTCAAGTGGATTTAGCTAAATTAAATTTACATTTGCAAGTTGCAATAAAACAGTGAAACAACAGAGAGAAGTTACGTTACCTGTCTCGGGAAGATGATCTTCACACACGAGAAGTAAAGCCAACGGAAGTGAGTTAATAACTCATTTTATATTGTAATACCACTACATGCGTTCTTCTTACTAGCCCAGTGATAACAAAAGAAGTTTTCTTACCTAAGTCAACCAGTTAAATTTTGCAAGATGAGCAATGTGGAAGAAAATGAATATTCACTGTCTGTAGTCTACTCTCTTCAAATGTCTTGTAGGCCTGCTGCATTTCTTTTTTTAAAAGGCGCAATTTGACAGAAAGTGCTTTTCAATTAAAAATTTGCCCGATTACATTAATTTAAATTCACTCAATATTCTGTCCATTTGGGATTAGATAAATATAATGCTTAAGTTTTATTTAACTGCAATGGGTAGATTTTATTCCAAACATTTTTATTTGAAATGTAATTAAATATTTGCCTCAAAATTTTAAAACAATTATATTGAATACATTTTAACCAAAAACATGAATTCAAATCTACATGACCACAGAATCATTTCTTACAGTGTATATGGAGGACATGAAATTCCAAAGCCTGCCAGGAATGTAGGATTTTATCATTCTTTTATTTCACTATGTTAAGGAGTTGAATTAATAGCAAAAACCTCAACATTGTTAAACTTATAGCTTATTCATTTAAGAAATTATGTCAGTTATTAAGATGCCATATTATTGATATGCTCTGTAAAAAAAATAATAGTATCTTAGTTATATATTTTATAATCCATCCATCGCTTTTTTGTGTATTTATAACCCAAAGCCTAGAGCAATGACTAAATACAAATATTTTTTTTAAACTTAGGTGACCCAAATCATAATAATAAGAATAATATTTGAACATGACAGTAACAATAACAATTAACTTTGCAATCCAAAGTTTACATTATTTACTTACTTACC
Organism: Silurus meridionalis; assembly: GCF_014805685.1. Taxonomy (NCBI): domain Eukaryota; kingdom Metazoa; phylum Chordata; class Actinopteri; order Siluriformes; family Siluridae; genus Silurus; species Silurus meridionalis. The sequence continues at coordinate 9,729,834 of NC_060911.1, read as the reverse complement.
TACTTCTTTAAATATATATGCTTGTGTGTGTGTGTGTGTGTGTGTGTGTGTGTGTGTGTGTGTGTGTGTGTGTGTGTGTGCATATCTGTGGAATATCATTAACCATATGTCAGCAAAGTTTATTTGAGAGGCAGTTGCTCATAGTGCTGTTTGACATTTGTGGGTGTGAACTGTATATACAGTATACAATAATGTATGGCAACAACAATAGTTTACATTTGGTCAAGCAGAATAACAAATAACTTTCCATAAAGAGATGAACAAAACACTAAAACACAAAAGAGTACTGTAAACTAGGACTTGTTCTATTAGATATACAGTACGGACACATAAACAAAAATGACTAGTTACATAAACCAAATCAGAAATTATGTTCAACACAAAACAATTTTATTTTACACTTATGACTGATCCATTCTAAAATAATGAAAGCTTATTCTGAGTATATTCTTATTCTGCTTAAAACCTTTTTTTTTTGTAATTGTTTATATATTTTTTGGAGGCAAGACACTACAGGTGAATATCAGGTTTTAAAGCTACAAATATTACAGTACTAATATTTTTGATGTAGAACCTTTTTAAATATGTACATTTATTTATTTTATATACAATGCATTGCAGTGCATTACACCTTCTTGCCATTCTTCCATAATCACCAGATTGGTTGAGTGCACGACTAGTTGTCCTGTAAACAGACACTGCCACCTGAGCTGTGGATCTCTGCAGCTCCTCCAGAGTTACCATGGGCCTTCTGGCTGCTTCTTGTATCATTGCTCTCCTTAACCGGCCTGTCAGTTTGGGTGGACGGCCATGTCTTGGTAGGTTAGCAGTTGTGCCATACTCTTCCCCTTTTCAGATGGTGTATTAAACAGTGCTCTGTGAGATGTTCAAAGCTTGGGATATGTTTTTATAACTTAACCCTGCTTTAAACTTGTCCACAACTTTATCCCTGACCTGTCTTGTGTGTTCTTTAGTCTTTATGATGCAGTTTGCTTACTCACGTTCTCTAACAAACCTCTGAGGCGTTTACAGAACAGCTGTAATTATGATGGGATTTAAGTACACACAGGTAGACTCTAAGTCTGAATACATATGCACACCACGCTTTTCAGATTTTTATTTGTAAAAAATCTTCAACACCATGTATAATTTCCCTTCTACTTCACAATTATACTATACTTTGTGTTGGTCTATTACATAAAATCTCAGTAAAATACATTTAATTTTGTTTATAAATATTCAAGGGGTATGAATATTTTTGCAATGCACTGTAGTAGGAAATGCATGCATTTACATAAGAAATGTAAAATTTAACATTAATAAGACAATATTTTGGGTAAACTCTCTGTAATATCGTCCAGATTAGAATTATGGAATTAACATGTGCAGTGTTATGAATGCAGCAGATTGTGTAAAAGCATTTTTTGCTTCCACATACAGCTAACAAAGGTTAGTACACTTCAGCAAATATTTTAGTATATCTTCTCAAGGGACAATACTGTAGAAATGAAGCTTAGATATATTTTAGATTAGTCAATGTGTAGCTTTTATAGCAGTATAGATTTACTGTCATTGTGTCACTGTAAAGCCATTATCGTCTAAATAACCAGCAGCGAAAGTGAGTACATCATAAGTGTCTCTAAGTGATGGCCTAGGCTATAAGAAGCTCTGTAACACACTGAAACTGAATACAGTGGCCAGGGTCATACAGAAGTGTGTGTCAGGTGCAGAAGCTTAAAAAACAGAACATGATTTACTGAAACCATGTCCTGTGGTCTGATGAGACTAAGATAAAGCTGCGGTTCATTGAGGGAACATGGATTCCAACATGTACTGTAACATTCTGAAGCAGAACATGATGCCCTCCAGAAACTGGGGTTTCCAACATAATAGTGACCCCAAACACACTGCCAAGAACTTCCTTGCTGTGGAAGATGAAGGTGATGGATTGGCCAAGTATGTCTCCAGACCTGGACCTGATTTAACACTTGTGGGGCATCCTCAAGGGGAAGGTAGAAAAGCGCCATGTGTCTAACATCCAGCTGCACCACAATGTTATTATGCAGGAGTTTAAGAGGATCCTAGCAACAACCTGTGTAGCCCAGGAGGATTAAGGCAGTGCAAGATAACAATGCTACTCACACAAAATATTGTGACACTTTGGACACAGCTTTGACATGTTCACTTAGGGTTTACTCACTTTTGTTGCCAGCTATTTTGACAATAATGGCTGTATGTTCAATTATTTTCAGAGGACAGTAACTCTGTACTGCTATACTAGCTGCACATTGACTACTCTAAAGTATATTCAAATTTCATGTCTATGGTATTGTCCCTCGAGAACATATAATAAAATGGTTGCTGAAATGTGAGGGTTGTACTCACATTTCTCATCAACACCCTGGGGATCCATGAAATTATGGCGTAAGAACAGGAGCTTTGAAGAGTTGGATTTGGACTGTAGTTAATTTCAACAGTCTGCTACACTGACTCAGGACTACAGTTTGCATCTGATCACCATCACTGCACACCACAACATAGTTTATATGTAATAATTGGACATTCGGTGGTGCCCAGATGAGGATGGGTTCCTACTGAGTCTGGTTCCTTTCTGAATGTTTTCCTTGTGCCATTTTGGGTAGTTTTTCCTTGCCACAGTCACCACGGCTTCCTCATCAGGGAGAAACTTACACATAAAGAACATCTTATTCATTTTTTATTACCACGGTATCTGTGCAAAGCTGCTTTGAGACAATGTTAATTGTTAAAAACACTATACAAATAAAAAATACAAAAACTTTTGGGAGTTATTGTGTATGACAATTAATATCCTATGCCCCATTTTACATCATTAAAAAAGTCATATGAACTTCAGACAAATATTTTTTCTGATATGGATTGGATACATACTCTGACAGTGCTGTGATTTGGTCACTAATTCTGAAGGGCTTGTCCTGTCATGATATAAGGTAGAAGAGGAAATAAAAATATAGAATGTCTGAAGCTTTGAGGCTTGCTTTGGAAATGGGCCGATGTTTACCACATACCATAAATAAACATGTTTTTTATGTTTATTTATTTAACATAATTTTTTTTCCTGATGCAAAAATTATGGCTTAACAGAATGTTGTACACAATCAATTCGCAATGTGATCAAAGCAACAAGAAATGATAATTAATATTCATTGTAGATTGATTCAGCAATCTGCAAGGCTTTTGTATGCAGGTATGAAAGTTAAAAGTCTGTTGCTTCTGCAACTTGTTTTGTTGGTCTCTTGGTATCTTAGTTTTGATGGCATGTCTGTGGGCTTTTTTGCCTGGCTTGAAGAACACTGCTGTAAGTTGTGTAAATATAATAGTGAATATGACTGTGAAGGTAGACAGGGTTAAAATAAAATTGTGGCTTTTGTATTACAACTTGTAGGGGTAAAACTAAGGATTTCTGCTATAGTGTCAGTGAAAATAGTTTAAATTGAATGAAATGCTGCAAAGTTTAGCAATTAGTAACACTAACAGAAATAATAAAAGGCTAAAAAACTTTTGACGACACTAATTTGGCTTTCAGTCTTTTTAGGCTTTTGAAAGAACAACATCCAGAATTCTAATTGCTGGACTATCACATTAATCACTACAGTTTTTCTCAGCTGCTTTGGAGCATTTCTCAAATTATCCTTAATATTTGCAAACCAGTATGCATTCTCCACACAATTTGAAAAAACACAACAACACATTGGATTTCTTTCAAAAGCCTGTACTTTTCTCAAAATCCATAGTTCATCGCTCAAAAGTAAGTATTCGTGTCAATATAAATATCAATCCATCATAATGAAAAGTCCCTTTTTCATTGTTCGCAAAGAAAATCATCAAAATGTTTAGTCATGTTGTTAGTATGATGGCACACAGTTTTAGGATTTCCTGACACAAACTAAGGTTTGGATTACAATGAATGAAAATGCAAATAATTTGACTTTCTTTCTGTGCGCCAGCTATAAATTTCAGCAGCAAAATGTATTTATTTGATTGCATATTTGATTTATATTAATTGTAAAATACCAGGCAGGATTCACACTTTTACTGTACTATACAAGTGTTCATTTAAAATGAAAGAATTTATAACTGTGTTTTGCTCTGTGTGTATACACTCTCCAATTGAAGGTTTACAAGATTCACCTTTTACCTGTTTTAGAGAACTTTTTGATTATTGGTTGATCAGATGATCCGTAAACTTCCCTTCATTAGTGACATTCAATATTAATCTGCCCAATTCATCAATTCAAGTCAATTTACAAATAAAAGTTCAAAATACATTTTAGATGACAGATGATGACAACTGGCTTAACCTTTTTGCATTCAATGACTGCAATGAACTGTTGCTAAAATGTTTTGGGGGTTAAGACTATTTAGGTGAAACCAGTATAATATATTTTGATCAACATGACATAAACAACTGATAATGTAGAATACAGCAGACAATTGTACACAATCAATTAAATGAATGTTGCATTGCATTCGCAATGTGATCAAAGCAGCAAGAAATGATCATTAATATTCATTGTAGTTTTATTTAGCAACAAAAAACCCATCATTTCATTCAGCCAGTAAGCTTTCAGGCAGGAGAAAGGAGGCAGGCAGGAGATTTTTGCAATCTCTATTTTCTTGGCAACTTGACAGTTGAATTTCTTTGCCTTTTTAACTTCAAAAGATAAAAAGATGCTGATATGGGAATGGCTGTTTATAAAACAAGTGATAACAGACATTTCACGAACATTCCGAAACATCAAATAGAATTGTAAATGGTCTAAAAAGCATTAACAAAATAACTTTACACCAAGAGTGCATTTTCTGAGCTGGAAAATCCATGAATACCCATGTTTTTATACATGACAAAATATTAATAAGTTCACATGAGTGATACAAAACATAGATAACACAACACCACACCAAGTTGCTGCAGGATAGAAATCAAATGGCTGATTAATGAAATAAAATGAATGTAATGTTAAATATTCACCAACCCTAAAAGAGGAATGGCAAGTAAGAACAAATACATACTACATCAGTCATCAGTCTGTATCAATGAAAAGACAGCAAAGAGAATTATTTAGAGAAGTAAACATGTATTAGTATTATTGATAAAGTCAAACATTTGCAATCACTTGCCTAATGTCTCTTGTAGAAACTTTGAAATGTTTCTTCTCAGCTGAGATTTTTCATTGTTCACCTACTTGTCCAAGTGTAATCACTTTATGAAGATCATTTATCAACAAATTGATTAAAAAGTGTTTAAGTTTCTGAAAAATACAAAAAAGTAATGTGTGATTAATATGAGCAACGTGAAGTCTTTATTCCTGGTATGTTTTACACATAAATTGAAAATAATTATCCTATTATGATTATGAAATTGCACCACCTGCCTAATATTGTGTAGGTCACCTTTGTGTTAGCAAAACATTTCTGATCTGTTGACACATAGATTCCACAAAGCCTCTAAAGGTGTGCCATGTTATCACATTTTAAAAACTGACAGTTTAACAAATTGATTGACTTCGCCGTTCAGTGTTTTAATAGCAACGCTGATCACTGTAATTCTCGTTAGTACTCAGTAAGTAGATTTTTGTTTTTTGTTGTTCTAAGAAACTAAATATGTTCAAAATATGCCATTTATATTTACAAGTGATTACGTACTTCAGAATAAAATAGTAAGATGCGTGACACACTCAACCCACACTAATAATAAGTCATGCTGCACATAGCTTTATTCAACAACCATGAAGGAAACAATAAACTGAAAACAACTTTATCAGTGTTGAATAACATACCCTCCCCCGTCTTGTGTATTCAGAAATCAGGATATGAAAGAAAAAAGAAAATTAGAATGTAGATGGAAATGAATAATCACAGATAACCTATTCATATACTAAAATTATCCATGACAAAGGAATGTTTTTTTTCATTATATTGTGCAAAACAAGATTGAATGCATTTGAATTTAAAATAAAAAATACAAAGTGTCAATATTGTAGTCACGTTTTACATTTTGTTTTTAATCCTGTTCACCAATAGAGAAAAAATGGAATATTCATGTCTGTGACTTCATTTATTTTTTGATTCACAATTGAATAAAAAAAAAAAAAAAGAAATTTAAAGCAAAAAAAGGAGAAAATGGCTTGAATTTGTTTCTGGGCACACGAAATAAGAGAAAATGGCTTACTGATTAATTTCTTCTATTTTTTTTTAAACACAAAGTGTAGTATTTAAAATCTTACATACCAAATATGATCAGTGCCTCAAATTCTAACATTCTAACCTGGAAATTTTAGTGATTTTTTTAAAGAAATATTTCTCACTCTGGAGCTATTTGTGCAAAGGATAATCAACAAGATATATACTAGGGCAACATATTCTGTGATTGCAAACAATCTAGTAGAACATGGTGCAGGGTGGTGTTTGGCAGTGCAGGTTTATTGGGGTTGTTTGGGGATGTTTTGAGTTGTTCTGAAATGAGTGTCTGAAGATTGTGTGCACAGCATTACATTGCAAGAAGAGGACATGAGTCAGACTCCTGTTTACTGTCACTCTTTTGTTAGTCTTGAAAAGCACATAGTGATCCATATTAATCTCCTTGAAGTGAAGCCAGAATGTTCCATTAACCCACTAATGGATTACATGCTGATGGTCGATCAGTTATTTTACTCTCGGGTTTTTCAAGTGTAACACTAAATAACTCAAAATCAAAAAATAAGATGACAGAAAGCTATAAATGTGTTAGATTTTTTTTTTTTTTTAAAGCAAAAAAAATCTTTTAAACATAGTTACTTCATCATTAGTTTTCATTTTCTAAACAACAAAACAAATAAAATAAATCTTATTGTTTTCTTATAAAAAGATAAAACATATTTGGGGAAGCTTGCCGCACCTGCTGATTTTTTGTCAATCATGTTGTCCCACTTTAAACGCACACTCTTACTAATAATAATAACACACACACACACACACACACACACACACACACACACACACACACACACACACACACACAAACACACAGCATTTTAAGAGTTCATTATTTGAAAAATGTTGCATGGATATAAAATATACTTTACCTTTAAATGAAAAGTGAATGACTACATTGTATAGAATCAGAAAACAATAGCTGCCTTTTAAAATGTATTTACTAATAAAGTTATCTATTTTAAAAGCATCCTATAAAATTATATTTGGAATTTTCAGTTCAGTTGAATAGTTCAAATAAAGTTGTTTTTGAGTTTGTGACAATATCTAATTTCTAGCTGGATTTTTAAGCCATTGCATTGGCCTCCTGCACTTGCTCATGATGACAATGGAATGTTGTTTTCACAATGCCGTGAAATTTTAACCAATACAAAAGGCAAACATGAAAGTTTCACTAAGGCTTTTGTGTCTGGGACTGATGCTAGTTATCATCCTCCAATCAGTATCACAGAAAGAAAAGGCTTATTCATTATGGTGATACAAAGCTTATAAAAACTCCAAACCAAGTCAGGCTTTGCTTTAGTATACTAAACGTTGACACTATGACACTGACATGAAACTGAGGACTTTATTGAACTCTTCAACCTAACTGTTACAAAGATTACAGTGCAACTGGGTGAGTGTGACTTATTCTGCAATTTCTACATAAAATATAATTTACACTATAAGAAACTATTTTTTTTGTCGTACTTAAAATGCAATTTCTTTTTGTTTTTTTCAAATGCAGTAAGATTTTAAGTGCTTTCAAATGTGATTCAGTTTTTTTTAATAAACTTATGCACCTTGGATCAACAATTAAAATTATTTTAAATTTAAGTTGAATGACTTAGAAAATATAGATGATTTACATAACAAGATATATACATTTAATCCTATTTTCCTTCCTCTAGTCTTTGGTGGGGGAAAAAAATAACAAAAATACATGTATTTTATATTTTGTTTAATCATGGTTTAATGTGGCAAAAAACATCCACATGCAAATAAATCATTAAAACCTGCTTAGAATGATGTATAATATCAATGATATGGCCATTATGCTATTTATAAATGTATTCAATTAAATGCAATATGTGATGCTCTGATGTCTTCGCAGCAAAATTCTGGCAAATAGCCAATATGTCACATTTTTAAGTGTCACTTACTTTAAGTAATCCATAACAGTTTTTTTTGTTTAATTGTTTGTTAAACTAAAAGAAATTAGACAAAACATTTTCACTGTGTCTTGCAAAACTTAATTAAAGATTTTTAATAGAGTGAGGAAGACATCAAAGCTTTTACTGAACACTGGATTTTAAATGTTAATCACTTACATGCACAATAATTTAAATATTAAATATACCAACACAGCTATATACAGAAATACAAATTTCAATAAACTATTTAATAATGTGAAAGAAAAAAAATATTCATATTTATTTTGCTATCCCTTTAAATGAATCTGATATAAATTGTATAATTACTATATCCAGTACATAAAAATGTGCAAACTAATATTCTATGGCTTGCATTCTAAAACTGCTAATTATTAATAATAGTTATGTTAGAAAAGTGTTTAATTGTACCTAACATTATACCTTAGGGCAGGGAGTTTCTACAGCATTATTGAAAGTTCCCAGACTGGTTCAAATGTTTAACCTTTGACAGAACAAAAGGTAAAAGAACTTTTAGGAATCTAGTTAAAACCCATTGGTATCTCAATTTGTTTAACAGTTCTTAAGATTGCATATTTACAATGAGAAAATATTTTTTTATGAGCAAAACAATGTATAATAATAAATGCAATGTCATTTTAAGGTATTGTTTAAAAAAATCAGGATGAAGAGAAAAGAATTGATTTGGTTCATACTGGGTAAGTTTGTAATCTGGATATTAAAGATACTGTTTCTACTTTTACTACTACTACTACTACCACTAAATACACTAATAATAATAATAATAATAATAATAATAATAATAATAATAATAATAACAATGCATCTTGCACTAAAGGTATCTTTCTAAGAGCCGTAGCTGAGTCCACAAGTGTCACATTACCAACTCCTTTACTTGAAACAAGTGAAGAAACAACACTGATAGCATCAAATAGTCTCAGTGACACTTCAGAGACCCCAAGTTCATCAAATAGTCTCAGTGGCACATCAGAGACCCCAAGTTCTTCTGGTGAAACAATTTCAAAGACATCACTAGAATCAGATTTTAGTCATACAATTCCTGGATCAACTTCAGGCAACACATTGGGATTGTCACCAGATGTTTCTGACACATCAGTGACTACAGCAAGTTCATCAGAAACACCATCGAGTTTCTATTCTGGATCAACTGCAGGTATCAAAATTAAATTTATTTTTCAATTTAGCTTTCTAAGACTCTGGCATGGCTAAATCTACTAATTAGATAGATTTGTGTCAAAATATATATGTGTTAAAAAAATCAATTCAGAACTATTTTTGGGGGAAAAGTCTATGGATATTTAGTACTTGGTACTCCATATATATATATATATATATATATATATATATATATATATATATATATATATATATATATATATATAACTTATCTATCTATCTATCTATCTATCTATCTATCTATCTATCTATCTATCTATCTATCTATCTATCTATCTATCTATCTATCTATTAAATTATTCCTCATATTCCTCATATCAAATTTACAGCAGTCCCAGCTATATCCTCACCTGTTATATCCAAAACTTCTAGTCCATCTTACCTTTTAAATCTAAGCAATCACAATGAAAATGTAAAAATTATAAAGGATTCTTAGTCCACTTATCCCATACCGTAGCATTTTAAAAACTTTTGTGATGTTTGTCTATATGAAACTGGCCTGTGTTCATAATACAAGCTGAAAACTAGAAAACTTTCTTTATGAAATATGTATTTGATTTAATTACAGTAAATGGAGTGGAATATGAATCAACAGTAATGATGACAATACAGACTTCAACAACTGCAGCTAAAACACACATTACAAATGACATTCCTATAAGCACAGGCACTACTATAGCTGATAATACCCTGGTGACAAGAGAGAGTACAATGCAAACTGATGTCACATTTTCAACATCACCAAGTTCTTCTGCTAGAACTGCAGAAACAAAAATGGAAAACTTTACTTATCTTAGTGAAACATCAGAATCCACAGCTGTCACATCTGCAACATCACCAAGTTCTCCTGGAATAACAGCAGGAAGGACATTGCCAACCTCAGATGGTCTTAGTGAAACACCAGAATCAACAGGTGACCCATCTACAACATCTCTAAGTTCTGCTCCTCAAAGAACTGCAGGAATAACACTGGGAACCTCGAATAGTCACAGCGAAACATCAGAATCCACAGGTTTTCCACATCAAACCTCACCAAGTTCTGCTGCTGGAGCTACTGCAGAAAGAACACTGGAAACATCAGAAAGTCTTATTGAAGCTTCAGAATCGACAGGTATCCCATCTGCAACATCACCAAGTTCTTCTGCCAAACAAACAGTAATGACAGTGGGAACCTCAAATAGTCACAGTGAAATGACAGAATCCACAGATGTACCATCTGAAATATTGTCAAGTTTTTCTGCTGAAGCAACTACAGGAAGTACACTGGGACATTCATCCAGTTATAGTGAAACATCAGATCCCACAGCTGTCCCATCTGCAACAACATTAAGTTCTTCTGATAAAGCAACTACACAAAGACTATACGAAAGCTCAACTAGTCTTAGTGAAACATCAGAAAACACAGATGTTCCATCCACAACATCTCCAAGTTCTTCTGCTGATGCAACTGCAAAAACAACACAGGGAAACTCACCTAGTCTTAGTGAAACCTTAAAATCCACAGTTGCCACCACTATAACATCAGAAAGTTCGTCTGCTGGAACAACTTCAGAGAAGACACAGGAAACGTCAACTAGTCTTATTGAAACATCAGAATCCACAGTTCTAACGTCTGCAACATCAGCAAGTCATTCTGCTGGAACAACTGCAGAAACGACAATGGGAACCTCATCCAGTTATAGCGAAACATCAGAATCCACAGCTGTCCCATCTGCAACATCAAGTTCTTCTGATAGAGCAACTACACAAAGACTACAGGAAACGGCATCTAGTCTTATTGAAACATCAGAATCCACATATGTTCCATCCACAACCTCTCCAAGTTCTTCTGCTGAAACAACTGCAGGAAAAGCACAGGAAAGCTCAGCTAGTCTTATTGAAACATCAAAAACCACAAATGTTCCATCTGCAACATCCTCAGATTTTTCTGATGGAACAACTGAAGAAACTACAATGGAAATGTCAACTAGGCTAAGTGAAAGTTCAGAACCCACAGTTGCCACATCTGCAACATCAGCAAGTTCTTCTGCTGAATCAGCTGCAGAAACAACAATGGGATCCTCAAGTAGTTTTAATGAAACATCAGAGGCTACAGTTGCCACATCTGCAACATCAGAAATTTCTTCTGCTGGAACAACTTCAGAAACGACACAGGAAACCTCAACTAGTCTTATGGAAACATCAGAATCCACAGTTCTTACGTCTGCAACATCAGCAAGTCGTTCTGCTGGAACAACTGCAGAAACGACAATGGGATCCTCATCCAGTTATAGCGAAACATCAGAATCCACAGCTGTCCCATCTGCAACATCAAGTTCTTCTGATAGAGCAACTAAACAAAGACTACTAGAAAGCTCAGCTAGTCTTAGTGAAACATCAGAAACCACATATGGTCCATCCACAATCTCTCCAAGTTCTTCTGCTGAAACAACTGCAGAAAGAGCACAGGAAACCACAGCTAGTCTTAGTCAAACATCAAAAACCACAAATGTTCCATCTGCAACATCCTCAGATTTTTCTGATGGAACAACTGAAGAAACTACAATGGAAATGTCAACTAGGCTAAGTAAAGTTCAGAACCCACAGTTGCCACATCTGCAACATCAAGTTCTTCTGCTGAATTAGCTGCAGACACACCAATTGGAACCTCAACTAGTCTCAGCGAAACATCAGAGGCTACAGTTGCCACATCTGCAACATCAGAAGTTTCGTCTGCTGGAACAACTTCAGAAAAGACCCAGGAAACCTCAACTAGTCTTATTGAAACATCAGAATCCACAGTTCTCACATCTGCAACATCAGCAAGTCGTTCTGCTGGAACAACTGCAGAAACAATAATGGAAGCTCATCCAGTTATAGCGAAACATCAGAATCCACAGCTGATACATCTGCAACATCAAGTTTTTCTGATAGAGCAACTACACAAAGACTACTGAAAAGCTCAGCTAGTCTTAGTGAAACATCAGAAACCACATATGGTCCATCCACAATCTCTCCAAGTTCTTCTGCTGAAACAACTGCAGAAAGAGCACAGGAAACCACAGCTAGTCTTAGTCAAACATCAAAACCACAAATGTTCCATCTGCAACATCCTCAGATTTTTCTGATGGAACAACTGAAGAAACTACAATGGAAATGTCAACTAGGCTAAGTGAAAGTTCAGAACCCACAGTTGCCACATCTGCAACATCAGCAAGTTCTTCTGCTGAATCAGCTGCAAACACACCAATTGGAACCTCAACTAGTCTTAGTGAAACCTCAGAATCCACAGTTGCCACATCTGCAACATCAGAAGTTTCGTCTGCTGGAACAACTTCAGAAAAGACACAGGAAACCTCAACTAGTCTTATTGAAACATCAGAATCCACAGTTCTAACGTCTGCAACATCAGCAAGTCATTCTGCTGGAACAACTGCAGAAACGACAATGGGAACCTCATCCAGTTATAGCGAAACATCAGAATCCACAGCTGTCCCATCTGCAACATCAAGTTCTTCTGCTGGAACAACTTCAGAAAAGACACAGGAAACCTCAACTAGTCTTATTGAAACATCAGAATCCACATATGTTCCATCCACAACCTCTCCAAGTTCTTCTGCTGAAACAACTGCAGGAAAAGCACAGGAAAGCTCAGCTAGTCTTATTGAAACATCAAAAACCACAAATGTTCCATCTGCAACATCCTCAGATTTTTCTGATGGAACAACTGAAGAAACTACAATGGAAATGTCAACTAGGCTAAGTGAAAGTTCAGAACCCACAGTTGCCACATCTGCAACATCAGCAAGTTCTTCTGCTGAATCAGCTGCAGAAACAACAATGGGATCCTCAAGTAGTTTTAATGAAACATCAGAGGCTACAGTTGCCACATCTGCAACATCAGAAATTTCTTCTGCTGGAACAACTTCAGAAACGACACAGGAAACCTCAACTAGTCTTATGGAAACATCAGAATCCACAGTTCTTACGTCTGCAACATCAGCAAGTCGTTCTGCTGGAACAACTGCAGAAACGACAATGGGATCCTCATCCAGTTATAGCGAAACATCAGAATCCACAGCTGTCCCATCTGCAACATCAAGTTCTTCTGATAGAGCAACTAAACAAAGACTACTAGAAAGCTCAGCTAGTCTTAGTGAAACATCAGAAACCACATATGGTCCATCCACAATCTCTCCAAGTTCTTCTGCTGAAACAACCGCAGAAAGAGCACAGGAAACCACAGCTAGTCTTAGTCAAACATCAAAAACCACAAATGTTCCATCTGCAACATCCTCAGATTTTTCTGATGGAACAACTGAAGAAACTACAATGGAAATGTCAACTAGGCTAAGTAAAAGTTCAGAACCCACAGTTGCCACATCTGCAACATCAGCAAGTTCTTCTGCTGAATTAGCTGCAGACACACCAATTGGAACCTCAACTAGTCTCAGCGAAACATCAGAGGCTACAGTTGCCACATCTGCAACATCAGCAAGTTCTTCTGCTGGAACAACTTCAGAAAAGACCCAGGAAACCTCAACTAGTCTTATTGAAACATCAGAATCCACAGTTCTCACATCTGCAACATCAGCAAGTCGTTCTGCTGGAACAACTGCAGAAACAATAATGGGAAGCTCATCCAGTTATAGCGAAACATCAGAATCCACAGCTGATACATCTGCAACATCAAGTTTTTCTGATAGAGCAACTACACAAAGACTACTGAAAAGCTCAGCTAGTCTTAGTGAAACATCAGAAACCACATATGGTCCATCCACAATCTCTCCAAGTTCTTCTGCTGAAACAACTGCAGAAAGAGCACAGGAAACCACAGCTAGTCTTAGTCAAACATCAAAAACCACAAATGTTCCATCTGCAACATCCTCAGATTTTTCTGATGGAACAACTGAAGAAACTACAATGGAAATGTCAACTAGGCTAAGTGAAAGTTCAGAACCCACAGTTGCCACATCTGCAACATCAGCAAGTTCTTCTGCTGAATCAGCTGCAAACACACCAATTGGAACCTCAACTAGTCTCAGCGAAACATCAGAGGCTACAGTTGCCACATCTGCAACATCAGAAATTTTGTCTGCTGGAACAACTTCAGAAAAGACACAGGAAACCTCAACTAGTCTTATTGAAACATCAGAATCCACAGTTCTCTCGTCTGCAACATCAGCAAGTCATTCTGCTGGAACAACAGCAGAAATGACAATGGGAACCTCATCCAATTACAGCGGAACATCAGAATCCACAGCTGTCCCATCTGCAACATCAAGTTCTTCTGTTGGAACAACTGCAGAAACAACACTGGGAACCTCAACTCTTCTTACTGAAACATCAGAAACTACAGTTGCCACATCTGCAACATCACCAATTTCTTCAGCTGAAGCAAATGCAGAAACAACACTGAGAACATCAACTACTCTTGCTGAAACATCAGAATCCGAAGTTGCCACATCTGCAACATCAGTAAAATCTTCTGCTGGAACAACAGCAGATACAACAGGAGAAACCTTAACTAGTCTTAGAGAAACCTCAGAATCGACAATTGTCAGATCTTTCTCACCCCAAAGTTCTGTTGGAACAACTGCAGAAAAATAATGGAAACCTCATCCAGTTATAGTGAAACATCAGAATCCACAGCTGTCACATCTGCAACCTCAAGTTCTTCTGTTGGAACAACTTCAGGAACAACTCTAGAAAGCTCATCTAGTCTTAGTGAAACATCAGAACTGACAGTGGCCACATCTGCAACATCAGCAAGTTCTTCTACTAGAACAACTGCAGAAACAACACTAGAAAGCTCAATTAGTCTAAGTGAAACCTCAGAATCTGCAGTTGTCAAATTTTCCTCACCACAAAGTACTTCTGCTGGAACAACTGCAGAAACAACACTGGGAACACTAGAAATATTAACTAGTTCCAGTCAATCATCTGTATCTACAGTTGACACATCCATGACTACAGCAGACTCATTAGAAATGCAATCAGGTTCCCCTTCTGGCTTTACTACAGGTATTACAATAAAGCTTAGTTTCATTTTGGATTATGTAATTTATTACGATTGATATATGGTTACTTTTATGTATTGATCTGTGTTAAAAAAAAAAAAGATCCATTCCAACTAAGGCATCCTTTATGGGTTATTATAAATAAATAATAATAATAATAATAATAATAAAAAAATTCGTTATTAGTTATAGTCATATGTATACAATTTCTCATTAACAAAAAAGCCATTCACTTTTATAAATATAGTATTTAATGCTAAAATCACTTCTGCTACACCCTCATCCTCAGATTTAAGTGCTACAACAGAATCTACAGGAAAATCCTCAGGTCCTCCTGACCCTTCAACTACAAGTATTGCCTCTGTCACTTCAACCAGTGCTGTTAATGTCACATCACAACACCCCTCTACTACAGGTATCACAATAAAAGTATTCTCACTTTTATTTAAAAGTGTTCTTTGTTCACTGGACACATGGCATTCTCTGAACTCATGTAACTGAAATACATTTTGATATATATATATATATATATATATATATATATATATATATATATATATATATATATATATATATATATACCAGTCATAATCTTTTCACCACTGAGCAGTAATAACATTATGACCACCTACCTAATATTGTGTCGGTACCCCTTTTGCTGCCAAAACAGTTTTGACCCGTAAAGCATTAATAGCATTACGTGCTTCAGCAATTTGAGCTACAGTAGCTCATCTGTTGGATCAGACCACAAGGGCCAGCCTTCATTACCCATGTGCATACATGAGCTTTGGGTGCCCATGACCCTGTCGCTGGTTCACCATTGCTTCTTCCTTGGAGCACTTTTGATAAATATTGCAGACAGGGAACAGCCAACAAGAGCTGCCATTTTGGAGATGCTCTGACCCAGTTGTCTAGCCATCACAAATTGTCCTTTGTCAACCTTGCTCAAATCCTTGCCTATTTCTCCTGCTTGTAACACATCAAATATGAGGACAAAATATCCACTTGCTTCCAAATATGTCCTAAGCACTAACAGGTGCTATGATGAAGAGATAATTAGTGTTTTTCACTTCACCTGCCATAATGTTACCATAATGTCATTATGTTATGCCTGGTCAGTGAAAAAAAAAAAAAAAAATATATATATATATATATATATATATATATATATATATATATATATATATATATATATATATATATATATAAAATATGCTTCATTTTACTTTATTTATTTATTTTTTGTTTGTTTATTTTTCCATCTAATCTTTTTTTCCCCAGATTCTACTACAACCTTGGGCTTAGCTCTTAAAATGTCAGTTAGCTTTACGACTTATGAACCATTTGATGTGGACTTATCAAACTCATCTTCCACTGCCTACAAAAATCGTAACAGTCGGATCATTCTTGAGGTCTGTCATATATAGTGAAAATGTGAATAATACTGAAAAGTTATGAACTTGATGAAAATCAAAACACTCAATTTATTAACAAGACTAATGTCAGTTGTTTTGTAAAAAAAAAAAAAAAAAAAAATAAAATACTATGAAAAATTAATAAAGATCTTTTAAATTAGAGTACTACAGTGTATAGCATTCTTTTATATTTTTATGTCTACATTGGTGTTAATATTTGAGCCATTTGAACCATTTGATTTTGTACCATTTATGTTATCGTTCAACAAAAATGAAATATAACAGAACATACATTTAAATTCAATGTCACTTGTTTTTTTTTCATAATTTTGGATCACTGACAGTGCTTTTGTGGCTGTTGTAAGTGCAGATGAAGACTTTCTGTTGATTTATTGTTATATTGTAATATTATCATGCTTGTTTTTCAGTTTGTTCCAGCTTTCAAAATCCAATTTGGTGACAAATTCATTACCCTGGAAGTAAAGCAATTCAGGTTTGTTGCATGTTTGCTCATACACCATTTAGTAAAATGTTATAGATGAATATTTCTTATATCATGTACATGATAAATAATCTTTCCAAATGTTCTTCTTATTTACATAGAGCTGGGTCAACCATTTCAGATCTTAATTTATCATTCAATGGAAGTTTGCCAAATGATTCTTCAGTCATTAACACAATTAAAACTGCAAATACAAGCTTTAACATTACAAGTGTCAGTGGTAAGTCATAAATGACTTAATTTAAAAAATATAATTTTAAATATTAATATCAGAGTTGTTATTTAAGCTTTTTAATCATATTTGACTACAAAAATTGTGATTCTGAGATGCAAATAGTTAATTTAGACATGACCCACTTACACTAAAGTGGTGTTTATATATATATATATATATATATATATATATATATATATATATATATATATATATATATATATATATATATATGTCCTATCTGTAAAATTAACTTTTTTTTATTTTAATACATACGTTTCTTCATAAAATATGTATTCTATCTTTTCCTATAATTACAGTCATTGGACCAGAATATACATCAACAGCAATGACAACACAGGCTGCAACAATTGCATTTACATCAGACATCACAACAGAAATTCCACCAGGCACAGACTCTACTACAGCTAATGTGTTAGAAACATCTGTCAGTGCTACACATAGTGATATTTCATCTGCAACATTACCAAGTTATTTTGCTGAAATAACTGTAGAAACAACAATGGGAACCTCAACTAGTCTTAGTGAAACCTCAAAATCCACAATTGCATCTGCAACATCACCAGGGTCTTCTGCTGAAACAACTGCAGAAACAACACTGGAAACTCTGGAAATATCAACAACTCGTAGTGAAACATCAGAATTCACAGTTGCCACATCTGCAATATCAGCAAGATATTCTGCTGGAACAACAGCAGGATCAACAGTAGAAAGCTCAACTAGTCTTAGTGAAACCTCAGAATCTGCAGTTGTCACATCTTCATCACCACAAAGGTTTTCTGCTGAAACAACTGCAGATACAACACTGGAAACCTTGACTAGTCTTAGTGAAACTTCAGAACCCATAGTTGCCACATCTGCAACATCACCAGGTTCTTCTGCTGGAACAACTGCAGAAACAACATTGGGAATCTCAATTTCTCTTACTGAAACCTCAGAATCCACAGTTGCCACATCTTCAACATTAGCAAGTTCTTCTGCTGGAACAACTGCAGAAACAACACAGGGAACAACAGTAGAAAGCTCAACTAGGCTTAGTGAAACCTCAGAATCTGCAGTTGCCACATCTTTACCATCAGCAAGTTCTTCTGCTGGAACAACTGCAGAAACAACACAGGGAACAACAGTAGAAAGCTCACCTAGTCTTAGTGAAACCTCAGAATCTGCAGTTGCATCTGCAACATCACCAGGGTCATCTGATGAAACAACTGCAGAAACAACACTGGGAATATCAACTACTCTTACTGAAACATCAGAAGCTGCAATTCCCACATCTGTGACATCAGCAAGATCTACGGTTGAAACAACAGGAGGAACAACATTAGAAATCTCAACTAGTTTTAGTGAAACCTCTGAATCTGCAGTTGTCACAAATTCATCACCACAAAGTTCTTCTGCTGGAACAACTGTAGAAACAACAGTGGAAACCACAACTAGTCTTAGCAAAACTTCAGAGCCGACAGTTGCCACATCTGCAACATCACCAGGTTCTTCTATTGAAACAACAGCATCAACAACACAGGGAACCTCAATTTCTCTTACTGAAACCTCAGAATCTGCAGTTGCCACATCTGCAACATCATTAAGATCTTCTGCTGGAACAACAGCAGGAACAACCGTAGAAAGCTCAACTAGCCTTAGTGAAACCTCAGAATCTGCAGTTGTCACATCTTCATCACCACAAAGTTCTTCTGCTGGAATAAATCCAGAAACTGCACTGGGAACCTCGACTAGTCTAAGCGAAACTTTAGAACCCACAGTTGCCACATCTACAACATCACCAAGTTTTTCTGCTGAAACAACTGCAGTAACAACACTGGAAACATCAACTACTCTTACTGAAACATCAAAATATGCAATTGCCACATCTGCAACATCAGCAAGATATACTGCTGGAACAACAGCAGGAACAACAGTAGAAAGCTCAACTAGTTTTAGTGAAACCTCTGAATCTGCAGCTGCCACATCTGCAACATCACCAGGGTCTTCTGTTGAAACAACAGCATCAACAACACAGGGAACCTCAACAACCTCAATTTCTCTTACTGAAACCTCAGAATCCACAGTTGCCACATCTGCAATATCAGCAATTTCTTCTGCTGAAACAACTGCAGAAACAACTCTGGGAATATCAACTACTCTAAGTGAAACCTCAGAACGCACAGTTGCACCATCTGCAACATCAGTAAGTTCTTCTGCTGGAACAACTGCAGAAACAACTCTGGGAATATCAACTATTTTTACTGAAACCTCAGAATCCACAGTTGCCACATCTGCAACATCAGTAAGTTCTTCTGCTGGAACAACTGCAGAAACAACTCTGGGAATATCAACTCTTCTTACTGAAACCTCAGAATCCACAGCTGCCACATCTGCAACATCAGCAAGTTCTTCTGCTGGAACAACTGCAGAAACAACAGTGGAAACCTCAACTAGTCTCAGCGAAACTTCAGAACCCACATTTGCTACATCTGCAACATCATCAAGTTCTTCTGCTGAAACAACTGCAACTATAACGAAGGGAACCTCAACAACTCTTACTGAAACCTCAGAATCCACAGTTGCCACATCTGCAACATCAGCAAGTTCTTTTGCTGGAACAACTGCAGAAACATCTCTTGGAATATCAACTACTCTTACTGAAACCTCAGAATCCACAGTTGCCACATCTGCAACATCAGCAAGTTCTTCTGATGGAATAACTCCAGAAACAACACAGGGACCAACAGTAGAAAGCTCAACTAGTCTTAGTGAAACCTCAGAAACTGCAGTTGTCACATCTTCATCACCACAAACGTCTTCTGCTGGAACAAATGCAAAATCAACACAGGGAAGCGCAACAACTCTTACTGAAACCTCAGAATCCACAGTTGCATCTGCAACATCACCAGGGTCATCTGCTGAAACAACTGCAGAAACAACACTTGGGACATCAACTACTCTTACTGAAACATCAGAATCTGCAATTGCAACATCTGCAACATCAGCAAGATCTACTGCTGAAACAACAGCAGGAACAACGGTAGAAAGCTCAACTAGTTTTAGTGAAACTTCGGAATCTGCAGTTGTCACAAATTCATCACCACAAAGTTCTTCTGTTGGAACAACTGCAGAAACAACAGTGGAAACCTCAACTAGTCTCAGCGAAACTTTAGAACCCACATTTGCCACATCTGCAACATCAGCAAGTTCTTCTGCTGAAACAACTGCAACTATAAGGAAGGGAACCTCAACAACTCTTACTGAAACTTTAGAACCCACAGTTGCCACATCTACAACATCACCAAGTTTTTCTGCTGAAACAACTGCAGTAACAACACTGGAAACATCAACTACTCTTACTGAAACATCAGAATCTGCAGTTGCCACATCTGCAACATCAGCAAGATATACTGCTGGAACAACAGCAGGAACAACAGTAGAAAGCTCAACTAGTTTTAGTGAAACCTCTGAATCTGCAGCTGCCACATCTGCAACATCACCAGGGTCTTCTGTTGAAACAACAGCATCAACAACACAGGGAACCTCAACAACCTCAATTTCTCTTACTGAAACCTCAGAATCCACAGTTGCCACATCTGCAATATCAGCAATTTCTTCTGCTGAAACAACTGCAGAAACAACTCTGGGAATATCAACTACTCTAAGTGAAACCTCAGAACGCACAGTTGCACCATCTGCAACATCAGTAAGTTCTTCTGCTGGAACAACTGCAGAAACAACTCTGGGAATATCAACTATTTTTACTGAAACCTCAGAATCCACAGTTGCCACATCTGCAACATCAGTAAGTTCTTCTGCTGGAACAACTGCAGAAACAACTCTGGGAATATCAACTCTTCTTACTGAAACCTCAGAATCCACAGCTGCCACATCTGCAACATCAGCAAGTTCTTCTGCTGGAACAACTGCAGAAACAACAGTGAAACCTCAACTAGTCTCAGCGAAACTTCAGAACCCACATTTGCTACATCTGCAACATCATCAAGTTCTTCTGCTGAAACAACTGCAACTATAACGAAGGGAACCTCAACAACTCTTACTGAAACCTCAGAATCCACAGTTGCCACATCTGCAACATCAGCAAGTTCTTTTGCTGGAACAACTGCAGAAACATCTCTTGGAATATCAACTACTCTTACTGAAACCTCAGAATCCACAGTTGCCACATCTGCAACATCAGCAAGTTCTTCTGATGGAATAACTCCAGAAACAACACAGGGACCAACAGTAGAAAGCTCAACTAGTCTTAGTGAAACCTCAGAAACTGCAGTTGTCACATCTTCATCACCACAAACGTCTTCTGCTGGAACAAATGCAAAATCAACACAGGAAGCGCAACAACTCTTACTGAAACCTCAGAATCCACAGTTGCATCTGCAACATCACCAGGGTCATCTGCTGAAACAACTGCAGAAACAACACTTGGGACATCAACTACTCTTACTGAAACATCAGAATCTGCAATTGCAACATCTGCAACATCAGCAAGATCTACTGCTGAAACAACAGCAGGAACAACGGTAGAAAGCTCAACTAGTTTTAGTGAAACTTCGGAATCTGCAGTTGTCACAAATTCATCACCACAAAGTTCTTCTGTTGGAACAACTGCAGAAACAACAGTGGAAACCTCAACTAGTCTCAGCGAAACTTTAGAACCCACATTTGCCA
Organism: Silurus meridionalis; assembly: GCF_014805685.1. Lineage (NCBI taxonomy): Eukaryota > Metazoa > Chordata > Actinopteri > Siluriformes > Siluridae > Silurus > Silurus meridionalis. The sequence continues at coordinate 9,707,653 of NC_060911.1, read as the reverse complement.
CATCTGCAACATCAGCAAGTTCTTCTGCTGAAACAACTGCAACTATAAGGAAGGGAACCTCAACAACTCTTACTGAAACCTCAGAATCCACAGTTGCCACATCTGCAACACCAGCAAGTTCTTCTGCTGGAACAACTGCAGAAACAACTCTGGGAATATCAACTACTCTTACTGAAACCTCAGAATCCACAGTTGCCACATCTGCAACACCAGCAAGTTCTTCTGCTGAACCAACTGCAGAAACAACACAGGGACAAACAGTAGAAAGCTCAACTAGTCTCAGTGAAACCTCAGAATCTGCAGTTGTTACATCTTCATCACCACAAACTTCTTCTGCTGGAACAAATGCAAAAACAACACAGGGAACCTCAACAACTCTTACTGAAACCTCAGAATCCACAGTTGCATCTGCAACATCACCAGGGTCATCTGCTGAAACAACTGCAGAAACAACACTTGGGACATCAACTACTCTTACTAAAACATCAGAATCTGCAATTGCAACATCTGCAACATCAGCAAGATCTAATGCTGAAACAACTGCAGAAACAACACAGGGACCAACAGTAGAAAGCTCAACTAGTTTTAGTAAAACCTCGGAATCTGCAGTTGTCACAAATTCATCACCACAAAGTTTTTCTGCTGGAACAACTGCAGAAACAACAGTGGAAACCTCATTTAGTCTCAGCGAAACTTTAGAACCCACATTTGCCACATCTGCAACATCAGCAAGTTCTTCTGCTGAAACAACTGTAACTATAACGAAGGGAACTTTAACAACTCTTACTGAAACATCAGAATCTGCAGCTGCCACATCTGCAACATCACCAGGGTCTTCTGTTGAAACAACAGCATCAATAACACAGGGAACAGTAGAAAGCTCAACTAGTTTTAGTGAAACCGCGGAATCTGCAGTTGTCACAAATTCATCACCACAAAGTTCTTCAGCTGAAACAACTGCAGAAGCAACACTGGAAACCTCAGTTAGTCTTAGCGCAACTTCAGAACCCACAGTTGCCACATCTGCAACATCAGCAAGCTCTTCTGCTGGAACAACTGCAGAAACAACAATAGGAACCTTAACTACTCTTACTAAAAACTCAAAATCCACAGTTGTCACATCTGCAGCATCCCCAGTTCCTTCTGCAGGTACAACTTCAGAAAGGACACTGGAAACCTCAACTAGTCTTAGTGAAACATCAGAATCCACAGTTGTCACATCCGTAACATCAGCAAGTTTTTCTGCTGAAACAACTGCAAAATCCACAGTGCAATCTTCAACTGAATTTATTCATACCTCAGGTCTTATTTACACATCAGTGACTACAGCAGACACATCAGAATTAAGATCAAGTACCACTTCTTCATCAACTACAGGTATCACATTAATACTTAGTTTTAATATTGATTAAGTGAGTTGCTAAGAGTGAATTATGGCAAACACTTTGAATTATTAGTTAACTTGTCATGTTAACTTGTCATCATTTTCAGCATTCTCAAAATGATTTGACAAGATTGTGTCCAAACCTTTTCCACAGCGTCCACTACAACTTTAGGCATAGTTCAACGAATGAACGTTAGCATGACAACCACTGAGACATTTAATAATGACTTATTAAACTCAACTTCAGCTGCCTTCCACGATCGTGAAAATCGGCTCAAACTTGAGGTCTGTCTTTTATAATTAAAAAATTTACATAATAATGAGAATTAATAACCTTAATGATAAATAAAACCCTGTATTTCTTAAAATTTTCCCTAATACTTTTTTTAATAAATCATATTCAACTAAAAGATTTAACAAAAATCATAGAAATCTTTTATTTTATTGCTACAATTTATTGCATTATTATTATTTCAATGTCTACTGTTCTGTAGGAAACTACATTTATGTTGTCCTTCAACATGCATGATATATAACATTATATAAATACAATGCCATGTCCTTTGTGTATACATGCTTATAATTCTGAAACAGTGGCAATGATAAAGATCTTGTGTTGATTCATTATTACTGTGATTTTTCTTTTAGTTTGAACCACATTTGAAAGTTGAATTTGACAACTTCCTTGATATGAAACCACAGGGTTTCAGGTGTGTACCAAGCTTTTTTCTTGCTCCATTTACTACAAATGTTACATATTAGTATGTCTTATATCACTTGAATGATAAATAACCTTTTCAAATATTTTCTTGTATCTGTAGATCTGGGTCAACAATTTCAGATATTGAGTTATTATTCAACGGAAGTCTGCCTAGTGATTCTTCAGTCTCTGATGCCATGATGAGTGCAAATACAAGCTTTATAATTACAAGAATTAGTGGTAAGCATTGGGGAAAGTGAAATTTCAAATGTTGATTACACAGTTTCAATTTAAACTAGCTCAATTTGTGATAGTGGATGGTTTCACTGCAAACATTATGAGCATCAAAAATGTTTTCTTTAAATTACAGTAAATGGAGTGGAATATAAAGAAGTGTCTACAACACAGACTGTTAGAACTGCAGATACAACAAACATCATAACAGAAGTTCCAACAAACACAGACACTACCACAGCTGCTGACTTGGAAACACCAGTAACTGGTACTCCCGTGCTAAATATAGAGAGTACATTGCAAACGTCAACAAGTTTCATACCTTCGACATCAGCAGGTTCTTCTGCTGAAACAACTGTAGAAACAACCCTGGGACCTTTAACTAGTCTTGTTGAAACATCAGAATCCCCAGTTGCCACATCTGCAACATCAGCAAGTTCTTCTGCTGAAACATCTGCAGGAACAACACTAGAAATCTCAACTAGTCTTCGTGAAACCTTAGAATCCACAGTTGTCGCATCTTTATCACCGCTAACTTCTTCTGCTGAAAGAACTGCAGGAACAACACTAGAAATCTTAACTAGTCTTAGTGAAACCTCAGAATCTATAGTTGCCACATCTGCAACATCACCATTTTCTTCTGCTGAAACAACACTGGAAACCTCAACTAGTCTTAGTGAAACTTCAGAACGCACAGTTGCCACATCTGTAACATCAGCAAGTTCTGCTGGAACAACTGGAGAAACAACACTGGAAACCTCAACTAGTCTTAGTGAAACTTCAGAACCCACAGTTGCCACATCTGCAACATCAGCAAGTACTTCTGCTGGAGCAACTGAAGTAACAATACTGGGAACATCAACTACTGTTACTGAAACAGAATCCACAGATGCCACATCTGCAACATCAGCAAGTTCTGCTGAAACAACTGCAGAAACAACACTGGGAACATCAACTACTCTTACTGAAACAGAATCCACAGATGCCACATCTGCAACAACAATAAGTTCTTCTTCTGGAACAAGTGCAGAAACTACACTGGAAACCTCTACCAGTTTTATTGCAACCTCAGAACCAACAGTTGCCACATCTGCAACATCAACAAGTTCTTCTTCGGGACCAACAGCAGGAACAACAGTAGAAAGCTCAACTAGTCTTACTGAAATGTCAGAATCTGCAGTTGTCACATCTTCATCACCACAAAGTTCTTCTACTGGAACAACTGCAGAAACAACACTGGAAAGCTCAACTAGTTTTAGTGAAACATCAGAACCCACAGTTGCCACATCTGGAAGATCAGCAGGTACTACTGCTGAAACAACTGCAAAAACAACACTGGGAACATCAACTAGTCTTAGTAAAACATCAGAAACCACAGTTGCCACATCTGCAACATCACCAAGTTTTTCTCCTGAAACAACAGAAACGACACCACTGGAAACCTCTACCAGTTTTATTGCAACCTCAGAACCAACAGTTGCTACATCTGCAACATCACCAAGTTCTTCTTCTGGAACAACTACAGAAACAGCACTGGAAATCTCAACCAGTTTTATTGTAACGTCAGAACCCACAGTTGCCACATCTGCAACATCAGCAAGTTCTTCCGCTGAAACAACTGCAGAAACAACATTGGGAACATCAACTGCTCTTACTGAAACTTCAGAACCCACAGTTGCCACTTCTTCAACATCAACAACTTCTTCTGGAACAACAGCAGAAACAACACTGGAAACATCAACAAGATTTATTGAAACCTCAGAACCCACAGTTGCCACATCTGCAACATTAACAAGTTCTTCTTTTGGAACAGCTGCTGAAACAACAGTAAAAACCTTAACCAGTCTTAGCGAAACGTCAGAACCCACAGTTGCCACATCTGGGACATCAGCAGGTAATTTTGCTGTTACAAATGCAGAAACAACACTGGAAACAACAACTAGTCTTACTAAAACCTCAGAACCCACAATTGCCACATCTGCAATATCAGCAAGATCTACTCCTGGAACAACTGCAGAAACAACACTGGAAACATCAACCAGTCTTAGCGAAACATCAGAACCCACAGTTGCCACATCTGGAACACTAGCAGGTACTTTTGCTCTTACAACTGCAGAAACAACACTGAAAACATCAACTACTCTTAGTGAAACATCAGAACCCACAGTTGCCACATCTGTACCATCACCAAGTTTTTCTCCCGAAACAACAGAAACAACACAGGAAACTGCAACTAGGCTTAGTGAAACCTCAGAATCCACATTTGCCACATCTGCAACATCCACAAGTTTTTCTCCTGGAACAAAAGTAGGAACAACAGTAGATAGCTCAACTAGTTTTAGTGAAATGTCAGAATCTACAGTTGACACATCTTCATCACCACAAAGTTCTTCTGCTGGAGCAACTGTAGAAACAACACTGGAAACCTCAACTAGTCTTAGTAAAACTTCAAAACCCACAGTTGCCACATCTGGAGCATCAACCATTTCATCTGCTGGAACAACATCAGGAACAACACTTGAAACCTCCACCAGTTTTATTGAAACCTCAGAATCCACAGATGCCAGATCTGCAACATCAGAAAGTTCTTCTTCAGGAACAACTGAAGAAAAAACACTGGAAATATCAGCAAGTTCTTCTGCTGGACCAACTGCAGAAACAACACTGGGAACCTCAAGTGCTCTTCCTGAAACATCAGAATTCACAGTTGCCACATCTGCAACATCAGCAAGATCTACTTCTGGAAAAAATGCAGAAACAACACTGGAAACCTCAACTAGTCTTAGCGAAAAATCAGAACCCACAGTTGCCACATCTACAACATCAACAAGTTCTGCTGGAACAATTGTTGAAACAACACTGGAAACCTCAACTAGTCTTAGCGAAACATCAGAACCCACAGTTGCCACATCTGCAACACCAGCAGGCACTTTTGCTGTTACAACTGCAGAAACAACACTGGAAACCTCAACCAGTTCTATTGAAACCTCGGAATCCATAGCTACCACATCTGCAACATCAGCAAGTTCTTCTGCTGGAAAAACAGAAGGAACAACAGTAGAAAGCTCAACCAGTCTTAGTGAAACGTCAGAACCAACAATTGCCATGTCTGGAACACCAGCAGGCACTTTTGCTATTACAACTGCAGAAACAACACTGAAAACCTCAACTAGTCTTAGTGAAAGATCAGAACCCACAGTTGCCACATATAGAACATCAGCAGGTACTACTGCTGAAACGACTGCAGAAACAACACTGGGAACATCAACTACTCCTAGCAAAACATCAGAACCCACAGTTGCCACATCTGCAACATTACCAAGTTTTTCTCCTGTAACAACATCAGGAACAACAGTAGAAAGCTTAACTAGTCTTAGTGAAACATCAGAATCTGCAGTTGTAACGACACTCGAAACTTCAACCAGTTTTATTGGAACAGCAGATCCCACGGTTGCCACATCTCCAAAATCAACAAGTTCTTCTTCTGAAAAAAGTGCAGAAACAACACTGGAAACCTCAACCAGTTTTATTGAAACCTCAGAACCCACAGTTGCCACATCTGCAACATCAACAAGTTCTTCTGCTGGAACAACTGTGGAAACAACACTGGAAACCTCAACTAGTCTAAGCGAAACATCGGAACCCACAGTTGGCACATCTAGAACATCAGCAGGTGCTACTGCAGAAACAACACTGGGAACATCAACTACTCTTAGCGAAACTTCAGAACCCACAGTTGCAACATCTGCAACACCAGCAAGTTCTTCTGGAACAACTGCAGAAACAAAACTGGAAACATCACCTAGTCTTACTGAAACTTCAGAATTCACAGTTGCCACATCTGCAACATCAGCAAGTTCTTCTGGAACAACTGAAGAAACAACACTGGAAACATCACCTAGTCTTACTGAAACATCAGAATCCACAGATGCCACATCTGCAACATCTGCAAGTTTTTCTTCTGGAACAACTGCAGAAACAACACTGGAACCATCACCTAGTCTTACTCAAACATCAGAATTCACAGTTGCCACATCTGGAGCATCAACCATTTCATCTGCTGGAACAACATCAGGAACAACACTTGAAACCTCCACCAGTTTTATTGAAACCTCAGAATCCACAGATGCCACATCTGCAACATCCGAAAGTTCTTCTTCAGGAACAACTGAAGAAAAAACAATGGAAACATTAGCAAGTACTTCTGCTCCAACAACTGCAGAAACAACACTGGGCACCTCAAGTGCTTTTCCTGAAACATCAGAATTCACAGTTGCCACATCTGCAACATCAGTAAAATCTACTTCTGGAAAAAATGCAGAAACAACACTGGAAACCTCAACTAGTCTTAGCGAAAAATCAGAACCCACAGTTGCCACATCTGCAACATCAACAAGTTCTGCTGGAACAATTGTTGAAACAACACTGGAAACCTCAACTAGTCTTAGCGAAACATCAGAACCCACAGTTGCCACATCTGCAACACCAGCAGGCACTTTTGCTGTTACAACTGCAGAAACAACACTGGAAACCTCAACCAGTTCTATTGAAACCTCGGAATCCATAGCTGCCACATCTGCAACATCAACAAGTTCTTCTGCTGGAAAAACAGAAGGAACAACAGTAGAAAGCTCAACCAATCTTAGTGAAATGTCAGAACCCACAGTTGCCATATATGGGACATCAGCAGGTACTTTTGCTGTTACAAATGCAGAAACAACACTGGAAACACTGGAAACCTCAACTAGTCTTAGTGAAACCTCAGAACCCACAATTGCCACATCTGGAACACCAGCAGGCACCTTTGCTGTTACAACTGCAGAAACAACACTGGAAACCTCAACTAGTCTTAGCGAAAGATCAGAACCCACAGTTGCCACATCCGGAACATCAGCAGGTACTACTGCTGAAACAACTGCAGAAACAACACTGGGAACATCAACTACTCCTAGCAAAACATCAGAACCCACAGTTGCCACATCTGCAACATTACCAAGTTTTTCTCCTGTAACAACATCAGGAACAACAGTAGAAAGCTTAACTAGTCTTAGTGAAACATCAGAATCTGCAGTTGTCATATCTTCATCACCACCAAGTTCTTCTGCTGAAACAACTGTAGAAACAACACTGGAAACCTCAACTAGTCTTAGCGAAACATCAGAACCCACAGTTGCCACATCTGGAACATCAGAAGGTAGTTTTGCTGTTTCAACTACAGAAACAACATTGGGAACCTCAACTAGTCTTAGCAAAGCTTCAGAAACCACAGTTGTCTCATCTGCAACATCAGGAAGTTCTTCTGCTGATACAACTTTAGCAACATCAAGACAGGGAACCTTAACTACACTTACTGAAACCTCGGAATCCATAGCTGCCACATCTGCAACATCAGCAAGTTCTTCTGCTGGAAAAACAGAAGGAACAACAGTAGAAAGCTCAACTAGACTTAGTGAAACTTCAGAACCCACAGTTGCCATATCTGGGACATCAGCAGGTACTTTTGCTGTTACAAATGCAGAAACAACACTGGAAAACTTATTTAGTCATGGTGAAACTTCAGAACCCACAGTTGCCACATCTGGCACATCACAAATTTCTTCTGCTGAAACAACTGCAGAAACAAAACTGGGAACCTCAACTATTCTTAGTGAAACCTCAGAATCCACCGTTGCCACATCTGAAACAGCAACAAGTTTGTCAGCTGAAACAATGGCAGAAACCTCAGAATCCACAGATGCCACATTTGCAACATCTGCAAGTTCTGCTGCTACAAAAACTGCAGAAATCACACTGGAATCTTCAACAAGTCTTAGTGAAACTTCAGAACCCACATTTACCACATCTGGAACATCAGCAACATCATCAGGTGTTAGTGGCACATCAATGACAATACCAAACTCATCAAAAATGGCATCAAATTCCACTTCAGGATCCACTACAGGTACTGCAATATAGCTTATATATATATATATATATATATATATATATATATATATATATATATATATATATATATATATATATATATATGTTGGATTATTTGACTTGCTAAGTCTGTTTCACTGCTACATCTAGTAATTTGTCTTAGCAAAAATTATATATCTTTGTTTGGCCATGAGTGGATATTATGACTGGTTTAAAACATTTTTTTTCCACAGATTCTACAACGACCATGTACTCAGTTTTTAAATTGAACATTAGCTTTACCACTCCTGAGACATTTAATTCTGACCTATTAAATCAAGCTTCACCTGCCTTCAAGGAACGTGAACATCGAATCATAAATGAGGTCTGTCTCATATATATTGAGAAGTGATTACTCTAATGACAGTAATAGCACTTTAACTGCAATACTTCAATGTATAGAATTATTATGTTGATGCCTAGTTTTCTGTTGGCAATCACTTTTATACTATTTCTTCTGTATGTCAACAAGAAAATATAACAATACATGACTTTTCCCTTGGGGGTTACATCTATTCTTAGCCCTGTTAAAGACCTTGCATTAATTTATTGGCATTGTGATATGTTTTCAGTTTGGACAATGTTTCACAAACAAATATGGCAGCAAATTCCTTTACATCATAGTACATGGTTGCAGGTGGGTGTCATGTTTGCTCATTCACTATTTACTAAAACATGTATGATTTGTTTTTTAGATCACTTGTATAATTAATAAACCTTTTACATGTTCTTTTTCTTGTAGAGCTGGGTCAACAATTTCAGATTTTGAAGCATCATTCCGTGGAAGTGTACCTTCTGATTCTTCAATAACTGATGCCATAATGAGTGCAAATACAAGCTTTGACATTACACGTATAAGTAGTAAGTCATGGGGAAATTTTTTTAAATAAATATTTATAACAAGATTATAATTTTCTCTCCCAAATTGTAATGTGTGGATTGTTTCAGTGCATATATTATTAGCAAATAGTCATTAAATAAGCCTTTCAAGTGGTGTTTTTTCCATATGAAGCTCTTCTATCCTTTAGTATGATTTTTATTAAAATATTCTAAGTTTTCTATTTTTAATAATTACAGTAAATGGCGTGGAATATGAATTAACAACAATGACCACAACACAGACTGCAGGTTCAACAGACATCTCAACAGAAGTTACAGCAATCACAGGCACTACTACAGCTGCTACCATAGAAAGTGCTACTACCTTTTTGACTACGGAGAATACAATGCAAATTACGACAGGTCTCACATCTGAAACAGTGGAAACATCAACAGGTGTTACATTAGAGCTACCACTGACTTCTCCATCAGAATCAAATACAGCTTTGACACTCCAAACACTCACAACAGGTGTTACATCAGAACCACTATCAACCTCTTCTTTAGAAACAGCTACAGGTCTCACACTGGAAACATCAGCTGATGTTACATCAGAGCCAGTATCTAGTTCTCCTCCAGGTTCAACAATTATTACACTACAAACATCACCCAGTGTCACATCAGAACTACCAGTGGCATCTCCTTCTGAAACAACTACAGCTGTCACACTGGAAACATCAATAGGTGTAACATCAGAACTACTTTCAACCTCTTCTTTAGAAACAACTACATTTGTCACAATGGAAACATCAGCTGGTGTTACATCAGAGCCACTATCTAGTTTTTTGTCAGGTTCAACGGTAATTACACTGGAAACATCACCCAGTGTCACATCAGAACTACCAGTGACTTCTACTTCAGAAGCAACAGTGACTTCTCCTTCAGAATCAACTACAGCTGTCACACTCCAAACATCAACAGGTGTTACATCAGAACCACTATCAACCTCTTCTTTAGAAACAACTACAGATGTCACACTGGAAACATCGTCTAGTGTTACAACAGAGCCACTATCTAGTTATCCTTCAGAGTCAACAGTCATTACATTAGAAACATCACCCAGTGTCACATCAGAACTACCAGTGACTTCTCCTTCAGAATCAACTACAGCTGTCACACTCCAAACATCAACAGATTCCACATCAGAAATAACATCAACCTCTTCCTCAGAAACAGCTACAGTTGTCACAAAGGAAACATCAGCTAGTGTAACATCAGAGCCACTATCTAGTTTTTCATCAGGCTCAACAGTTATTACACTAGGAACATCACCCAGTGTCACATCAGAACTAGCAGTCACTTCTCCCTCAGAAGCAACAGTGACTTCTCCGTCAGAATTAAGTACAGCTGTCATACTCCAAACATTAACAAGTGTTACATCAGAACCACTATCAACCTCTTCTTTAGAAACAGCTACAGTTGTCACACTGGGAACACCAACTAGTCTTAGTGAAACTTTGGAACCCACAGTTGCCACATCTGGAGCATCAACCAGTTCATCAGCTGGAACAACATCAGGAACAACACTAGAAACCTTGACCAGTATTATTGAAACCTCAGAATCCACAGATGACACATCTGCAACATCAACAAGTTCTTCTGCTGGAACAACTGTGGAAACAACACTGGAACCATCACCTAGTCTTACTGAAACATCAGAATTCACAGTTGCCACATCTGCAACATCAACAAGTTCTTCTGCTGGAACAACTGTGGAAACAACACTGGAAACCTCAACTAGTCTTAGAGAAACATCAGAACCCACAGTTGCCACATCTGAAACACCAGCAGGCACTTTTGCTGTTACAACTGCAGAAAAGACACTGGAAACCACAACTAGTCTTAGCAAAACATCTGAACCCACGGTTGCAACATCTGGAACATCAGCAAGATCTACTTCTGGAACATCTGCAGAAACAACAGTAGAAACCTTAACTAGTCTTAGCGAAACTTCAGAACCCACAGTTGCCACATCTGCAACACCAGCAAGTTCTTCTTCTGGAACAACTGCAGAAACAACACTGGAACCATCAACAAGTTCTTCTTCTGGAACAACTGCAGAAACAACACTGGAAACATCAACAAGTTCTTCTGCTGGAACAACTGAAGAAACAACACTGGGAACCTCAAGAAGTCTTATTGAAACATCAAACCCCACAGTTGGCACATCTGCAACATCAGTAAGTTCTTCTGCGGAAACAACTGCAGAAACAACTATAGAAACTTTAACTAGTCTTAGCAAAACTTCAGAAGCCACAGCTGCCACATCTGAAACATCAACTAGATCTTCTTCTGGAACAACTGCAGAAACAACACTGGAAACCTCAAGTAGTCTTATTGAAACCTCAGAATCCACAGATGCCACATCTGCAACATCTGCAAGTTCTTCTTCTGGAACAACTGCAGAAAAAACACTGGAACCATCACCTAGTCTTACTAAAACATCAGAATTCACAGTTGCCACATCTGCAACATCAACAAGTTCTTCTGCTGGAACAACTGTGGAGACACCACTGGAAAGCTCAACTAGTCTTAGAGAAACATCAGAACCCACAGTTGCCACATCTGAAACACCAGCAGGCACTTTTGCTGTTACAACTGCAGAAAAAACACTGGAAACCACCACTAGTCTTAGCAAAACATCTGAACCCACAGTTGCCACATCTGGAACATCAGCAAGATCTACTTCTGGAACATCTGCAGAAACAACAGTAGAAACCTTAACTAGTCTTAGCAAAACTTCAGAACCCACAGTTGCCACATCTCCAACACCAGCAAGTTCTTCTTCTGGAACAACTGCAGAAACAACACTGGAAACATCAACAAGTTCTTCTTCTGGAACAACTGCAGAAACAACACTGGAAACATCAACAAGTTCTTCTGCTGGAACAACTGAAGAAACAACACTGGGAACCTCGAAAAGTCTTATCGAAACATCAAACCCCACAGTTGGCACATCTGCAACATCAGTAAGTTCTTCTGCGGAAACAACTGCAGAAACAACTATAGAAACTTTAACTAGTCTTAGCGAAACTTCAGAAGCCACAGTTGCCACATCTGAAACATCAACCAGATCTTCTTCTGGAACAACTGCAGAAACAACACTGGAAACCTCAAGTAGTCTTATTGAAACCTCAGAATCCACAGATGCCACATCTGCAACATCTGCAAGTTCTTCTTCTGGAACAACTGCAGAAGCAACACTGGAAACATCACCTAGTCTTACTAAAACATCAGAATTCACAGTTGCCACATCTGCAACATCAACAAGTTCTTCTGCTGGAACAACTGTGGAGACACCACTGGAAAGCTCAACTAGTCTTAGAGAAACATCAGAACCCACAGTTGCCACATCTGAAACACCAGCAGGCACTTTTGCTGTTACAACTGCAGAAAAAACACTGGAAACCACCACTAGTCTTAGCAAAACATCTGAACCCACAGTTGCCACATCTGGAACATCAGCAAGATCTACTTCTGGAACATCTGCAGAAACAACAGTAGAAACCTTAACTAGTCTTAGCGAAACTTCAGAACCCACAGTTGCCACATCTGAAACACCAGCAGGCACTTTTGCTGTTACAACTGCAGAAACAGCAGTAGAAACTTTAACTAGTCTTAGCGAAACTTCAGAACCCACAGTTGCCACATCTGCAACACCAGCAAGTTCTTCTTCTGGAACAACTGCAAAAACAACACTGGAAACATTACCTAGTCTTACTGAAACATCAGAATTCACAGTTGCCACATCTGAAACATCAACCAGATCTTCTTCTGGAACAACTGCAGAAAAAACACTGGAAACCTCAACCAGTTTTATTGAAACCTCAGAACCCACAGTTGCCACATCTGCAACATTAGTAATTTCTTCTGCTGAAACAACTGCAGCAACAACACTGGGAACCTCAACTACTCCTACTGAAAACTCAGAATCCACAGTTGCCACATCTGTAAAATCATCACCCATGCATACTGAAACCTCAGAATCCACAGATGCCACATCTGCAACATCAGCAAGATCTACTTCTGGAACAACTGCAGAAACAACAGTAGAAACCTTAACTACTCTTAGCGAAACTTCAGAACCCACAGTTGCCACATCTGCAACACCAGCAAGTTCTTCTTCTGGAACAACTGCAGAAGCAACACTGGAAACATCACCTAGTCTTACTGAAACATCAGAATTCACAGTTGCCACATCTGGCACATTAACAAGTTCTTCTTCTGGAACAACTGCAGAAACAACACTGGGAACATCAACTACTCTTAGTGAAACATTAGAACCCACAGTTGCCACATCTGCAACATCACCAAGTTTTTCTCCTGGAACAACAGCAGGAACAACAGTAGAAAGCTCAACTAGTCTCAGTGAAACTTCAGAACCCACAGTTGCCACATCTGGAACATCAGCAACATCATCAGGTGTTAGTGATACATCAGTGACAATACCAAACTCATCAAAAATGCCATCAAATTCCACTTCAAGATCCACTACAGGTACCGCAGTATATTTTTTTGAATATATATTTCATGTTGGATTATTTGACTTGCTAAGTCTGTTTCACTGCTACAACTAGTAATTTGTCTTTGCAAAAATTATATATCTTTGTTTGGCCATGAGTGGATATTATGACTGGTTTAAAATTATTTTTTTACAGATTCTCCAACGACCATGTACCCCGTTTTTAAATTGAACATTAGCTTTACCACTCCTGAGACATTTAAATCTGACTTATTAAATCAATCTTCACCTGCGTTCAAGGAGCGTGAACATCGGATCATAAATGAGGTCTGTCTCATATAGAAAACACTGAGAAGTATTAAAATATTGAGATGTGATTACTCTAATGACAGTAATAGCACTTTAACTGCAATACTTCAATGTATAGAATTATTATTATGTTAATGCCTAGTTTTCTGTTGGAAATCACATTCATACTATTTATTTTGTATATCAACAAGCAAATATAACATTACACGACTTAAAATTTAACTTCCCTTGGGGGTTACATCTATTTTTAGCCCTGTTAAAGACCTTACATTAATTTATTGTCATTGTGATATTTTTTTTCAGTTTGGACAAGGTTTCACAAACAAATACGGCAGCAAATTCCTTTACATCATAGTACATGGTTGCAGGTGGGTGTCATGTTTGCTTATTCACTATTTACTAAAAAATGTATGATTGTTTTTTTACGATCACTTGTATAATTAATAAACCTTTCACATATTCTTGTTATTGTAGAGCTGGGTCAACAATTTCAGATTGTGAAGCATCATTCCGTGGAATTGTGCCTTCTGATTCTTCAATTATTGATGCCATAATGAGTGCAAATACAAGCTTTGACATTATAAGTATATATAGTAAGTCATGGTGGAATTTTTTTTTAATAAATATTCATAACAAGAATATAATTTGCTCTCCCAAATTGTAATGCATGGATTGTTTCAGTGCATAAACATTAGCAAAAAAACATTAAATAAGCATTTCAAGATATGTGACCCACCTATAGTAAGTGGTGTTTTTTCCATATGAAGATCTTCTATCCTATAGTTTGCTTTTTATTAAATAAATTTACTATTTTCTATTAATTACAGTAAATGGCGTGGAATATGAATTAACAACAATGACCACAACACAGACTGCAGGTTCAACAGACATCTCAACAGGACCACCATCAGCTTCTACTTCAGGAGGTTCAACAAATGTCATATTGGAAACAAGTACCAGTGTTACATCAGAACTACCAGTGACTTCTACTTTAGAATTAACTACAGATATTATTCAGAAAACAACAACGGGTGTCACATTAGAGCCACTAAGGAGTTATCTGTCAGAATCAACTACAACTGTCACACTCCAAACATCAACAGGTGATACATCGGAATCATTATCTAGTTCTCCTTCTTTAGAAACAACTACAGTTGTCACCCTGGAAACATCACCTGGTGTTACATCAGAACTACCACTGACTTCTCATTCAGAATCAACTACAGCTATTTTACAGAAAACATCACCCAGTGTCACATCAGAACTACCAGTGACTTCTCCTTCAGAATCAACTACAGCTGTCACACTCGAAACATCAACAGGGTTCACATCAGAACTACCATCAACCTCTTCTTTGGAAACAGCTACAGGTGTCACACTGGAAACATCAGCTAGTGTTGCATCAGAAGTACCAGTGGCTTCTACTTCAGAATCAACTACAGCTATCACATTCCAAACATCAACAGGTGTTAAATCAGAACCACCATCAACCTCTTCTTTAGAAACAGCTACAGTTGTCACACAGGAAACATCAGCAACTGTAACATCAGAGCCACTATCTAGCTTTTCGTCAGGCTTAACAGTTATTACACTAGAAACATCACCCAGTGTCACATCAGTACTACCAGTGACTTCTTCAGAAGCAACAGTGACATCTCCTTCAGAATCAACTACAGCTGTCACACTCCAAACATCAACAGGTGTTACATCAGAACCACTATCAACCTCTTCTTTAGAAACAAATAGAGTTGCCACACTGGAAACATCAGCTGGTGTTACATCTGAGCCACTGTCTAGTTCTCCTTTAGAATCAACAGTTATGTCTTTTGAAACATCACTCAGTGTCACATCAGAACTGACAATGTCTCCATCTTCAGAATCAACTACAGCTGTCACACTCCAAACATCAACAGGTGTTACATCAGAAACACCATTAACCACTTCTTTAGAAACAGCTACAGTTGCCACACTGGAATCTTCAGCTAGTGTTACCTCAGAGCCACTATCAAGTTATCCTTCAGGTTTAACAGATATTACACTAGAAACCTCACCCAGTGTCACATCAGAACTACCAGTGACTTCTCCTTCAGAATCAACTACAGCTGTCTTACTCAAAACATCAACAGGTGTTACATCAGAACCAATATCAACTTCTTCTTTAGAAACACCTAAAGTTGTAGTACTGGAAACATCAGCTAGTCTTTCATCAGAACTACCAGTGGCTTCTCCTTCAGAATCAACTAC
The DNA here is from genome assembly GCF_014805685.1 of Silurus meridionalis. Taxonomy (NCBI): domain Eukaryota; kingdom Metazoa; phylum Chordata; class Actinopteri; order Siluriformes; family Siluridae; genus Silurus; species Silurus meridionalis. Next base: position 9,691,477 of record NC_060911.1, on the reverse strand, counting down.
AGCTGTCACACTCCAAACATCAACAGGTGTTACATCAGAACCACCATCAACCTCTTCTTTAGAAACAGCTACAGTTGCCACACTGGAAACTTCAGCTAGTGTTACCTCAGAGCCACTATCAAGTTATCCTTCAGGGTCAACAGTTATTACACTAGAAACATCACCCAGTGTCACGTCAGAACTACCAGTGATTTCTCCTTCAGAATCAACTACAGCTGTCACACTCCAAACATCAACAGGTGTTACATCAGAACCACTATCAACTTCTTCATTAAAAACATCAACAATTGTCACACTGGAAACATCATCTAGTGTTATATCAGAACTACCAGTGGCTTCTCCTTCAGAATCAACTACAGCTGTCACACTCCAAACATCAACAGGTTTCACATCAGAACTACCATCAACCTCTTCTTTAGAAACAGCTACAGTTGTCACACAGGAAACATCAGCTACTGTAACATCAGAGCCACTATCTAGTTTTTCGTCAGGCTTAACAGTTATTACACTAGAAACATCACTCAGTGTCACATCAGAACTATCAGTGACTTCTTCAGAAGCAACAGTGACTTCTCCTTCAGAATCAACTACAGCTGTCACACTCCAAACATCAACAGGTGTTACATCAGAACCACTATCAACCTCTTCTTTAGAAATAAATACAGTTGCCACACTGAAAACCTCAGCTAGTGTTACATTAGAGCCACTATCAAGTTATCCTTCAGGGTCAACAGTTATTACACCAGAAACATCACCCAGTGTCACATCAGAACTACCAGTGACTTCATCTTCAGAATCAACTACAGCTGTCTTACTCGAAACATCAACAGGTGTTACATCAGAACCAATATCAACTTCTTCTTTAGAGACAGCTACAGTTGTCATACTGGAAACATCAGCTGGTGTTACATCTGAGCCACTGTCTAGTTCTCCTTCTGGATCAACAGTTATGTCTATAGAAACATCACCCAGTGTCACATCAGAACTGACAATGTCTTCATCTTCAGAATCAACTACAGCTGTCTTACTCCAAACATCAACAGGTGTTACATCAGAACCACCATCAACCTCTTCTTTAGAAACAGCTACAGTTGCCACACTGGAAACGTCATCTAGTGTTACATCAGAGCCACTATCAAGTTATCCTTCAGGGTCAACAGTTATTACACTAGAAACATCACCCCGTGTCACATCAGAACTACCAGTGGCTTCTCCTTCAGAATCAACTACAGCTGTCACACTCCAAACATCAACAGGTGTTACATCAGAACCACTATCAACCTCTTCTTTAGAAACAGCGACAATTGTCACACTGGAAACATCAGCCAGTGTTACATCAGAACTACCAGTGGCTTCTCCTTCAGAATCAACTACAGCTGTCACACTCCAAACATCAACAGGTGTTACATCAGAACCACCATCAACCTCTTCTTTAGAAACAGATACAATTGCCACACTGGAAACTTCAGCTAGTGTTACATCAGAGCCACTATTAAGTTATCCTTCAGGAACAACAGTTATTACTCTAGAAACATCACCCAGTGTAACATCAGAACTACCAGTGACTTCTCCTTCAGAATCAACTACAGTTGCCACATCTGCAACACCAGCAAGTTCTTCTGGAACAACTGAAGAAACAAAACTGGAAACATCACCTAGTGTTACTGAAACATCAAAATTCACAGTTGACACATCTGCAACATCAGCAAGTTCTTCTCCTGGAACAACTGAAGAAACAACACTGGAAACATCAGCAAGTTCTTTTGCTGGAACAACTGCAGAAACAACACTGGAAACCTCAACCAGTTTTATTGAAACCTCAGAACCCACAGTTGCCACATCTGCAACAACAAGTTCTTCTGCTGGAACAACAGTGGAAACAACACTGGAAACCTCAAGTAGTCTTATCGAAACATCAAAACCCACAGTTGGCACATCTGCAATATCAGTAATTTCTTCTGCTGAAACAACTGCAGAAACAACTATAGAAACTTTAACTAGTCTTAGCGAAACTTCAGAACCCACAGTTGCCACATCTGGAACATCAACAAGATCTTCTTCTGTACCAACTGCAAAAACAACACTGGAAACCTCAACCAGTTTTATTGAAACCTCAGAACCCACACTTGCCACATCTGCAACATCAACAAGTTCTTCTGCTGGAACAACTGTGGAAACAACACTGGAAACCTCAACTAGTCTTAGCGAAACATCCGAACCCACACTTGCCACATCTGGACCATCAGCAGGTACAACTGCTGAAACAACTGCAGAAACAACACTGGGAACATCAACTACTTCTAGTGAAACATCAGAACCCACAGTTGCCACATCTGCAACATCACCAAGTTTTTCTCCTGGAACAACAGCAGAAACAACAGTAGAACGCTCAACTAGTCTTAGTGAAACATCTGCGACATCAGCAAGTTCCTCTGCTGAATCAACAGAAGGAACAACATTAGAAAGCTCAACTAGTCTTAGTAAAACTTCAGAACCCACATTAGCCACATCTGAAACATCAGCAACATCATCAGGTGTTAGTGGCACATCAGTGACAATACCAAACTCATCGAAAATGCCATCAAATTCCACTTTAAGATCCACTACAGGTACCGCAGTATATCTTTTTTTTAATATATATTTCATGTTGGATTATTGGACTTGCTGAGGCTCTTTCACTGCTACAACTAGTAATTTGTTTTTGCAAAAATTATATATTTTTGTTTGGCCATGAGTGGATATTATGACTGGTTTTAATTTTTTTTTTTTTTTTTTTTTTACAGATTCTCCAATGACCATGTACCCAATTTTTAAATTGAACATTAGCTTTACCACTCCTGAGACATTTAATTCTCACTTGTTAAATCAATCTTCACCTGCCTTCAAGGAGCGTGAACATCGGATCATAAATGAGGTCTGTCTCATATAGAAAACACTGAGAAGTATTAAAATATTGAGAAGTGATTACTCTAATGACAGTAATAGCACTTTAACTGCAATACTTCAATGTATAGAATTATGTTGATGCCTATTTTTCTGTTGGAAATCACTTTTATACTACTTCTTTTGTATGTCAACAAGCAAATATAACATTACATGACTCAAATTTTCATTTCCCTTGGGGGTTACATCTATTTTTAGCCCTGTTAAAGACCTTACATTAATTTATTGTCATTGTGATATTTTTTCAGTTTGGACAAGGTTTTACAAACAAATATGGCAGCAAATTCCTTTACATCATAGTACATGGTTGCAGGTGGGTGTCATGTTTGCTTATCCACTATTTACTAAAAAATGTATGATTGTTTTTTTATGATCACTTGTATAATTATTAAACCTTTCACATGTTCTTGTTATTGTAGAGCTGGGTCAACAATTTCAGATTTTGAAGCATCATTCCGTGGATTTGTGCCCTCTGATTCTTCAATTATTGATGCCATATTAAGTGCAAATACAAGCTTTGACATTACAATTATATATAGTAAGTTATGGAGGAATTTTTTTTTTTTTATAAATATTCATAACAAGATAATCATTTGCTCTCCCAAATTGTAATGCATAGATTGTTTCAGTGTATAAACATTAGCAAAAAGTCAGTAAATAAGCTTTTCAAGATATGTGACCCACCTATAGTAAGTGGTGTTTTTTCCATATGAAGCTCTTCTATCCTATAGTTTGCTTTTTATTAAAAAAATTACTATTTTTTATCAATTACAGTAAATGGCGTGGAATATGAATTAACAACAATGACCACAACACAGACTGCCGGTTCAACAGACATAACAGGACCACCATCAGCTTCTACTTCAGGAGGTTCAACAACTGTCATATTGGAAACAAGTACCAGTGATACATCAGAACTACCAGTGACTTCTACTTTAGAATCAACTACAGATATTATACAGAAAACAACAACAGGTGTCACATCAGAGCCACTAAGGAGTTATCTGTCAGAATCAACTACAACTGTCACACTCCAAACATCAACAGGTGATACATCGGAATCATTATCTAGTTCTTCTTCTTTAGAAACATCTACAGTTGTCAGCCTGGAAACATCACCTGGTGTTACATCAGAACTGACAATGTCTTCATCTTCAGAATCAACTATAGCTGTCATACTCGAAACATCAACAGGTGTTACATCAGAACTAATATTAACTTCTTCAGAAACGGCTACAGTTGTCATACTGGAAACATCAGCTAGTGTTACATCAGAGCCACTATTAAGTTATCCTTCAGATTCAACAGTTATTACACTAGAAACATCACCCAGTGTCACATCAGAACTACCAGTGACTTCTCCTTCAGAATCAACTACAGCTGTCACACTCCAAACATCAACTGGTCTTACATCAGAACTACCATCAACTTCTTCTTTGGAAACAGCTACAGTTGCCACACTGGAAACATCAGCTAGTGTTACATCAGAGCCACTGTCTAGTTCTCCTTCTGGATCAACAGTTATGACTTTAGAAACATCACCCAGTGTCACATTAGAACTGACAATGTCTTCATCTTCAGAATCAACTACAGCTGTCTTACTCGAAACATCGATTGGTGTTACATCGGAACCAATATCAACTTCTTCTTTACAAACAGCTACAGTTGTCGTACTGGAAACATCAGCTAGTCTTACATCAGAACTACCAGTGGCTTCTCCTTCAGAATCAACTACAGCTGTCACACTCCAAACATCAACAGGTGTTACATCAGAGCCACTATCAAGTTATCCTTCAGGGTCAACAGTTATTACACTAGAAACATCACCCAGTGTCACATCAGAACTACCAGTGACTTCTTCAGAAGCAACAGTGACTTCTCCTTCAGAATCAACTACAGCTGTCACACTCCAAACATCAACAGGATACACATCAGAACTGCCATCATCCTCTTCTTTAGAAACAGCTACAGTTGTCACACAGGAAACATCAGCTACTGTAACATCAGAGCCACTATCTAGTTTTTCGTCAGGCTTTACAGTTATTACACTAGAAACATCACCCAGTGTCACATCAGAACTACTAGGGACTTCTCCTTCAGAATCAACTACAGCTGTCACACTCCAAACATCAACAGGTGTTACATCAGAACCACCATCAACCTCTTCTTCAGAAACAGCTACAGTTGCCACACTGGAAACATCAGCTAGTGTTACATCAGAGCCACTATCAAGTTATCCTTCAGGGTCAACAGTTATTACACTAGAAACATCACCCAGTGTCACATCAGAACTGACAATGTCTTCATCTTCAGAATCAACTACAGCTGTCTTACTCGAAACATCAACTGGTGTTACATCAGAACCAATATCAACTTCTTCTTTAGAAACAGCTACAGTTGTCGTACTGGAAACATCGGCTAGTCTTACATCAGAACTACCAGTGGCTTCTCCTTCAGAATCAACTACAGCTGTCACACTTCAAACATCAACAGGTGTTACATCAGAACCACTATCAACTTCTTATCTAGAAAAAGCTTCAGTTGTCACACTGAAAACATCAGCTAGTGTTACATCAGAAATACCAGTGGCTTCTTCTTCAGAATCAACTACAGCTGTCACACTCCAAACATCAACAGATGTTACATCAGAACCACCATCAACCTCTTCTTCAGAAACAGCTACAGTTGCCACACTGGAAACATCAGCTAGTGTTACATCAGAGCCACTATCAAGTTATCCTTCAGGGTCAACAGTTATTACACTAGAAACATCACCCAGTCTCACATCAGAACTGACAATGTCTTCATCTTCAGAATCAACTACAGCTGTCTTACTCGAAACATCAACTGGTGTTACATCAGAACCAATATCAACTTCTTCTTTAGAAACAGCTACAGTTGTCGTACTGGAAACATCGGCTAGTCTTACATCAGAACTACCAGTGGCTTCTCCTTCAGAATCAACTACAGCTGTCACACTCCAAACATCAACAGGTGTTACATCAGAGCCACTATCAAGTTATCCTTCAGTGTCAACAGTTATTACACTAGAAACATCACCCAGTGTCACATCAGAACTGACAATGTCTTCATCTTCAGAATCAACTACAGCTGTCTTACTCGAAACATCAACTGGTGTTACATCAGAACCAATATCAACTTCTTCTTTAGAAACAGCTACAGTTGTCGTACCGGAAACATCGGCTAGTCTTACATCAGAACTACCAGTGGCTTCTCCTTCAGAATCAACTACAGCTGTCACAGTCCAAACATCAACAGATGTTACATCAGAACCACCATCAACCTCTTCTTCAGAAACAGCTACAGTTGCCACACTGGAAACATCAGCTAGTGTTACATCAGAGCCACTATCAAGTTATCCTTCAGGGTCAACAGTTATTACACTAGAAACATCACCCAGTGTCACATCAGAACTGACAATGTCTTCATCTTTAGAATCAACTACAGCTGTCTTACTCGAAACATCAACTGGTGTTACATCAGAACCAATATCAACTTCTTCTTTAGAAACAGCTACAGTTGTCGTACTGGAAACATCGGCTAGTCTTACATCAGAACTACCAGTGGCTTCTCCTTCAGAATCAACTACAGCTGTCACACTTCAAACATCAACAGGTGTTACATCAGAGCCACTATCAAGTTATCCTTCAGGGTCAACAGTTATTACACTAGAAACATCACCCAGTGTCACATCAGAACTGACAATGTCTTCATCTTCAGAATCAACTACAGCTGTCTTACTCGAAACATCCACTGGTGTTACATCAGAACCAATATCAACTTCTTCTTTAGAAACAGCTACAGTTGTCGTACTGGAAACATCGGCTAGTCTTACATCAGAACTACCAGTGGCTTCTCCTTCAGAATCAACTACAGCTGTCACACTCAAACATCAACAGGTGTTACATCAGAACCACTGTCAACTTCTTATCTAGAAACAGCTTCAGTTGTCACACTGGAAACATCAGCTAGTGTTACATCAGAAATATCAGTGGCTTCTTCTTCAGAATCAACTACAGCTGTCACACTCAAACATCAACAGATGTTACATCAGAACCACCATCAACCTCTTCTTCAGAAACAGCTACAGTTGCCACACTGGAAACATCAGCTAGTGTTACATCAGAGCCACTATCAAGTTATCCTTCAGTGTCAACAGTTATTACACTAGAAACATCACCCAGTGTCACATCAGAACTGACAATGTCTTCATCTTCAGAATCAACTACAGCTGTCTTACTCGAAACATCAACTGGTGTTACATCAGAACCAATATCAACTTCTTCTTTAGAAACAGCTACAGTTGTCGTGCGGAAACATCGGCTAGTCTTACATCAGAACTACCAGTGGCTTCTCCTTCAGAATCAACTACAGCTGTCACAGTCCAAACATCAACAGATGTTACATCAGAACCACCATCAACCTCTTCTTCAGAAACAGCTACAGTTGCCACACTGGAAACATCAGCTAGTGTTACATCAGAGCCACTATCAAGTTATCCTTCAGGGTCAACAGTTATTACACTAGAAACATCACCCAGTGTCACATCAGAACTGACAATGTCTTCATCTTTAGAATCAACTACAGCTGTCTTACTCGAAACATCAACTGGTGTTACATCAGAACCAATATCAACTTCTTCTTTAGAAACAGCTACAGTTGTCACTGGAAACATCGGCTAGTCTTACATCAGAACTACCAGTGGCTTCTCCTTCAGAATCAACTACAGCTGTCACACTTCAAACATCAACAGGTGTTACATCAGAGCCACTATCAAGTTATCCTTCAGGGTCAACAGTTATTACACTAGAAACATCACCCAGTGTCACATCAGAACTGACAATGTCTTCATCTTCAGAATCAACTACAGCTGTCTTACTCGAAACATCCACTGGTGTTACATCAGAACCAATATCAACTTCTTCTTTAGAAACAGCTACAGTTGTCGTACTGGAAACATCGGCTAGTCTTACATCAGAACTACCAGTGGCTTCTCCTTCAGAATCAACTACAGCTGTCACACTCCAAACATCAACAGGTGTTACATCAGAACCACTGTCAACTTCTTATCTAGAAACAGCTTCAGTTGTCACACTGGAAACATCAGCTAGTGTTACATCAGAAATATCAGTGGCTTCTTCTTCAGAATCAACTACAGCTGTCACACTCCAAACATCAACAGATGTTACATCAGAACCACCATCAACCTCTTCTTCAGAAACAGCTACAGTTGCCACACTGGAAACATCAGCTAGTGTTACATCAGAGCCACTATCAAGTTATCCTTCAGGGTCAACAGTTATTACACTAGAAACATCACCCAGTGTCACATCAGAACTGACAATGTCTTCATCTTCAGAATCAACTACAGCTGTCTTACTCGAAACATCAACTGGTGTTACATCAGAACCAATATCAACTTCTTCTTTAGAAACAGCTACAGTTGTCGTACTGGAAACATCGGCTAGTCTTACATCAGAACTACCAGTGGCTTCTCCTTCAGAATCAACTACAGCTGTCACACTCCAAACATCAACAGGTGTTACATCAGAGCCACTATCAAGTTATCCTTCAGGGTCAACAGTTATTACACTAGAAACATCACTCAGTGTCACATCAGAACTGACAATGTCTTCATCTTCAGAATCAACTACAGCTGTCTTACTCGAAACATCCACTGGTGTTACATCAGAACCAATATCAACTTCTTCTTTAGAAACAGCTACAGTTGTCGTACTGGAAACATCGGCTAATCTTACATCAGAACTACCAGTGGCTTCTCCTTCAGAATCAACTACAGCTGTCACACTCCAAACATCAACAGGTGTTACATCAGAACCACTATCAACTTCTTATCTAGAAACAGCTTCAGTTGTCACACTGGAAACATCAGCTAGTGTTACATCAGAAATACCAGTGGCTTCTTCTTCAGAATCAACTACAGCTGTCACACTCCAAACATCAACAGATGTTACATCAGAACCACCATCAACCTCTTCTTCAGAAACAGCTACAGTTGCCACACTGGAAACATCAGCTAGTGTTACATCAGAGCCACTATCAAGTTATCCTTCAGGGTCAACAGTTATTACACTAGAAACATCACCCAGTGTCACATCAGAACTGACAATGTCTTCATCTTCAGAATCAACTACAGCTGTCACACTCCAAACATCAACAGATGTTACATCAGAACCACCATCAACCTCTTCTTCAGAAACAGCTACAGTTGCCACACTGGAAACATCAGCTAGTGTTACATCAGAGCCACTATCAAGTTATCCTTCAGGGTCAACAGTTATTACACTAGAAACATCACCCAGTGTCACATCAGAACTGACAATGTCTTCATCTTCAGAATCAACTGCAGCTGTCTTACTCGAAACATCAACTGGTGTTACATCAGAACCAATATCAACTTCTTCTTTAGAAACAGCTACAGTTGTCGTACTGGAAACATCAGCTAGTCTTACATCAGAACTACCAGTGGCTTCTCCTTCAGAATCAACTACAGCTGTCACACTCAAACATCAACAGGTGTTACATCAGAACCACTGTCAACTTCTTATCTAGAAACAGCTTCAGTTGTCACACTGGAAACATCAGCTAGTGTTACATCAGAAATATCAGTGGCTTCTTCTTCAGAATCAACTACAGCTGTCACACTCCAAACATCAACAGATGTTACATCAGAACCACCATCAACCTCTTCTTCAGAAACAGCTACAGTTGCCACACTGGAAACATCAGCTAGTGTTACATCAGAGCCACTATCAAGTTATCCTTCAGGGTCAACAGTTATTACACTAGAAACATCACCCAGTGTCACATCAGAACTGACAATGTCTTCATCTTCAGAATCAACTACAGCTGTCTTACTCGAAACATCCACTGGTGTTACATCAGAACCAATATCAACTTCTTCTTTAGAAACAGCTACAGTTGTCGTACTGGAAACATCGGCTAGTCTTACATCAGAACTACCAGTGGCTTCTCCTTCAGAATCAACTACAGCTGTCACACTCCAAACATCAACAGATGTTACATCAGAACCACCATCAACCTCTTCTTCAGAAACAGCTACAGTTGCCACACTGGAAACATCAGCTAGTGTTACATCAGAGCCACTATCAAGTTATCCTTCAGGGTCAACAGTTATTACACTAGAAACATCACCCAGTGTCACATCAGAACTGACAATGTCTTCATCTTCAGAATCAACTACAGCTGTCACACTCCAAACATCAACAGATGTTACATCAGAACCACCATCAACCTCTTCTTCAGAAACAGCTACAGTTGCCACACTGGAAACATCAGCTAGTGTTACATCAGAGCCACTATCAAGTTATCCTTCAGGGTCAACAGTTATTACACTAGAAACATCACCCAGTGTCACATCAGAACTGACAATGTCTTCATCTTCAGAATCAACTGCAGCTGTCTTACTCAAACATCAACTGGTGTTACATCAGAACCAATATCAACTTCTTCTTTAGAAACAGCTACAGTTGTCGTACTGGAAACATCAGCTAGTCTTACATCAGAACTACCAGTGGCTTCTCCTTCAGAATCAACTACAGCTGTCACACTCCAAACATCAACAGGTGTTACATCAGAACCACTGTCAACTTCTTATCTAGAAACAGCTTCAGTTGTCACACTGGAAACATCAGCTAGTGTTACATCAGAAATATCAGTGGCTTCTTCTTCAGAATCAACTACAGCTGTCACACTCCAAACATCAACAGATGTTACATCAGAACCACCATCAACCTCTTCTTCAGAAACAGCTACAGTTGCCACACTGGAAACATCAGCTAGTGTTACATCAGAGCCACTATCAAGTTATCCTTCAGGGTCAACAGTTATTACACTAGAAACATCACCCAGTGTCACATCAGAACTGACAATGTCTTCATCTTCAGAATCAACTACAGCTGTCTTACTCGAAACATCCACTGGTGTTACATCAGAACCAATATCAACTTCTTCTTTAGAAACAGCTACAGTTGTCGTACTGGAAACATCGGCTAGTCTTACATCAGAACTACCAGTGGCTTCTCCTTCAGAATCAACTACAGCTGTCACACTCCAAACATCAACAGATGTTACATCAGAACCACCATCAACCTCTTCTTCAGAAACAGCTACAGTTGCCACACTGGAAACATCAGCTAGTGTTACATCAGAGCCACTATCAAGTTATCCTTCAGGGTCAACAGTTATTACACTAGAAACATCACCCAGTGTCACATCAGAACTGACAATGTCTTCATCTTCAGAATCAACTACAGCTGTCAGGCTCCAAACATCAACAGGTTCCACATCAGAACCACCATCAACCTCTTCTTTAGAAACAGCTACAGTTGTCACACAGGAAACATCAGCTACTGTAACATCAGAGCCACTGTCTAGTTTTTCGTCAGGCTCAACAGTTATTACACTAGAAACCTCACCCAGTGTCACATCAGAACTACCAGTGACTTCTCCTTCAGAATTAACTACAGCTGTCTTACTCGAAACATCAACAGGTGTTACATTAGAACCAATATCAACTTCTTCTTTAGAAACAGCTACAGTTGTCGTACTGGAAACATCAGCTAGTCTTACATCAGAACTACCGGTGGCTTCTCCTTCAGAATCAACTACAGATGTCACACTCCAAACATCAACAGGTGTTACATCAGAACCACCATCAACCTCTTCTTTAGAAACAGCTACAGTTGCCACACTGGAAACTTCAGCTAGTGTTACCTCAGAGCCACTATCAAGTTATCCTTCAGGGTCAACAGTTATTACACTAGAAACATCACCCAGTGTCATGTCAGAACTACCAGTGATTTCTCCTTCAGAATCAACTACAGCTGTCACACTCCAAACATCAACAGGTGTTACATCAGAACCACTATCAACTTCTTCATTAAAAACATCTACAATTGTCACACTGGAAACATCAGCTAGTGTTATATCAGAACTACCAGTGGCTTCTCCTTCAGAATCAACTACAGCTGTCACACTCCAAACATCAACAGGTTTCACATCAGAACTACCATCAACCTCTTCTTTAGAAACAGCTACAGTTGTCACACAGGAAACATCAGCTACTGTAACATCAGAGCCACTATCTAGTTTTTCGTCAGGCTTAACAGTTATTACACTAGAAACATCACCCAGTGTCACATCAGAACTACCAGTGACTTCTTCAGAAGCAACAGTGACTTCTCATTCAGAATCAACTACAGCTGTTACACTCCAAACATCAACAGGTGTTACATCAGAACCACCATCAACCTTTTCGTTAGAAACAGCTACAGTTGCCTCACTGAAAACGTCAGCTAGTGTTACATCAGAGCCACTATTAAGTTATTCTTCTGGGTCAACAGTAATTACACTAGAAACCTCACCCAGTGTCACATCAGACCTACCAGTCTCTTCTCCTTCAGAATCAACTACAGCTGTCACGCTCCAAACATCAACAGGTTCCACATCAGAACCACCATCAACCTCTTCTTTAGAAACAGCTACAGTTGTCACACAGGAAACATCAGCTACTGTAACATCAGAGCCACTGTCTAGTTTTTCGTCAGGCTCAACAGTTCTTACACTAGAAACCTCACCCAGTGTCACATCAGAACTACCAGTGGCTTCTCCTTCAGAATCAACTACAGCTGTCACACTCCAAACATCAACAGGTGTTACATCAGAACCACTATCAACTTCTTATCTAGAAACAGCTTCAGTTGTCACACTGGAAACATCAGCTAGTCTTACATCAGAACTACCAGTGGCTTCTCCTTCAGAATCAACTACAGCTTTCACACTCCAAACATCAACAGGTGTTACATCAGAACCACCATCAACCTCTTCTTCAGAAACAGCTACAGTTGCCACACTGGAAACTTCAGCTAGTGTTACCTCAGAGCCACTATCAAGTTATCCTTCAGGGTCAACAGTTATTACACTAGAAACATCACCCAGTGTCACGTCAGAACTACCAATGATTTCTCCTTCAAAATCAACTACAGCTGTCACACTCCAAACATCAACAGGTGTTACATCAGAACCACTATCAACTTCTTCATTAGAAACATCTACAATTGTCACACTGGAAACATCCCCCAGTGTCATATCAGAACTAGCAGTGACTTCTTCAGAAGCAACAGTGACTTCTCCTTCAGAATCAACTACAGCTGTCACACTTCAAACATCAACAGGTGTTACATCAGAACCAGCATCAACTTCTTTATTAGAAACAGCTACAGTTGCCACACTGGAAACGTCAGCTAGTGTTACATCAGAGCCACTATCAAGTTATCCTTCAGGGTCAACAGTTATTACACTAGAAACATCACCCAGTGTCACATCAGAACTACCAGTGACTTCTCCTTCAGAATCAACTACAGCTGTCACGCTCCAAACATCAACAGGTTCCACATCAGAACCACCATCAACCTCTTCTTTAGGAACAGCTACAGTTGTCACACAGGAAACATCTGCTGAAGTTACATCAGAGCCACTATCTAGATTTTCATCAGGCTCGACAGTTATTACACTAGTAACATCACCCAGTGCCACATCAGAACTACCAGTGACTTCTCCTTCAGAAGCAACAGTGACTTCTCCTTTAGAATCAACTACAGCTGTCACCCTCCAAACATCAACAGGTGTTACACTAGAACCATTATCAGCTTCTTCTTCAGAAACAGCTACAATTGTCACACAGAAAACATCAGCTAGTGTTACATCAGAGCCACTGTCTACTTATGCTTTAGGATCAACAGTTATTCCACTACAAACATCACCCAGTGTCACATCAGAACTACCAGTGACTTCTCCTTCAGAATCAACTACACCTGTTACATATCAAACATCGCCCAGTGTCACATCAGAACAACTATCACCATCTTCTTTAAAAACAGCTACTGTTCTCACACTGGAAACATCAGTTGGTGTTACATCAGAGCCACGATCTAGTTCTCCTTCAGGTTCAACAGTTTCTACACTAGAAACATCACCCAGTCTTACATCAGAACTACCAGTGACTTCTTCAGAATCAACTACAGCTGTTACACTCCAAACATCAACAGGTGTTACATCTGAACCACTATCACCCTCTTCTTTAGAAACAGCTACAGTTCTCACACTGGAAACATCAACAGGTGTTACATCAGAACTACCACCGACTTCTCGTTCAGAATCAACAACAGCTGTCACACTCCAAACATCAGCAGGTATTACATCAGAATCACTGTCAAAATCTTCTTTAGAAACAACTACAGCTGTCACACTAAAAACAAATACTACTATTACATCAGAACTACCACTGATTTCTCCTACAGAATCAACTACAGCTATTACACTAGAAACATCACCTGGTGTTACATCAGAACGACTGTCAACCTCTTATTTAGAAACAACTACAGCTGTCATATTGAAAACAAGTACCATTGTTTCATCAGAACTACCTCTGACTTCTCCATCCTTGTTAACTACAGCTATTATACAGGAAACAGGAGTTACATCAGAGCCACTATCTCATTCTCTTTCAGGATCAACAGCACAAATTACACTAGAAACCTCACCCAGTGTTTTATCAGTGCCAACATCTAGTTATCCTCTAGGTTTGACTACAGCTATTACACAGGAAACATCAACAGATATTACATCAGAGCCAGCATTAACATCTCCTTTAGGAGCAGCTACATCTAGATCACTAGAAGCATCAACAGAAATTAAATCAGAACCATCATCAACTTCTTCCGGATCAGCTACTGCTATCACAGAACAAACTTTAACAAATGCTACATCAGAGCCACCATCAACTTTTTTGTCAGGATCAACTACAACATTCACACTGCAAACATCATCAGGCTCCACACACTCCAAACCACCATCATCCTCAACTTTTGAATCTTCTACAACTCTTACACTCCAAACATCAACAAATGGTACATCAGAGCCATCAGCAACTTCTCCTTCAGGATCGACTGCAACTATCATTTCACAAACATCAACAAATGTTACATCTGAGCTGCAATCAACTTCTCCTTCTGGATCAACTACTGCTGTCACCCCAGAAACATCAACAGGCATTATGTCAGAACCACTATCAACTTCTCCTTTTGTATTAACTACAAATATCACTCCACAAACTTCAGCCAATACTACATTAGAGCCACCATCAACTTCTTCTTCAGGATCAACTACCGCTAGTACACCACGAACATCAACAGGTGATACTTCAGAGCCTCCATCAACTTTTCTTTCAGGATCAGCTACAACTATTACACTACAAACATCAACAAATGGTACATCAGTGCCACCATCAACTTCTCCTTCGGAATTAACAACAATTATCACACCACAAACATCGACAAATGGTACATCAGAGACACCATCAACTTCCGCTTCAGGATCAACTACAACTATCACACCACAAACATCAACAAATGTCACATCTGAGCTGCAATCAACTTCTCCTGCTGTATCAACTACCGCTATCACCCCACAAACATCAACAGGCATTACGTCAGAACCATCACCAAATTCTCCTTCAGTATTAACTACAAATATCACTCCAAAAACTTCAGCCAATACTACATTAGAGCCACTATCAACTTCTCCTTCAGAATCAACTACCGCTAGTACACCACGAACATCAACAGGTGTTACTTCAGAGCCACCATCAACTTCTCCTTCAGGATCGACTTCAACTATCACAATACAAGCAGTAACAAATGGTACATCAGAGCCACCATCAACTTCTCTTTCACGATCAACTACAAATATCACACCCCAAACATCAACAAATGGTACATCGGCGCCACCCTCAACTTCCGCTTCAGGATCATCTACAACTATCACACCACAAACATTAACAAATGGTACATCAGAGCCACAATCAACCTCTGTTTTAAGATCAACTGCAACTATCATTCCACAAACATCAACAAATGTTACATCCGAGCTGCAATCTTCTTCTTCTGGATCAACTACCGCTATCACACCACAAACACCAACAGGGATTATGTCAGAACCACCATCAACTTCTCCTTTACCATTAACTACAAATATCACAAGTACACCACAAGCATCAACAAATGGTACAACAGAGCCACCGTCAACTTCTCTTTCAGAATTGACCACAACTATCACAATACAAGCAGCAACAAATGGTACATCAGAGCCACGAACTTCTCTTTCACGATCAACTACAAATATCGTAATCCAAACATCAACAAATGGTACAACGGAGCCACCATCAACTTCTGCTTCAGGATCAACTACTTCTATCACACCACAAACATCAACAAATGGTACAACAGAACCACAATCAACAACTTCTTCAGGATCAAATGCAACTATTGCAGTACTAACATCAACAGGTGTTACTTTAGGATCTACTGCAGACATCACACAGAAAACCTCAACAAATGTGACAACAGAGTCAATATCTAGTATTCCTTCAAATTCAACCACGGCCATGACACCAAGCACATCAACAGGAACACCTTTTAGCTTTTCTTCATCATCATCTACAAGCACAACACAGAACACTACAGTAGCTACATCGCAACCAATGTCAAGTTCCAAAATAACTACAGGTATTACACTGGAATCATTAAAGTTAGCATTCAATTATTATGTTTTACAAATGATACATTTTAAAACATCGAATCTGACATTTACATTTAATTTTATACTTTTACCACTTTTGTTTTCACAGGTGTATCTATGACAGTAGGTGGAACTGACATAAGGAATATTAGCTTTACCACTAATGAAACATTTAATACTGCCCTATTAGACACATCTTCATCTGCCTCTACTGCTCGAGAGAATCTTGTCAAAACAAAGGTTTGCTTCATTTTTTAAAATGTAAATGTACAGTAGTTTGCACACATTTTATTGAAATATTATTATACTGAAAACTGAATATTATGCAATTATCCCCCTTTTTTGCAGTAATATAAAAGAATAATGGGTTATTTTTTAATCTAAGTGTTTAAAATGCTAACATGTCAAGGATACTTTTAATTATGGAAGGATTGCAAAATGTCTACAAAATAATAATATTTACAATAATTTCTTTGCCACTTATTTTTACAGCTAGAACCAATCTTAAAGAAAGAATATGACAACTTTAATTATCTAACAGTGATTCGCTGCAGGTATCAGTCTTGCTTCCTCTTTGTTTTTTAATCCAATACCATCGTCCTATTTTCTATATTTTGCTGATAAATTTTATCCTATATTTTTTTGTCTGCATAGGCCTGGATCAACCATCACAGATATGAATTTTTACTTCACATACAGAGCAGATTTTCCCAGTAATGAACAAATCATTCAAACAATAAATATGGCAGATACAGGTTTTGTCATGACAGATGTTTTTGGTAAGTGTGAATCACACATTTGTTTTCTAAAAGTTTAAATGAAAAGGTAATATTTGTAAAGTACATATTCAGTGTTAACTGCTGATTACTCGAGGTCAGCAATGTAATCTTATCTGAAAAGGGACTATGTCAGTGTAGGTTTTTACTAGGCATAAGCTAAAACTAAGCATATTAAAAGTCAAGATCAACAGATTGGAAAGTTGGAACCAGGCATTGCTCCTGCTTGAAATAATAATTAATAACTGTACTGACACTGTTTTTTTTTTTCTTCTTTCCGATAAGCTTTGGCATTGATGACATAAATGATAGCCTTGTGTTTGTGTTTTATTTTTATTTAATTTTTTATTTAATTCTATTTTTTTTTTTTTTTTTCAAAATGCTAACCACATACGTACTTTAGAAGAATGCTAATCCCACCTTTTATTTTTATTACAGTAACTGTTTTTAATACTACACTGACTACTACTACATCCACACCCATGACAACAGCAACAGTAACTAGTACAATTAGTACTACAACCATTACTACCACTAGCACAATAACACCAACAATGAACACTACGACATTGTACCCAACAACTAGCTCAACCACCACCACCATAATACCACAATCTATAACCACCACAAACTCTCCATCAGCACAACCAACAACCACATCACCAACAACCAACATCACAACCACAATGTTGCAGCTAACAAATAGTACCACCACAAGAATAACACCACTGACTACTACAACACAGCAACTAACAACCACCACTACTACAACCACGGTACCACAACCAACAATATCCACAACAAAACACCAACAACCACCACCACCACAACAGTACCGGGACAAACAACCACTACTACCACCACCACAATTCGACAGCCAACAGCCACCTCAACCACCACAACATCACATCTACCAATCACTATCCCTCTACTATAACACCACAACCAACAACCACCACAACAATATCAACACCAACCACCACCACAACACAACAACAACCAACTAAAATACCAACAACCACCACCATAACACCAAAATTAACAACTAGTACAACCCCACAACAACTACAACAAACCCAACAACTACAACAATCTTAACAACCCCAACAACAACTAAAACAACAACTACAACAACTACAACAACAACCCCAACAACAACTCTAACAACTACTACTACAACAACAACCCCAACAACAACAACAACAACCACGACTACAACAACAGCAGCAACAACAGTTGCACAAGGTCGTCCCCTGCCAACGTTTGAGATGAGTGTTGGTCTCAAGTATGCTTATGTTCAAGAGCTTAGTGATCCTAACAGTAAGGAATTCCACATATTGGCGGTTATGGTGATTGAAGTGGTAAGTGTTAGACTGTTGACTGAAATATTAAGTATTCAATACAGCATACTTTATGTATGACTCACTACATTGTGGTCCTAAATCTGAAACTTACAAAAAGCTTTGACTGAAACAGTAATAAAAATCCTTTTTTTTCACAGTTAGATGTAATCTATAGAACAAAATATGGCTATTTGTTCATCCGGACCATTGTCATATCCTTCAAGTAAGACTCGTTGCTTATAAATCTTATAAACTCTTATAAACGCATAAGTCGAATAACTGTTAAAAATACATATTTCTTACTTTATTTATTGTAGGTGGTCAAAACAGTATATGATTGTTTGTACTGTAATATTCATGCTATTCTAAACCTAACTGTAATATCCACCTTATTAAAGAGTTAAATTAGAGTTTCTTTAGAAAGCTCAGCATAATGTCATAGCAACAAAAACAACTGCTAAAATAATGAGAATTTGACATTAACAAAGAACCCCCCAATCCCCAGAGGTCAGACCAAACGTGCAGGTGAAAATACCACCGCAGAGGTCCAGCTGGTTTTTAACGAAAACTCCACAACACCTATTCCACCTGGTGAAGAAATCGTGAATGTACTGAGAAATGTTGCAGAAAATAATAATACTTTCGTTGTGCAATTTGATACCAACACAATCACTCTCATCAGTGAGTACATACACACACATATATATATATATATATATATATATATATATATATAATTAAATCTGTATTTAACTTTGTATACATTTTAACACTGTAGTATCTTTAGAGATATTTGCATTAATGTCATTTTTTCTCTTTTCAGATGAGCCATACATTGTCCCAGTTCTATTCAGAACAAATGGCACTTATGTAAAAGCTTTCTCAAATTCCGGTTCAGACTTATTCACAAACAGAACAATTATGATTAAAACAGGAGTAAGTATGAAATCAGCACACAATGATTTATAGGATTACGTTCAATACAAACATAAACCAGATTCACTCCTTTTCACAAATACAAGCATACATTACGTAAATATGCATTAAAATGTCACAGTATGCTCCACAAATATAAATTACATATTTGTAGCCTACAGTCACATGTTTGTGTGACAGTATGTCATATTTATTTGAGACTAGTGTTAACTATATATGTTGATGATGACTTGGTCGAAGCTGCATTATTTACCATGTCTAATTAAGGCAGGAAGACCAAAAAGATGCAGGACGCGTTCTGATCATGTGAATAATTTCAGTTACCTGCAAAAAATTTTAATAAAAAAAACAAACAAAGAAGTTTATTCACAAATAAATATTCTGCTCCACAATATTTGTTTTCCAAAAAAACCTACGAAAGCTTGATTTGGGTCTGCACTTACTTCTGCAATGTATTTTAATAATTTAAATAACAATTATTTGTGCACTATGTGCATATGCTTGTGTTTGTGAAAGGTACTGATGCTGTTCTTTGTAATTTGTATTTTAAAATTATGACTTTTCTGCATATAGTGTATTCCAATTATCAGTAGAAAAAAAAAAGTATTGCAAAAGTACTGCACCTTAAACAAGATATTTCTGACCTGTTTGCAGCTAAACCCTTATTTTGTTGCTGACTTCACTTATTCATTTACCCTCTTAACCATGTCAAACTTCAGGTATTTATATTAAGTGCATTTTGCAACACAACCAGCAATGTTTATATTTTAAAAATGGCATTTTACACAGTTTTTATATTTACTTATTTAGCAATGGAGGTCCTAGAGAAAATGTTGACACAATTCTGAACTACATGGAGTTGAATTTTGCCAGATCAGGTGGAATTCCCAACAACACCCACATTTGGCAAACTATGCTTAGAGCAGCCCAAAATGTCAGCCTTCCCTTCAAGATCTACACCAATGACATCATAGTGAATGGCACATGTAAGTTTATACATATATAATACATGACAGTTACGTTTTCATGTTTAAAGTGATGCTGAAATCAGAAAAAAAAGAAGTAATGCTTTACCTTTACAAACTCCTTTCAAAACGTCTAGTTTTACTGAGTATCTAAGAAATAAAAAACTTTTACTCTACTACTTAACTTAATCACACATTGATGATTCAATATTTGTACTTTTTTACTCCACTATTGAATTGAATAAATAATAAGATAAATTTGCCTTGGCTTATTTTTTTTATTCTGCAGAAGAGGCATTGTTGTTGATCTTGGTTAATGCAGTGTTGAGGTGTACAATTTGATTTAAAACCTTACAAATCAACTGTTTCTTGCTTTTCACTAACGTGTGTCTTGGTGTTGACTAGTGCATCTTTAAATGTACGTTCAACACGAATAAAATACTTAAGTACTGTTAAAATCAGATACTTTTAGAATTTTACTAATTGTAATTGGTGCCTTTTAAATTGTAATGTAAGTTTTGCAGTAAGGTATCTTTACTTTTGATCAAGTATAATTTCCAGGTACTCTTTACACCTCTGTTATTAAAACAAGCACATTGATATAAAGCTATAACTTGAACTTGACATTATTGTCTGAACTTCTGACCAACTAAAAACTGTGATACAATTAATCTATACTATGTTTTTAGGCATGTTATTCCAATCATTTTATACTGTTTAAATACTATATCATCATGTAAGCTTTACAGAATACACTTTTAATTTCTAAGTAAAGACATTATAAGTTAACATTGACATACACTGTCTGTTTATTTTAATAATTTATCTTTTGTTCCAACAGTAATGTCATCGAGCGGTGTCAGCAGTAAGATCAGTGTGTTCATGGCGTGCTTCATGGTGGCTGTGTCACTTTCGTTCACATGGACCAGCTGAAGCTAAACCACTCCTCCACTTAGAAAGAGAACCTTTGACAGGTTTGGACTCCAGTTTCTTAGACGTACCATGCAATCTCCTTAGCGTTATTTTTATTTACATTGTAATCCACAATAATTATTGGACTAACCATGTGAGCATGATAAAGTATGACTAGTAGCTTCATAGCTTTATATTATGAAATTCTGATATAAGGGGTGATGGGCATTGAATAAATTATTCTTTGTATATGAATAAATCCTTAAGGTGAACAAGAAGGAATGTCTTTGTCACATAAAAACACACAAAGCTAAAGTGGCAGCAGCACTGTGGTGTGCATTATCTGTATTATTTTCTTTATTATTTTAGATCTAGGTTAGCAAGTATTTTGCCTTATGTCACTGTCTGAAATATAAGTGTTATGGGTTTTGTGCACATTTTTTTTTGGATTTGAGTCTGTTTTAAACCCAAATAATGATTACATTATGTTTTAGTCTAAAATATGCTGAGGTTTAAAAGAAAACACAAATGAAACTACTGCATGTAAACAATATGCCTACAAAGTGGTTTGACTGGAATAAATACCTGTCTTTCATTGTTTACTTTGGCATGATTTAACTTTTTGTGACAAAGACAACAGTGTTTTCTCATGTTCTGTAATTTAACACACCAAGTAATGTACTAGAGGATTATCATTTATATTTGACTTATCAAAACTTGAGCACTTTACAAAAAAATATTTTTGTTTTCATTTAAATTTCTTTTATTTGAATTATTTTCATGTATTCAGCATAATGTATTTATTAACTGCAGTGGGTTTCCATGTGCTTGGTCTATGTATTTATTAAGATATTGTAATATTTTAAACTATGTATATGCTATAATGTAGCTGCATTGATTGTAGCACTTCGTATTTATTAATGCACAACAAAGATTCTAATAAACTCATTAGCTATACCATTAACTATTTTTTACTGTTTTATATATATAGGTTATGTAGGTTATTGTTTGATTTTGGGGGGAGACATTTATATCATTTTAACCACCCTAAGAAAATGAAGCAAAAATGTCACTGTTTACACATTGAATGAGTCTTCGGCAGTAAAGACAGACACAGCAGGCACAAAAATATTAACCTTTGAGAGCTGTTTAGTCAACTTTTATAAATTTGTTAATCTGACTGTCTGAAAAGAATCCACATGGGTCAAAATTTTTTTCAGAAAGATAGTTTTAATACTTGAGACATTATAGTGTCATAAAGACATTACTGTTCATAAGTTTAGTGTGAGCTGTATTTGTTTTATTATTTTATAGCTATGAACTGTAATATCTTTACAGCAACCAATAAGAAAACAAGCACAAGGTGGCAGAATTTAGCAGCAAAAAAGATTACTCTCTACTCTCACATGGGCATATAAAGCTTGTAAATACATATATGAAACTATATACAGGTGTACACAGCTTTATTAGGAAATTTAAGTATGAATATATCTGTGATAGTCACCAAAAAAAAACTTAATCAACTTAAAAAATGTTGGCATAAATATTACAAATTTTTTATGGCCATGTGCAGAGATGGCAAAATATACACACGTCCTTTACTAAAGTAGAAGTACAAATCCTTTTCTTTTTTTCAAAAAAAGGACTAATAAAAGTTGAAGTATTGACTACACATTTTCACTCATGTTAAGGTAAAGTATGGGCTCTGACATCTACTTAAGTAAAAAGTGCCCATTACAACTACCTGTTTTAGTCTCATGCTGGTAACTGGACCACACATTATATTAATATATTTATACAAAAGAAGATTTTGTTACCTAATAAATGTATTCAGGCTGAACAACCACCATATAGAACACAAGCAGAGAAAGATGGTAATCAGGTTATCAGGAATGTCTCTGTTCTCTGTCATGTTTACATCACTGACTCCCTCTGTCTCATCCACGTAACTCCATACTTCTTGTTGCCTTTTGCCGCACTCATTATCTACGTAAACTAGCCTACGTCTGTGGTGCTAGGAAATTATTCACCAGCGTAAGACTGAAAAATCCGTTCAATGACAAGAAATAGGTTGATGGGCTGAAAATGGTGAGCAATGAGAAGGACAAATATTGATCATGTCACCAAATAGATTAAAACTAAAGTAAAGGTTTAAAAATGTAAGAAGTAGAAAGTAAAAAGTTGTCCGAAAAATAAATAGTGAACTAAAGTAAAGATATCAGAAAAATCTATTTAAGTACAGTAACAAAATATTCTTTTGTTTTTAAGTAATTCTTATTACTTCCCATCTTTGGCGGTGTGTTTTTTTTTAAGCTTATCCAAGGTAATGTGATTTACTAGATGCATAAGATTAATGTAAAAATAGTAAATAATAGAAGTAAATACATTTCAGCTGTTGTTAGTGTTGCTATAATACGTTTCAAAGTCCACATTATTGTTTCTTAAATTCTTGAGTTCAAAAGTCGTCAAGAATACATGAGCTATGAATCACGATGTGCGTGAGACGCCTGTGTGGCAACATATTTTGATGTTACAAAAAAGCTGAAAACACACTGGTCCTAAGTCATATGACAAGTGATGTATTAAAATGAGACCTTTCACAAGTTCACGAAAACCGCCCTGCCCATTTGTGTTAAAACAAAGCATATCTGGAAAAGAAACACAGTCAATGTTTACCTGAAACCAGTTTCTAGGTAATTGTATAATGAACGCCTTTATGTGAACTGTTGTTTTATGTTCTGATTAATAATGAAATACAATTCTAAAAGGAACCAGGAAGAGCCATAGAGCTGAATAATTTGTTTAACAAAAGAAAAGAGCTGTAGTTTTTCAAATTACTTGCTTCTTTTGTGTCACATGGCTGCATTATAATATAATTATTGTTATAATATCAATGCAAAATATATATTTTTTCCCTTTAATTCTGGAACATGTTTGGACCCCTGATCTTCACTTGTTATTTATATATATATATATATATATATATATATATATATATATATATATATATATATATATATATTAGACTCTTGGGAAATGTTTTTCATTTGTGCTTGAGGTTAGTTAATTATCATCATCATTTAAAAACTAGTAGATACATACATATATTATACTGATAATTTTGTTTTTTATGTTTGTAATGTTTCTTAAAATAGTCTCTCCAACCCCCAGATGATAAACAACAGCACACATCTGTGTCATGCACATCTCATAAGACAATCAACCATGAAGATGTATGCATTAGATAAAGAGCCACCCTGAAAAGGAATGCAAGAAGGGAAAAATATGTCACTGGTTCTGGAGACACAGGTTTTCAGCAGAAACCTGTTTCTCCAGCAATTATTTAAATTTGAAGGATTTTACATGCACTGACTGACATGAAGCCTATATTTACCGCTTACTTACTTTTACTTAAAGATTCACTTAGAATGGATAGTTGAAAAATAATCTCACTGGTGAAGTTTAGTCTACACCTGTTTAGTGTATACTCAAATTTTATATTGGAGCCCAATGGGTCTTCTGCAGCTGTATTACTGGTTCAAGATTCTGTTCTGCATTATGAAATGGTTTTTATTTTACAGCTAAAAAATTGTTGCAGATTTTGAAGTTGCTTCGCTAAAAGTTCGAGCCAGTCTGCCATCTCTCATCAACAATGCATTTCCTCCCACACAACTCCCACACATTATAAAAAAATGTGTTTTTTTGTTTTACAACTCCTTTGTGTGGTGCTTGAAAATCTCAGATCAGTTTCTACTAAATGATCAGTTTCTACTAAAAACCATTCCACAGTCAAAGTCTCTGAGATTACATTAAATAAAGCCCTTGATCTGTAGCTGTATGAGTTGCTGTTTATTGAACTGTTACACTTTGTAACAAATATATATATATATATATATATATATATATATATATATATATATATATATATATATTTTTTAGAAATGTATATTATTTTTGCAATGCTATCGTTTGTCTTGAATACAAACAGAAGAAACTATGAGGTTATTTAACCAGTAAAACTGCATGCCATTTCTGTGTATCAACCGGATGACCATACCCTATCTGATTGCACTACACTGTCTGCTTTATGTCTTGTGAGAAATATTTATGTGTATATTTTATATGTAGCTTTTGTAATTGTTGTTTTTCATGGTCTCTTAATCATGTTTAAACTGTTCTATAAAACAAAATGGGAGTGAATCTTGAAGCTAAAGTGTACAGTTTCCTAATCTATTTTATCAAGAAATTCAAAACGAAACATAAATATAGTTAAGGAAAGACCTGGGTTTAGATAGAGAGAATGGATGTCATCAAGTAATTACAAGGTCACCTACCAAAATAGATAAACGTCTCTCAGTGCTGGATTATAGAAACTCTAAAATTATAGAAAATAAATAGAAACCAAATACAACTGTTAAAAAGAAGTGCATCCCTTGTGTACTGATGCTTCAATATGCTACAGAATTATGTGCAGTGGGGCAAAAAACTATTTAGTCAGCCACCAACTGTGCAAGTTCTCCAACTTAAAAATGATGAGAGAGGCCTGTAATTTTCATCATAGGTACACATCAACTATGAGAGACAAAATGAGAAAAAAAAAACAGAAAAATACATTGTCTGATTTTGAAAAAATTTATAATACACACTGTATGTGTGTACTTACTCAGAAGATGCTCTAAAATTATCTACTATTTACTTGGTAATAAGAGTAACTCAACAGTATTAGTTTGGAATGCTACATTACAGAGTTTATAATGGCAATAAAGCCACAACAGTATGAAACATATTCACACACACACACACACACACACACACACACACACACACACACACACACACACACACACACACACACACACACACACACAGCCCTGGTGCATTTTTACAAAAAACAATAAAAATAGTTAAATAGAGTAAAGACATTGAGGTGTTTTATACATCAGAATGTGTTTAGATTTACAAAATATTAAAGTAAATATGCAGGATTCATTGTGTCTATAAGCCTGATTTTGATAAAGAGAATGTATGCTAACGAACATATTTTATATTCATTTTGATTATAATTTATTTCGTATTATATATGACATAAAATAAAGTAAAACATTTCACTAAATTAGATTACATATATGTACTATATATGTGACAAAAAACATTGAATCTTGAAAAGATAAAAAAGGCCTCCTAGTCAAAGGCTAATGGTTAAAGTACCATATGTTTAGCGAAACCTAACACCTAGATAGGCCTGTATGACCTGCTCAAACTGCAGGTTAATCAGTCCACCAACTACATAGCCAGTCATTCATAAGAATGGATGGAACTCTAATTACCATGAACATATCAGTGATGCACCTTATGATGCAGTGATGTATCCTATGTCCCAAATGCAAATGAAGTTTTTTTCTGGTGGTGACGCATGTGAATTGTATGCATGGTGTAAATGGAAAAAGGGCAAAGAAAGCAGTGATTTTAACCACATTAATGACAGAAATGCCTGGCTTACAAAGAAGAATGTAAACCCGTCTGGAAGGCAGACAGTCAACGTGTGCATCAGAAAAATAGTAATGTTACGTTACTTGTTGTGCATGCATACTTGTTGTGTCTAAAACAGCTTAAACTTTTTACTGTAACATGCCTTGATTGTTTTAATTTGGAAAAAAACGTAAATCTACATTTGGTTTAGGTTTTTTAATAGCAAACTTACTTTCTTAACATTAAATTTGCTTAATACTTTGTCTCATTCTAAATGAGTAAAGTCATTTGAATATTTCTCTGATATACTCTATGGGAACCAGATAAACTTGGAAATATGAAACTACAGGAACATAGGAATATGCATATAACAACTAAAAAAAGGCATCTATTTTCCACAAAAAAAACTGGAATAACTAATGTACAAAGATCAATGTAAACAGGAAGCACAAATTCTGTGGACTATGACATTGGACTTTATTAGAAGCATCTTCAATGTGACGCACGTTCGTGACATTTAACTTTATGAGGTGTGATGCAATTTTGTAACAGCTAGACAACAGTGAGTGTTGAGTGAATGCTTATGTTTACATAAAGAAATAGACCATTAATGTGTACTTATAACCCTGATAACTTATAACCTTAACAAAATGTAATGCTATGAAAAAAAAATTTAAGATTCATTTAAATTAATGTAAAAGAGAAAAGAATGCTCTTTTGTTGAAAAGTTGGATGTTAGTGTTACGATTCCATTTTAAAAATGAGCCATGTGGTTTGTACAATTCATATGGCATAGCTGTAAATACTTTCAAGGAAATGTTTTGTTTAAAAGGAGATCTTTTACAATTACAAACAGAAATATAACTCGATTTGGTTTGGCGGTGGCCATTATTCTTTACGTATGGTATGGTACAGTATGGTATGGTATGGTATGGTATGGTATGGTATGGTAAATAAAGATTTTTACCCATAGATTTAATTCTACTGATGTTCACAATGTTTGAGAGATATTTACATAATGGAGCTGAAAATAATAACACAGTGAGCAAAACTCTCAAAACTATTTCAGTCTAACTCCAACACATGTCGCTTTGCCAAATTGAAAACAAATGCCCAAAAATGGCACTCCCACAAATAATTACTGTACATGTGAAAATTGATATGCATTCATAAGACTGAAAATGCATTAAAAGGAACACCTCGTTTTAAATCTACTTTAAAACCTGCTCTAGTAACATGTCTTGTGTGTTTTTGTGTAGGACATTTCTTGCATGTTTGTGCATGAACTTTTGACTTTTAAGTGGGTGGAAATCTCTTTTTTGTTTGCATTTTTGAGACACTTTGTACTATCAGTACATAGATAATTTTTGACTTTGTCGTTTTATACGTAGCTCACATGCTGAAAATGTGTGTGCACCCCTGCTTTACAGTGTGAATTGGTGTCTTTGTGATGACAGTCTATATTTACTGTGCTTAATCTCTTCTATTTATAGCTTTTGTTCTTTGTGTTATGTTCCTCAATGGGTTTGTAATGTCAAGGGTGTCATGTTGTGCTCTGTTTGTTTAGACACCTGCTACAGTTCAGTCGTATTTATATCTTTTTTAATCTGTCGGATTACTTCATGTAGAGCATTGTGACTCTGCGTTTTTCAGCTGGTAGGCAGGGGGATGAGAAATGGGATGGGAATGAACCCATTGCTGGGCAAACACTTCACACCTCTCCACAATAACACTGCTAGAGAGAGATTTAATGGACAGCACAACTAAAGCTTTTTTCATAATTAATCACTGAATATTACTGGTACAATAAAATATATAGAATAAATTAAAACTTAGTGCTAGAAAAAAAGAAATTCATATAAAAATCAGCAAATTCTTAAAATCCTGTGTGTCTATGTTCATATGAGCCATATGGGGTGTGATATCAGGAATAAATTCAATGCTGAACATAGGGAGAAATGAAATGAAATAAAAAACAAATTGTATTCCGCTGTAAAAAAAAAAAATTAAAATTGCAAAATAAAAAAGTCTAATGTCTTGTTTAATGCAAGTGTAATAGCTTGTGTAAAGGTCAGAAAATAATAATATGTTTACATGATACACTGTTTTACTTAGAGGCATTGTGTACATAATCCACTTCAGAATTATGTTTTAATTATTGATGATTACTGACAAGGAGAAAATGTGTAGGTAGGAGGTAGTAATTACAAGAACACTTTGCTTATATGAAATACAGGTGTGTATACCTCTTGGTATGACAGTACAGCAATGACTCAACCCATGTCATGTGTGAATATTATGTTCTCACAAATAATCAATGCATACTTGGATAAACGTTTACTTAAGTATCTAGTAAGTGATATTGTGAGATTAAGATGCTGTGTTTTCCATTGTCCCCAGTGTACAAACATAGTTTTTCATTTTATGTAAATGATAATGTAAACTTTTTACCAGTGCTTTATTTCTGTATTTTATATTGGTTTTAAAAAAACATATCTTTCTTTAATGTACAATGTACAGGTCTAGAGTACTGTTTGGATTATGAATACCAATGTGCACAACACCTTTTTTGAATCTTAAATCTTGCAGTTGATATTATTTATAGCCATTTTCTTTGTACACAGTTTTGTATTGGAATTCAGTATGTTCTTACGGTATTTTTGTTTGATAAGAGCACCTATAAAGCAAATTAGTTCCTGTTATCACTTTTTGATTTTAAATTTAAAGAAAATTAATCAATATTTCTTCACAAAAAAATTTAAAAATAAAAAATTTGGAATTGCATATTCCTTCATGACAGATAAATATGCGTTGGTTAAAAAAAAAAAATCTAACCATGTACTTGTACTTATTTATTTATTTTTGTTTGGGATATCTGTCACCAGTTATCACACTTATCTGTCAGTTTGGGACAAAGGTATTATAGTTGCAGTTTCTCTCAGTAATTTGAATCATTTATGGGTGTAATGACCTTTGACACAAATTAATTTTAGTTGCCTGAAGTGATTGCTGACAGTTCTGTAATATTTATAGCTTTGAGGAAAACACTACACGGAAATAAAACAATAATAAAAATAGAACTGTAATTGTAATAATAATTTTAATATGTCTACAATAATATGTTTAAACTTTATAATTAATAACACTAAAACTCTCGACTAATATAGCAATGTTTGTTAAATATACAGTGTGACACTGAACTAATATAAATTACTGTATTTTTTTTCCCTTTTTTTCCCCAACATTAATCAACATGTAGTCTCTCTGAAATATTCTTCAAATTAGATATATGAATGAACAATAATTGTTTTTAACACATATATTGTGTTTTAATAAGAGAGATTTGTTTTTAGGTTAAAAAAATAGAGACATCGAGCTCTATAGCAGTTATAAGATTTGTGATTAGAATTTGTTGAGATATTTTTATTTTGGAGCAGGCTCAGAATGCATTTTTTCTTTTTACAAACAGTAACAGTTTAGATGTGTCATCATATGACTAGTCTTATTAGTTTATATTGCATTGTGTTCTTTGAGGTTTATTGTTTATCTTTGCCCATTGTTGATGTGACTTTGTTATTTTGCCCAACCTAATATCCATCCAATTCATTCTTACTATTGTCAGATATCAGTTAGTAGAAAAATTACAGTTCACAGCAGTAACTGCAGCTTCCAAATATGGGTGCTGTGAACTTTGTAGACCGCACACTCCCCAAGCTACTAATTGTGAACAGGTATGCTTATTAGCGCAGGTGTGTCAATTGTGTGCATACACACACTTTGAAAGAGGAATCTTGTTTGGCATTTAGGAAGCTTATTGTGAATTGCTCCTTAGACATACTGAGCTGAGTGGTCATGTTTGGTATAATGTTCCTGGCTTGTTTTGTTATTTTGTCCCTGTTTTTGAAATAGTTTTGATCCCTGTGATACTGTTTGATACTGATTAGTCTTTTGCCTATGGTATTAAATTATATAGTTTGGTTTAAAATAGTCAGTTTTACTGCACTTGTATCAATCTGTGCATTTACAGGTGCATTTCAATAAATTAGAATATCACTAAAAAGATTACTTATATTATTTATTCAATACAAAAAGTTAAACTCATATATTATATTGATTCATCACATATCAATTATTTTAATTTTAATGATTATGGCTTACATATAATGAAAACCCGAAATTCAGTATCTCAAAATTACAATATTGTGGAAAAAGTTCAATATTGGAGACTTGTGGTGTCACACTTTAATCAGCTTATTGATTCAAAACACCTGCAAAGGTTTCTTGAGCCTTTAAATTGTGTCTAAATCTGGTTCAGGCTACACAATCATGGGGAATGACTGCTGACTTGACAGTTGTCCAGAAGATGATCATTGACACCCTGCAAGTGGAGGGTAAGACACAAAAGGTCATCTTCAAAGATGCTGCTGTTCACAGAGTGCTGTATTCAAACACATTAATGGAAAGTTGAATGGAAGAAAAAAATGTGGTAGAAAAAGGTGAAACCAAGCCTATTCAAGAATTTGGGGATATTAGTGTCAAGAAATTCGAACCAGAGACAACGTCAGAGGTGTCTTACCTGGGCAAAGGACAAAGGATTGTTGCTCAGTGGGCTAAAGTCGTCTTTTCAGATGAAAGGGAAAAAATTTGCATTTCATTTGGAAATCAAGGTCCCAGAGTCTGGAAGAAGAGTGAAGACTCACAGAATCCAAGTTGCTTGAGGTCCAGTGTAAAGTTTGCACAGTTAGTGGTGGTTTGGGGTGTGGTGTCATCTGCTGGTGTTGGTCCAATGTGTTTAACAAGTCCAAGGTCAGCACAGCCGTCTACCAGGAAGTTTTTAGAGCACTCTTCACTGACCAGCTTTATGGAGATGCTGATTTCATTTTCCAGCAGGATTCGGCACCTGCCCACACTGCCAAAAGCACCAAACGTTGGTTAAATGACTATGGTGTTGGTGTGCTTGACTGGCCAGACCTGAAGCCCAATCTATGGGGTATTGTCAAGAGGTAAATTTAAAAACAAGAAACCAAAAAATGCAAATGAGCTCAAGGCCACTGTCGAAGAAACCTGACCTTTAAGGTCCTCTGGTTTCCTTGCATTTTCTAAAAGCTGCTAATTGGTTTGAGTGATATTTTTAAACAAGAAAAAGTTTGTGCATGGTGTCCTGTGATGTACTCCAATCTTTTAATGGTTTATGCCAGCTTTTTGTCCAGTTTTTCTTAGACCAGGATAACACTTTTACCATGATTGAATGAATGAATTAATACATTTTTGTGAATCCACTTTTAAAAATCCATTTGAAAAGGAGATTAACAAGTCTTTAAAAACCCTTTTTGTTGGTAACGTCTAACACACCTAACAAGAATACATAATAGCTGCCTTAAGGGCTCAACACAAATAACCAGAGAGAACGCCAATGACGTCATTGATTCTGCACTTGTTGCCACAGACAGAATTTACTGGGGGGTTTTTTGTTCAGACTCGACTCAATTTGGTTTACATATTTTAATGATCTTAGTTTGAAATCTAAATCTGGAATAGAAATAGAAATGTGGAACATTTAAGTGTTTTGGTGGTTGGTGCAGAGAGCACTGCTGTAAGTTTTGTACTCATATTAAAATTGTTATAATAAATATTAGCAGGATTTGAATTGTTTTAGTGTACTGCAATATTAAATATAAATACAGTATATTATAAAGCATGATGTTTCTTTACTTAATTTTCTCAAAACTGGTAATTGTTGACAGATTGCTGTGGAAAAAAGAACACTGTGATTTAAAAAGTCAAACCTTTATCCATTAATAGCAGCATTTCTCAGACAACAGGTTCTACCACATACCTGACAATTATGTGAACAGATCCGGAAAAGTTATTCAGTGTCCCATAAATGTAGCAACATCCTATAATAGTTCTGTTATATTTAACTTGTGAAAGATTAAACAAGAAAGACTTGTGTTTGTATGTTGGATTCTAGCCATAATAAATATGAGTTTTTATTAACAGAAAATTTCTCAACATAAAAAAATGCATATCAGTTTGGTATATCAGACTGATTTATATCTTATGTCTTTAGCCTTGGTTTGATTTTTTTGTGTTTTCTGTGTGTTAAATTATAAGTGCTCTACAACAGTATATAAACATGTTGTTTGATGGAAACATCTGTTTTTGAAACGATCACACAGTGGGAGGAGACCTACAATTGGATGCTGTAGGCTACACTCCCCAGAACTCAACCATACACCCATATCCACAGAAATCTAACTTCACTTGTGCAAACACTCACTGTTTTTGGAAACCATGTACACCACATCCTCTGGCTGCATTTCTCATGCTATGGGTCAGAGATGATATTTATAGGTTTCAGAGCAACAAATGCTTCCATCCAGAAAATTTCTTTTTCAGAGAAGGCCTTGCATATTTGAACAAGACAATGTTAACTGCATATTGCTATAACAATCTGCTTTATATCTATTACAATAACATGACTTCTTAGTAAAAGAGTCCGGGTGCTAAACTGGCCTGCCTGCACTCTAGACCTCTTACCATTTGGAAACATTTGGTGCATCATGAAATGAAAAACACAGCTAAAATCACATATGGGACGTCATTCCTCTCCTAACTTCAGCAACTAGTTTTAGTTCTCAGTTCCCAGATGTATATGGACAAAAGATACACAGCGGCGAACATGGCCCTGTCCAAAGATTTTTCAGGCCTGTTGTAGCCAACAAATTCAAAATGAGCATATTTTTTTCCTTAAATAGTAATATATCATCAGCTTAAAAATTTTTCTTTTTTCTTTTCTTTTGAATAGAATAGAATAGAATAGAATAGAATAGAATAGAATAGAATAGAATAGAATAGAATCAATACATTCAGGGGTTTTATTTTTTTACATTTAACACAGTGTCCCAAATTTTTGGAATTAGGAATATGTATTTTTACCTAATTCTTATAATGCTTGGAGTGAGGTTTATTTTGGTTAATAAGCTAAAAATAATACTGGTTAACGTAATGGTTCCAATGTGCAAGAGTTTATGACGTACATGACAAATTACTTTCATCCACAGGTTCATTAATGTCTCATATGTGTGAAAGAATGTGTGCTGATAAAATCATGTTTGTTAGCAACAGCCTGGTGTTTGAGTGAAGTTCCTATACATATCTTGGGTGGAGCAACACACGAGTCTGTCGGCAAGAAAAGATCTTTTTGCTTTAAGATACCACATACCCATATTAACATTTCATATCAAGTGTGCCCTTTCCATTACTAATATATTATTGTTGTATTATGTTTTTCTATGTTTCGTTCTGGTTTTGACAAAGAAAGATAAACACTGTGGGTTCAGTTGAGTTCAGAGTGACGGGAAAGTGTCAAGTTAATTAATGCTGTTTAAATAAAGAACCCAGTGTTACAATGAAAAAGGAAAAGAATGTTCAAGGAAACAATTAGTTATTTTTAAGTTGTTCTAAGTGACAATTTTGCAAACTAATAATATAATTGTTTGTGAAATATTATATTATAATATACTTTCTCTTTTGCAGATAATTGGTTACTTGGAAAAATAAAATGAGAGAATGTTGCATTTAAATATTTATTTCTAATTAATTTGCAGAGGTGAGATCAACATTTTAATAGTTAGAATGTGTTCATATGTTGTGGCACACAGCTATACAACAACTTGTTTAAAGTGTGATTATTGCTATATAAAGGAATTGCCATGTGAGGTTTAGACATTTTTTAACCACTCTTATGCTGCAACTCTTATCCTTTAACTCCTTTAGCACAGTCATTGCTGATAGGTAAATATTTTTAACAGTTTCTTAAAGACTCTTAAAATGTTTGACAAAACACTTTTTTCAAATGTTTGCCCTAATTCTGACAGAATTTTATTTTTTACTTTTTTTGCTTTAAAGTGTAGCACTTCTTGTTTTTTAACCTAAAATGAACAAATGAGTCTAAACATCACATGCTTGATACACTTCTTGCCTAAAAAATACTAATCAATTGTATTTTATTTTAATCACAGGATATATTCGCCAACCGACCCATCTAGCAGCTAACAATTAAAACATGTATTTAACCTGTTTATATGAAAACTTCCCTCTCTCTCTCTCACACACACACACACACACACAAACAAACGCCTGTAATTTCAAACATGCAGTCATGTGTCCATCGCATAAGGATTGTGGGAATTAAAGCTATTTATGGGATGTTCATTTTATTGTTTTAATTGGTGTGTAAAGTAGTTGATATCAAAGCAGGATTTTTTTAATACTGAACTCAGCTGTGTATATCCAACCCAGTCTCACGACATTTCGTGATAAAGTCACGAAATTTAATTTTCCCTACTTTCCATCTAATGTATTACAATATGATGTATTTTTCATGAACACGAGTCAATAAATAAAATTTTGTGGCTATATCACGAAACACCATGAGACTGGGTTGGTATATCAATCCCGGTTATCCTTTTTTTTTTTTTAACTAAAGTGTGTCAGCTTCGCTTACTTAGTCCCCAACTTAATCAACAACTTGTTGGGTACTGTACCTTCACTTGGTTTCTCTATTTTCTCTTACACACACACACACATTTACATTTGTGCCATTTAGCTAAAGTGTGTCAGCTTGCTTACTTAGTCCCCAACTCAATCAACAACTTGTTGGGTACTGTACCTTCACTTGGTTTCTCTGCTTTCTCTTACACACACAATCACACACACACACACACACACACACACACACACACACACACACACACAGGTCCAATCGATCTCACAATTTTTTTCTATTAAAAGAGATACAACAAACACTTTAGACATAGACACTATGTCTACAAATGTGAGGGTGGCTGACACATCTAAGATGGCCATCATTCTCTAATGTTTTGATATTTGATACCCGTACATACAACAGTCAAAATAATCTCCACATCCATCAGCTTTCTGACTGTATTCAAGATAACATGGAAATAATTAATATATTTAATCGAAAAACTTTTTTTGTTGATATTGTCAGTCCTATTTTTCAAATTGATTGTCTACGTTCTTTCATTAACTGTGAAATGATTCCTCACAAAAGTGATATTGACTGTTAATCTGAAACTGAAAAAGAGTAGAGAAACAAAACTGAAAATTGAAATAATTTCCAATGAGCTGTACGATCAGAATTGTGTGTATGCACTGAATGTGCTGTGAAACATTGTCACATGTGGGTCAATGTTTTTTCTATAAAACTTTCCTTTTTGTCATTTGACTCTTCCAATAGATGAAACATATTGAAACAAATCAAATCACAACCATTTCATAGAAGCTTCTCATCAGATTACTACCAGGATAGTCTAATTTTACATAATTACAATTTACACTTTGGAATAAGTATGTTTATTTAATTAACACATGAACTGATTGGTCAGAAGCACCTAGTGCTTTCTTTATGAACCATTTATCTGACAAATTCAGAAATTGTCAGATTTATTACAAAATTATAAACTTAAAAGAAATAAAAGCAAAATTTTTGCTTTTAACGCACATTAAACAATTCGTATGCCAACATATGTCAGTGCTCCACACCATCCCTTCAGAAAAATCCACAAACTGAAATCTAGCATGTCAAAAAAAATGTGTTTTTCCATAGTTATTTTAATTTAGATTTAAAGTAAAACATAAAAACAATTATTCAAATGTCATGCTTAGGTAAATTTCGAACATAACGTAGAAATTCAGCTTTACATTTTTTATAAAAAGGTAACAAAGATTTTCACAGAAATGTAACATGTTTGAGATATCTGGGTTAAACTAAACCTACTACTACTTTAACTTGCTTGGATGCTTCAGAAAAAGCTTGAGCTTTAACAATAGTCAGCCCATAGCTCAGTGCAGCACGCATGATAAAACCCATAAACAAAAAACAAATGCGTGAGTGATGGATAACATGCCCCTCCTCTGTCTTACGTCTTTAGACATGAGAATGCATCAAGAGGAAAAAATGTTCAGAATGTTTTAGGAAACAAAATATCACAGAATACATGCATTTGTAAATGGATTTATTACATGTACATTTATCTCACAAAACTAAAACAAGGAAATAGAATTAATATAATTTCCATTTCAGTGTGAACTCCCAAAAGAAGTGAGAGAAATATACATACAAGTATTTACTAGGTTAAATGTGATCTTGAGCTTTATTGTATTTTTATAAATATCTGTTTAAAAATTAGGAGATGTATAACAGGAATAAATATTTTTTTAAATGAAAAAAAAAAACATTGATAATCAATGTTATACACTTGTGTTACAAGAATTTATAATTTAAATATTGTGTGTTTTAAATTTCATTGTAAGTCTTGGGACACATTTTTAAGCTAGGAAACTATTGCGTTTGCTTCCTGTTCTTAAATAGACAACAGTGGAATGCTGCCTGAAATGCGACTTTCAACCAAGACAAAACCTCTAAGTACCATTAGGAATGACGAGGTGAAGACTTATGCCAGGTATCATCTTCCAATCAGCATCAGTGAGAAAAACGGGTTATTCATTGTCGCTACACAGACTATAAAACCAAGCTCTCATTTAGTAGCCTGAGTATTGGGACTATGACACTGACCTGAGACTAAGGATTATATTTTATAAAACTCTGAATCGAAGAAAGATTACAGATCAACTGGGTGAGTTAAACATCCTTATTTTACATTTACAGATAAAAGTAATATTTATATTTCTACCTATAATTATAATTATGTTTCATGGAGAATTATTAGCAGTAGACTAACTTTAAGAGAATTTTTCTCATGCATTAAAATTTTGCATTCTTTTTTGCTCTTGTTTTATTATTCATAAATCATTATGTATATATATATATATATATATATATATATATATATATATATATATATATATATATTCACACACACACATACACACACACACACACACACACACATATATATTCACATAATTCCAAATAATGTTAGTCAAAAGCTGTATATACTAGTGTATATATATATATATATATATATATATATATATATATATATATATATATATATATATATATATATATATATATATATATATATATATATATATATATATATATATATATATATAAAACTACTTTATATTTTAACAAAAGCTTCCATATGTTAGTCACAAGGCTGTAAAATCAATTACTATTTTAGTGCACTATATCTTTAAGAATCTAGTAAATATGCTACATTTTAGTGCAAACAAAACTTTATATATAAATAAATAAATATATATATATATATATATATATATATATATATATATATATATATATATATATATATACACACAGAAAGGGGAGAGAGAGAGGTAGTTATTGTATGTGGTAATTTAAATCAGAATGTATAATGTGCATTCAAATTTCAACCACTGTTAGTAATCAGCATTTCAAAAGATTGTAGATAACTTTGTGTGAAAAACTTCCCAGACTGGTTTAAATGTTGAAAAAAAGGGCACATTAGCTTTCAGGAAACACTGGGTGAAAAACACTGGTATTGAAAAATTTGGATCAGACCTCGAGATTACTTACCAGTGTATAAATGCAAAATAAGAACACAATGTAATGTAATGCAATGAAACATGATTTAATGACATGAAATCACAATACTTTTTTTAAAAGTCTTGTGGTTCCTAGTAAATGTATAATCATTTATGCAATATCATTTAAGGGTATTATTGGAAAACAAACAGGATGAAGAGAAAAGAAGTGACCGTTTTTATACTGAGTAAGTTTGTTTCGCTAGTGTTTTTCCACTTTATCATTTCATCATTTTTTTAACCCATAATTTAATATTTCAGATGTTGAACAAGTGTAATAATAATATTAATAATAGTATTATTATTAATGTTAATAATAATAATAATAATAATAATAATAATAATAATAATAATGATAATAATAATATTAATAATAATAATAATAAAAGCTCCTCCACTATAGGTATCATTCTGCAAATCTCATTTGCACAATCATCAGATGCAACAGCATCAACAAATGAAATAATTACAGAAAGCACACTGGGAACATCAACTGGTCTTACTGAAACATCAGAATCCACAGATGTCACATCTTCAGCATCACCAAGTTCTTCTGCTGAAACAACTGCAGAAACAACACTGGGAACCTCAACTAGTTTTACTGAAACATCTGAATCCACAGATGTCACATCTTCAGCATCACCAAGTTCTTCTGCTGAAACAACTGCAGAAACAACACTGGGAACCTCAACTAGTGTTATTGAAACATTAGAATCTACAACTGTCATGTCTTCAGCATCACCAAGTTCTTCTGCAGAAACAACACTGGGAACCTCAACTAGTCTTACTGAATCATCAGATCCCACAGCTGTCATATCCTCAGCATCAGCAAGTTCTTCTGCTGAAACCACTGCAGAAACAACCTCAACTGGTCTTACTGAAACACCAGAATCCACAGCTGTCACATCTTCAACATCACTAAGTTCTTCTGCAGAAACAACTCCAGAAACAACACTTGGAACCTCAACTAGTCAGACTGAAAAATCAGAATCCACAGCTGGCACATCTTCATCACCAAGTTCTTCTGCAGAAACAACATTGGAAACCTCAACAAGTCTCACTGAAACATCAGAATCCACAGCTGACACATCTTCAGCATCAACAAGTTCTTCTGCAGAAACAACTACAGAAACAACATTGGGAACCTCAACTGGTCTTACTGAAACATCAGCATCCACAGCTGGCACATCTTCAATATCAAGTTCTTCTGCAGAAACAACTGCAGAAACAACTCTAAGAACCTCAACTAGTTTTACTGAAACATCAGAATCCACAGCTGACACATCTTCAGCATCACCAAGTTCTTCTGCTGAAACAACTGCAGAAACAACACTGGGAACCTCAACTAGTCTTACTGAAAACTCAGAATCCACAGCTGTCACATTTTCAGCATTACCAGGTTCTTCTGCAGAAACGACTCCAGAAACAACAATGGGAACCTCAACTAGTCTTACTGAAACATCAGAATCCACAGTTGTCACGTCTTCAGCATCATCAAGTTCTTCTGCAGAAACAACTGCAGAAACAACACTGGGAACCTCAACTAGTCAAACTGAAACCTCAGAATCCACAGCTGTAACATCTTCAGCATCACCAGGTTCTTCTGCAGAAACAACTCCAGAAACAACAATGGGAACCTCAACTAGTCTTACTGAAACATCAGAATCCACAGCTGTCACATCTTCAGCATCACCAAGTTCTTCTGCAGAAACAACTCCAGAAACAACAATGGGAACCTCAACTAGTCTTACTGAAACATCAGAATCCACAGCTGGCACATCTTCACCATCAAGTTCTTCTGCAGAAACAACTGCAGAAACAACACTGGGAACCTCAACTAGTCATACTGAAACCTCAGAATCCACAGCTGTCACAACTTCAGCATCACCAAGTTCTTCTGCAGAAACAACTGCAGAAACAACACTGGGAACCTCAACTGGTCTTACTGAAACATCAGAATCCACAGCTGGCACATCTTCACCATCAAGTTCTTCTGCGGAAACAACTGCAGAAACAACACTGGGAACCTCAACTAGTCTTACTGAAACATCTGAATCCACAGCTGGCACATCCTCAGCATCAAGTTCTTCTGCAGAAACAACACTGGGAACCTCAACTAGTTTTACTGAAACCTCAGAATCTACAGCTGTCACATCTTCAGCATCACCAAGTTCTTCTGCAGAAACAACTGCAGAAACAACACTGGGAACCTCAACTGGTCTTACTGAAACATCAGAATCCACAGCTGGCACATCTTCACCATCAAGTTCTTCTGCAGAAACAACTGCAGAAACAACACTGGGAACCTCAACTAGTCATACTGAAACCTCAGAATCCACAGCTGTCACATCTTCAGCATCACCAAGTTCTTCTGCAGAAACAACTGCAGAAACAACACTGGGAACATCAACTGGTCTTACTGAAACATCAGAATCCACAGCTGTCACATCCTCAGCATCACCAAGTTCTTCTGCAGAAACAACTGCAGAAACAACACTGGGAACCTCAACTAGTCTTACTGAAACATCAGAATCCACAGCTGGCACATCCTCAGCATCAAGTTCTTCTGCAGAAACAACACTGGGAACCTCAACTAGTTTTACTGAAACCTCAGAATCCACAGCTGTCACATCTTCAGCATCACCAAGTTCTTCTGCAGAAACAACTGCGGAAACAACACTGGGAACCTCAACTGGTCTTACTGAAACATCAGAATCCACAGCTGGCACATCTTCACCATTAAGTTCTTCTGCAGAAACAACTGCAGAAACAACACTGGGAACCTCAACTAGTCATACTGAAACCTCAGAATCCACAGCTGTCACATCTTCAGCATCACCAAGTTCCTCTGCAGAAACAACTCCAGAAACAACACTGGGAA
Organism: Silurus meridionalis; assembly: GCF_014805685.1. NCBI lineage: Eukaryota > Metazoa > Chordata > Actinopteri > Siluriformes > Siluridae > Silurus > Silurus meridionalis. The sequence continues at coordinate 9,650,049 of NC_060911.1, read as the reverse complement.
CCTCAACTAGTCTTACTGAAACATCAGACTCCACAGCTGGCACATCTTCACCATCAAGTTCTTCTGCAGAAACAACTGCAGAAACAACACTGGGAACCTCAACTGGTCTTACTGAAACATCAGAATCCACAGCTGGCACATCTTTACCATCAAGTTCTTCTGCAGAAACAACTGCAGAAACAACACTGGGAACCTCAACTAGTCATACTGAAACCTCAGAATCCACAGCTGTCACATCTTCAGCATCACCAAGTTCTTCTGCAGAAACAACTCCAGAAACAACACTGGGAACCTCAACTAGTTTTACTGAAACATCAGAATCCACAGCTGTCACATCTTCAGCATCACCAAGTTCTTCTGCTGAAACAACTGCAGAAACAACATCAGAATCCACAGCTGTGACATCTTCAGCATTAACAAGTTCTTCTTCAGAAACAACTGCAGAAACAACACTGGGAACCCCAACTAGTCTTACTGAAACATCAGAATCCACAGCTGTCACTTCTGCAACATCACCAATTTCTTCTGCTGAAACAACTGCAGAAACAACAATGGGAACCTCAACTAGTTTTACTGAAACCTCAGAATCCACAGTTGTCACATCTGCAACTTCACCAGGTTCTTCTGCTGGAACATCTGCAATGACAACACTAAACACATCTGGATCAACTACAGGTATCACAAAAATGTTGTAACTTTCATATATTGTTTTGTTGTGTGAAAAACATGCACATATGCAGTATTGTGAGAAAAAAACTACCTCCATAAATCCTATAGTGTTATGTATCAGGACATTATAAACTCATCTGGTCTATTCTAAGTTAATATAACCTCAGATATCACACTGTCATTATTTATTCTTACAAAAAATAAAAACTTGAAAGCACACATTTAGATCCCCCTCCCTTTTACCAGTAATAACTTGAAGTAATCATGTTCATCTTGAAGCTCAATCTTCTTTACAATGTTGCTTAGTTCGTTGAGGTTTTAGTTTTTTTTTTGTTTATGCACAGCTCTGCCACAGCATTTGATTAGCAGCAAGTGGCTTACTTAGCCTCTTAAATGCTATAAAGACAGTAAAGGTATACTTACACTGTTTTTCCATTTTGACTTTAATAATAAAAAAAAATAAATAATGACACAGTGTACTATGCCTTATTGTTCATCTGAAGCTGAATTTACTGAATGTTGAGACCTGAAATGTTTCAGATGATTTTATCATTTTTTATTGTCCTGATAGGTATTACAATAAAAGTCAAAGAGGGTGTACTTAAATTTTTACATGACTGTATGTCTGGCTCTCTCTCATAAACACACAATCTCACATATATATCTTGTCACGCATTGTTTCATATTTGAATATGAATATTATATATTATGGTAGTTAGAGCAGCTGCTGAAAATACAATTATTATCAACAGTATATCATCACATCACAAAGTCTATTCTATTTCAGGTATCACAATGGAAACTACAACTATCACACCACAAACATCATCAGATGTTACAGAACCACCATCAACATCTTTTTCAGAATCAACTACCACTAATATGCTGCAAACATCAACAGATGTTACTTCAGAACCACCATCAACAACTTCTTCAGAATCAACTACAGCAAGCACACCACAAACATCAACAGCTGTTAAATCAGAACTACCATCAACTTCTCCTTCAGATTCAACTACAGCAAGCACACCACAAACATCAACAGATGTTACAACAGAACCACCATCAACTTCTCTTTCAGAATCAACTACAGCAAGCACACCACAAACATCAACAGATGTTACATCAGAACCACCATCAACTTCTCCTTCAGAATCAACTACAGCTAGCACACTGCAAACATCAACTGATGTTACATCAAAACCACCATCAATTTCTCCTTCAGAATCAACTACCACTAATAGACCACAAACATCAACAGATGTAACATCAGAACCACCATCAACTTCTCTTTCAGAAACAACTTCCACTATCACACCACAAACATCAACAGATGTTACATCAGAACACCCATCCACTTTTCCTTCAGAATCAACTACAGCTACAACACAGCAAACATCAACAGATGTTACATCAGACCCACCAACTACTTCTTCTTCAGAATCAACTACAGCTAGTACAACGCAAACATCAACAAATGTTACATCAGAACCCCCATCAACTTCTCCCTCAGAATCAACTACAGCTACTACACTGCAAACATCAACAGGTGTCACATCAGAGCCACCATCAACTTCTCCTTCAGAATCAGCTACAACTATCACACCTCAAACATCAACAAATAGTACATCAGAGTCACCATCAACCTCTCCCTCAGGATCAACTACATCTATCACACCACTAACATCAACAAATAGTACATCAGAGCCACCATCAACTTCTCCTTCAGAATCAAATACAACTATACCACTACAAACAACAAATGGTACATCAGAGTCACCATCAACCTCTCCTTCAGGATCAACTACATCTATCACACCACTAACATCAACAAATAGTACATCAGAGCCACCATCAACTTCTCCTTCAGAATCAAATACAACTATACCACTACAAACAACAAATGGTACATCAGAGCCACCATCAACTTCTCCTTCAGGATCAACTACATCTATCACACCACTAACATCAACAAATAGTACATCAGAGCCACCATCAACTTCTCCTTCAGAATCAAATACAACTATACCACTACAAACAACAAATGGTACATCAGAGCCACCATCAACTTCTCCTTCAGGATCAACTACATCTATCACACCACTAACATCAACAAATAGTACATCAGAGCCACCATCAACTTCTCCTTCAGAATCAAATACAACTATACCACTACAAACAACAAATGGTACATCAGAGCCACCATCAACTTCTCCTTCAGAATCAACTACAACTATCACACCTCAACCATCAACAAATAGTACATCAGAGTCACCAACAACTTCTCCTGTAGAATTAGCTACAACTATCACACCTCAACCATCAACAAATAGTACATCAGAGTCACCATCAACCTCTCCTTCAGGATCAACTACATCTATCACACCACTAACATCAACAAATAGTACATCGGAGTCACCAACAACTTCTCCTTTAGAATCAAATACAACTATCACACCTCAAACATCAACAAATAGTACATCAGAGTCATCATCAACTTTTCCCTCAGAATCAACTACAGCTACTACACTGCAAACATCAACAGGTGTCACATCAGAGCCACCATTAACCTCTCCTTCAGAATCAAATACAACTGTAACACTACAAACAACAAATGGTACATCAGAGTCACCATCAACTTCTCCTTCAGTATTAACTATATCTATCACACCACTAACATCAACAAATAGTACATCAGAGCCACCATCATCTCCTTTAGTTTTAACTACATCTATCACACCACTAACATCAACAAATGGTACATCAGAGTCACCATCAACTTCTCCTTCCGAATCAAATACAACTATCACACTACAAACAACAACAAATGGTACATCAGAGTCACCATCAACTTCTCCTTCAGAATCAACTACTTCTATCACACCACAAACATCAACAAATGGTACATCAGAGTCACCATCAACTTCTCCTTCAGAATCAACTACTTCTATCACACCACAAACATCAACAAATGGTACATCAGAGTCGCCATCAACTTCTCCCTCAGAATCAACTACATTTATCACACCACAAACATCAACAAATGGTACATCAGAGCCACCAACTACTTCTCCTTCAGTATTAACTACATCTATCACACCACAAACGTCAACAAATAGTACATCAGAGCCACCATCAACTTCTCCTTCAGGATCAAATACAACTATTGCAGTACTAACATCAACAGGTGTTACTTTAGGATCGACTACAGACATCACACAGAAAACTACAGGTATTACACTGGAATCATTAAAGTTAGCATTCAATCATTATGTTTCAAATAATATGATATTTTAAAACATTCCCAACATGATAAATACAACATTTCTATTTACTTGAATACTTTTCACACTTCTGTTTTTACAGGTGTAACTACAACAGTAGGTGCAACTGACATAAGGAATATTAGCTTTACCACTAATGAAACATTTAATACTGCCCTATTAGACACATCTTCACCTGCCTTTATTGCTCGAGCGCAGCTTGTTCAATCAGAGGTTTGTCTTATTTATAAAAATCTACATGAGGTTTATCTGCACATATTAAACATTTAAGTGAAATATTGAAATAGCTTTTTAAAATGAAGGTTCAAGATATTACACAGAAAGATATTTTTTGGTGTACTGTATACAACTGTGTACATACAAATGTGACCTATGAAAATGTGTTTAGTGTACTATAATGCAGCATGTTAACACGGTTGTTTGATGCTTTGAAAATGTAATCTTTGTTGATAAAATTTAAACTTGTAGATAGATAAATATGCATTACCAATCACCTAGGGAAAAACAAATATTTACAATACATTCTGAATAAGTTCTAAAATTATTGTGTTTAGAGATGTGATATAGAATATAAACAGCTCCTTTAAAGTTTTGCTGTAATGCTTTGGCATTAATTGCTTCACAGCTTGAACCAGTCTTAAAGAATGAATCCAGCAGCTTCAGTCACCTAACAGTGATACGTTTCAGGTATCTTACTTATCTATTTTCTTTATTTTCTTTTCCATGAGTTTCTGATAAATGTTCTGAATAAATGTGTTTGTCTGCACAGACCAGGATCAACCATCACAGATATGAGTTTATACTACACACATTCAAATGGGAGTCCAAGTGACAGTCAAATCATTGAAACAATAAAAACAGCACCTAATACAAGTTTTCTCATGACAGGCGTTTTTGGTGAGTATAGATCATACCTACAAGTGCCATTCAGCATATGGCAAACAGTTTATACACCTTCTTCTTTAGATGAATGCTAATTCTTTCTTTTATTTTAATTACAGTAACAGAAATATTCACTACTACTACAGCACCCACTACAACTACACCAACCACAACAGCACCTATTGCAGCCACCACAGGAGCAAGTACTACAACTACAACAACCTCAACAGCACCTATTTCAGCCACCACAGGAGTAACAACTACAACTACAACAACCACAACAGCACCTATTTCAGCCACCACGGGAACAAATGCTACATCTACAACCCCTTCAGCAGCACCTACTACATCCACCACAGGAGAAGCTACTACAACTACAACAACCACAACAGTACCAATTTCAGCCACCACAGGAGCAACAACTTCAACTACAACCCTTCAACAGCACCTACTACAACCACCACAGGAGCAGCTGCTACAACTACAACAACCACAACAGTACCAATTTCAGCCACCACAGGAGCAACTACTACAACTACAACCCCTTCAACAGCACCTACTACAACCACCACAGGAGCAGCTGCAACAACTACAACAACCACAACAGTACCAATTTCAGCCACCACAGGAGCAACTACTTCAACTACAACCCCTTCAACAGCACCTACTACAACCACCACAGGAGCAGCTGCTACAACTACAACAACCACAACAGTACCGATTTCAGCCACCACAGGAGCAACAACTTCAACTACAACCCCTTCAACAGCACCTACTACATCCACCACAGGAGCAGCTGCTACTACAACAACCACAACAGTACCGATTTCAGCCACCACAGGAGCAACAACTTCAACTACAACCCCTTCAACAGCACCTACTACATCCACCACAGGAGCAGCTACTACAACTACAACAACCACAACAGCACCTATTTTAGCCACCACAGGAACAAATACTACAACTACAACCCCTTCAACAGCACCTACTACATCCACCACAGGAGCAGCTGCTACAACTACAACAACCACAACAACACCTTCTTCAGCCACCACAGGAACTACAACTACAACCCCTACAACAGCACCTACTACAGCCACCACAGCAGCAACTACTACAACCACAACAGTACCTACTACAGCTACCACAGCAGCAACTACTACAAGCACAACAGTACCTACTACAGCCACCACAGCAGCAACTACTACAACCACAACAGTACCTACTACAGCCACCACAACAGCAACTACTACAACTACAACTCCTATACCAACAACCACAAAAGCAACTACAGCAATAGCTGCTACAACAACTACCACTACCACAACCACTACCACCACTACCACCACCACAACAACAACAGCAGCAACAACAACTGTAGCACCTCGTCCACCACCTTCTGTCGAGATGAGTGTTGGTCTTGTGGTTGTTTTTACAGTAGAGCTTTCTAATCCTCAGAGTATTCAATTCAAAACTTTGGCTGCCAGTGTGGAGCAAGCGGTAAGTGTGAGACAGTCCACTGCAATATTTTAAATTATTCAGTACAGAACATTAAACATTTCCCAACTATGATCAAATTTATAGAAATGTATTATATGGAAAACAATAATAAAAATGTCTAATAGTAAAATCTTTGTTTTTGCAGATGTATCAAATTTACAGACTACAATATGGCAATCGGTTCATCCAGGCAATTGTGCTAGCCTTCAGGTAAAGCTCAGTGACATTCACTTAATTTTAGAAATATCACATATCACATTTTATACACTGTAGATGATAACTAATGTTTGTATTTATGGATTAATTTGTTTCAAGTCCTTTGGATTTGGTAGAAATTGTTTAAAATCATGTGTTGCTAAATGTCCTGTAATATTCATCTCATTTCAACCCTAAACCAAATTCAGAGTTGCAGAAATTAGCACATTTAAACAAATACTGCTCAAAACCTAAAAGAAGTTGATACTAATAAAGAAATGCTTTCCCCAGAGCTCAAGTCAGACGTTCAGGTGAAAATACGGAAGCAGATGTCCAGCTGGTATTCAACGACACATCCACAATTCCCATCCCAACCAGTGATGATATAGTGCAAACTCTGAAAACTGCAGCAGTAACTAGCAATTTCGCTGTTCAATTTGATCCTACCGCAATCACTGTAACTAGTGAGTATAACCAGGATAATTTTGCCATACAAATACCACACTGTATTAGTAACCTATGTTTGCCCTTTATAGATATTTGCATTAATGCCTGTATATTTCTTTCCAGATGTGCCTTACACTATTCCTGTTACATTCCGAACAAATGGGACTTTTGCAACAGATCTATCAAATCTGAATTCAGTTTTATTCACAAACAGATCGGTCATGATTAAAACAGGAGTAAGTATCAGCACATGTTGGTTTATATTATTACTTTGTATACAAACATTAAACAGATTCGCTCCCTTTCACAAATATAAGCATAAAATATACATACTTTTTATAGAATTTACACAAATATGACATGCAAGTAAATGTGGAGACATCTGTAGGAATATAAAGAAAATGTGGACAAATTTTATTTTTTTAATAGAACTTGGCATTATGTAAAAAAGAAAAAAAAAACATTTTACAACTTATTTTGCATTACCATTTTTGTGTGGAAATCTGTTATTATTTATTTGTGAGCAGCCTCAACTACATACATTTGTTAATGGTGATGACAAGTGGTTTTGACCTTTATTATAGTTTTCTGCAAATCATCACAAACTCATTCCACAAGCACTCACTAGAGTCGTATTTTCTGTGATCCTCTTGTTCCTATCCTATATTAATTTGTGCAATAAATTAATATAAAAATAAATTTGTATCTGATCAGATTCTAATGAAAACCTATTTGTAATTTTGAGCAATTTGGCACTTTGTACATGTGTTTGTATTTTTATGAAATGTACTGATACTGTTCTAACTTTTTGTTTGTAATTACCATCATAATGTTATCTATTAGTTGTCCATTTTTTAACACCCTGTTTACTCTCTTGCAGCTTAACCCTTTTTTCATTGCTGACTTCTATTCTTCATTCAGCACCTTAATCATGTCAAACTTCAGGTATTTATACTAGGATTGCATTTTGGATCATTTTCACATTTAAAACCAAATGTTGTTTTAAACAAATTTTTTTTATATTTTTGTTTGGTCATCTAGCAATGGAGGTCTTAAAGGAAGTTCGGATACGATTCTGAACTTCATGGACCTGACTTTTGCCAAAAGCGCTGGAGTTCCCAACATCACGAATATCGGGAACACTATGCTTAGGGCAGCAAGAAATAACAGCCTTCCATTCAAAATTTTCACCGACGAAATCATTGTGAATTACACGAGTAAGTATACAAATATATATATATATATATATATATATATATATATATATATATATATATATATATATATATCATCAGGTGTTGGAATTTTGATTATTTTCTAATGATAGCAAGTGTTTTTTTCCCCCTGTTATGCAACACCCATTTTAGCCAGAGACTACAATTTGCAATTTATACAGTAAATCAATGATATCAATGATGTTAAATGTCATACCATTTAAAATTACACATAATTATAATATATATTATAATATGTGTTTGCAATACATGTAGATCCTGTAATCACTAATGTTGTAGCATTTGTAATGACACCTTCTGACCAATCAGAATGGTGAATTTTAACAGCACTGTGGTATATTGATTAATAAAATGTTCTGGGCATGCCCAGGATGTTATTGCTCCAAATATAAATCGCTGCATCATGGTATACTATCCAAATAATATGTCATCATGCTCCTTGTCAAAGGTTTTAAAGAAAAAAAAACTTTAATTTGCAGTTAAAAATGAAAAATTCTGCACCATTGATTTTTGTATACCTAACAAGTCATTCATTTTTTTTCCAACAGCAATATCATCAAGCGAGATCACCAGCAAGATCAATGTGTTCATGTCGTTCTTCATGGTGGCTGTGTCACTTCTTTTTGTACGATCCAGCTAATCCTACACCACCTCCTCCATTTAGAATAATAACCTTTATTAGGTTTGACATTCTAGTTCCTTTAATAAAATATGCCAAGCTATTTATTTGTATTAATGTGCATTATAAAAAAAAGCACAATAAAGAAAGCATTATATGAATTTGCACAAGCCAGCCAGTATAAATGTGCAAGGATAGTGTTTGGTCAGTACTCATAGCTTTAATTAATTTTGGAATCACTCAGTGGTGAGCTTGTCACAGGCATTTTCTAAATGATTCTTTGTATTTGAATCTATCCTGAAGTCAAAGTCTCAAGCATGAAGAAATTCTATTTGTCATGTGAAAAACCTGACAAGCTGAAATGACAAAGACACTGTGGTTATATGCGTATCTTTCTGAATCTATGTTACCTTTAGGCCATATACTTGCACATGAATGTATATACAAAAAAGTTATCTATTGATCAAGCATAAAAGAAAATCACAAAAAAGTGTTTATTGAAAAATGAAGATTGAAGATGAATGAAGATCTTTTCAAAAAAGCTTTAAAAAATGCTGAATATTTAATATTGTTGATCTTGTATTTAAAATTAGGTTTTAGTCTTAATTAAACATGAAGGAAATAACACACAGACGAAACTGCTTTCTGGAGAACAAAGAATAACTACAGTGTGGTTTGACAAGTTTTAATACCGGTCTATCAGTGTTTACTTTAGCATGCTACTCAACAACTCTATGTGACAATGATTGTATAGTCACGTACTGTAATTTGCATATAACAAGCAATAAATTAGAACATTATTATTTATTTTTGACTTCTATAAACTTGTGCACTTTAGAGAAATTCTGTTTTTGTTCTTCTACATTGTGCACGGCACTCTGTGTATATTTATTTACTGCAGTGGGTATCCAGGTCCTTTGAAGTATGTATTTATTGAAAACTATTGATGCTGTATTGTGTTAGAATTGACTGTAGCAACTAATATTTACAAGTTCATTACTTGGTTTCAAATAAACTGATGAAAAGCTGCACCATTGAATGTTTTTGTTTATCTTTTTTTTTTTATCTCAAATACTAAACTTTTCATTAATGGCTAGAGTTAATGCTCATTTCTTTTCAGGAACAATATTCCAAGTCAAATATTAGTAAATGGCATAAGGCACAGAATTAGTGTCTCAGTCAATCACTGCTTAGACTTTTAGCAAAACCAGTTTAACATCCTCCTCCTGAGCATCCTTTCACTGTTAAAAATGGTAATTATTGTAATTATTATAGGAGAAATTGACTAAATATCGAACAGGTGAAAAATGACAGAAATGCAGTATTTTTTTTTTTGCTTTTGTGCGTCACACCTGTCTATGTGTCTTTGTGCATTTTGGAAAAAACCTCAGCTGTCAATCTCACCTTCATCTGAAGACAGGTGACACACACAAACACACAAACTATAATTTACTGTTTCTGAAATTGACTTTTACACTAAAATGCATGAGGTTCTTTTTTTTCTAAAATTAATTCTAATTTACTTTGAATCCATCTGGATTTGTTGTGGTAGAATTTGTACAGCTAGTTTATTTATTTTATTTTAACTGTTTCATTTGAGTTTGTAAAACTTCTTGTTAGAACATTATTATTCTTATTTAAAAAAATTCAACATTGGAATTCAGCTAGGTAATAATGTAACCCCATACACAACCACACCTCGGAAATGCGTCTACTTTATAGGAAAGACACAATAGAAGTAATTGCTTTCTGTTACTCTCACTTCATTCACTCACTCTGTTCCAAGAACTGAACAAAATGAAGCAAAGTCGAAACTGAATTTTTTCATTCTGAGTTTCTTTATTTGTACAGCCTTACAATGTTCCTGGGTGTACTGAGCAAAAGCTACATTCTTGGTGTTCTGTCAAAATGACATAATTGTTCACATTATCCCAAGTTCTATGTAGATTTATTTTTATATATATTATTTTATTTATTTTTAAGGTTTATTAAAAACTATATGCTATTGAACTCTTAGCAGCTTATGTGTCTTTGCTTATAACTGCAGTACTGGGCATAAAACAATTAATAAGATAAAAAAAAAATGAATAAATGTGAATAAATAAATAAACTACCATTAAATATTCTGTAGTTAATGCCACCATACACAGGTGTGGAAAATGTTATATTTTACTAATTACATTATGTGAGCTCTCACAGTTTACTTATTTACTGAATAAAAGCAAAGTCTGACCTATGTATTGTGTGTATACAGACATTGATGTTAAGATTTTTATTTGATGTTGTCTTGAAACCTGGTTTATACCAGACAGGTGAAAGTACACACAGAAACCATGCTGGCTTTGTCTTTTTTTCATTTACAGATTAGTACAAATGTCTGATTTGGTTGTCAGTTTTATATGAGCACATCTCAAGGCAAATAAATGTTTTAATCATAATCAGATTTTCAATCCGAGTCTCAGCGCGACTGCTAGTGCTTAGATGTGTAAATACTATGTCAAATCTCGTAACATTGATTTATTTCATATTGGTATGTTCATGTTCTACTGAGTATCGAGTTTCTCCTAAAGATCCAGGTGAAGTAATACGTGTTCCGGTCTTGTGACTTGTGACTCAGAATGGTGGAAAAAGAGGTTGCAGAAAATTTTCCAAGCCACTGTGAAGGAGGAAATTAAATCTATTGTTCACAATGAAAAGATTTTATCATGCCCAATGAAATGCTTTTGTTTGACCTTTCGTTTTCAGCCAGTACCTAACTCTGCATGTTTTTTTCTCCATTCCTCTGTCTTGTATGTACATGCTGGATACACAATCCACCTGGAGGTATTAAGGAATGTAAGACCTAGAAAAGAAGTTTATAATAATTATAAGGTAACTAAGTAATAATCATGCATCAAGTTTTTTATTTAGAAATCTTTTCCCAGAACGCTGAAAGATATTTCAATTCATATTTTATTTCAATTTAGTTTATCACTGGTTACAAGAACAATAGTCTATCAGAACTTCAGTGTAGGAATCTGCAAAGCAAATAGAAATAGAAAGTAAAAGAAAAATCTGATATTATAACATTTTGATGGACATTATTGTGTTAAAGTAAATGCAGTAGTGTTTTTATTTGGTACTGTCATTAACATGTAACACATGCTCACAAATGAGGCTTTCTGGACTGTCTTCTTGTTAAACATTATATTTTAAATGTAGCCACAAAAGAAGAATAAGACAGTTTCTACTCAATTATAAATGATGGATTTACCAAGTCAAAACTAAAGCAGAGAACAAGACTCCAAGGGCAGGTGCTAAGTCACCCATAGCATAGTAGAAAACTTTACATACTGAAGATTTCAAACACATTTCTAATGCCAGTGGCCATTTGTATGTCAGGAATTTACTCGAACATATCACAAACTAGAATGGAGCTATTGTAGACAAAATATTTCAGACTTTTGAACCTACTTTATCCTAAAAATCTAATCATTACATCTGCTGGTTATGAAGATAATTCTAGAGAAATTCTAGAGAAACATTCATATGTGAAAAGATAAGCTGATATGTTGTAAGAAAATCTCCAGATGCATGGACAAATGCATAGACAAACATGACACCTAGATAAAGCAATATATATATATATATATATATATATATATATATATATATATATATACAGTACAGACCAAAAGTTTGGACACACCTTCTCATTCAAAGAGTTTTCTTTATTTTCATGACTATGAAAATTGTAGAGTCACACTGAAGGCATCAAGGGCTATTTGACCAAGAAGGAGAGTGATGGGGTGCTGCGCCAGATGACCTGGCCTCCACAGTCACCGGACCTGAACCCAATCGAGATGGTTTAGGGGTGAGCTTGACCGCAGAGTGAAGGCAAAAGGGCCAACAAGTGCCAAGCATCTCTCGGGGAACTCCTTCAAGACTGTTGGAAGACCATTTCAGGTGACTACCTCTTGAAGCTCATCAAGAGAATGCCAAGAGTGTGCAAAGCAGTAATCAAAGCAAAAGGTGGCTACTTTGAAGAACCTTGAATATGACATTTTTCAGTTGTTCCACACTTTTTTGTTATGTATATAAATCCATATATAATTCCACATGTGTTAATTCATAGTTTTGATGCCTTCAGTGTGAATCTACAATTTTCATAGTCATGAAAATAAAGAAAACTCTTTGAATGAGAAGGTGTGTCCAAACTTTTGGTCTGTACTGTATATATTGTCAGTATTATCAGTTGGACCAGTTTTTATTAGTAATAAATAGAAAAGAGGTGAAAATAAAACCCACATTTATTTAAGATGTCCTTTCTTTATTCAGATATAAATATAAAAAAAATCTCTACTAAAAAATAATTTTTAATCACTAAACATTTGCTTTACTGATGCGCCAAGTTTCAAAACAAGCATTAAAATTCACACACCCTCTGGGGTCGACAAACCCGCTGGCGAGTTTTGTGGCATTTTTTCCTTCATAACACTGAAATGAACTTAAATTACTTTTAAGTTACTTCTCATTTTATAAACAAATGTTTTGTAAAATAAAGAAGACAGACAGAATGCGCTCTCTGTCGTGTTTGTCATCTCTCTTTACAGATATATAAATAAAACAACCTGAATCTCAGTGAATACTTGCCTCACAGACATTCTAATAAACAATTTTCATCGCATTTCAAAGACAAACATTTCATCGCATTTCAAAGACAAACATTTCTAAACTTATTTATATCAGCCTACACAATGTAGTAAAATCCCAAAAGAGGTTCAGCCTAATTATCCAGTTTTGATAAGGAAATTTGCAAGAATCCATTTCATACTAAAAGTTTTATGTTGCTTGTTTAGGTTTTTTCCATACAAGCTTCTACTGTCAACTGATAGCAACAAGGGTAACTTAACCAAATCTGCCATGAAAGCTGGCAGAATGGCAGAATTGGTTAAGTTACCCTTGTTGCTATCAGTTGACTATTACAGGAAATACATGTATTTGATAGGGCTATAGAGGAAATAATACAACTATTCATTCCAAGTTTGGTGAGAAGCAGGAAATTGATCTCCACTGTGAAAAACACAAGAGCATATCATATTCATATCACATGAGAGTCATTTGCTTGACCCACTTTCTCTGCTTTATTACCTCTAAATATTTATTTCTGTGACATACACATGCACACTACAGTTCCTTTTAACCACACAGAAGTTTATAATAATTGGGAAGTCAGTAATATGTTGTTTATGCAGAGACATTGGCTGACAAAATTATTTTTAAATTTCTATTAATTCAATTACATGTTTATAATATAAATTATGGATCATTCTTTGAAATGTTAAAATACTTTTTCATGTGTTAAAACCTCAGAAATAGGCTTTGACCTTCAACCTTACCTGGATTGTGTAGCAGTCTTCTGGATTTTCTATGCTAGTAAATAGTTGTCCATATAAGCAGCTTATGAGAACAATCACGAAAAACAGCGATATATACAGTGAGGAAAATAAGTATTTGAACACCCTGCTATTTTGCAAGTTCTCCCACTTAGAAATCATGGAGGGGTCTGAAATTTGTCATCGTAGGTGCATGTTCAGAGAGACATAATCTAAAAAAAAAAAAATCCAGAAATAACAATGTATGATTTTTTAACTATTTATTTGTATGATACAGCTGCAAATAAGTATTTGAACACCTGTAGTTTTTCACCAGGTTTGCACACACTGCAGGAGGGATTTTGGCCCACTCCTCCACACAGATCTTCTTGATAGATCAGTCAGGTTTCTGGCCTGTCGGTGAGAAAAATGGAGTTTGAGCTCCCTCCAAAGATTCTCTATTGGGTTTAGGTCTGGAGACTGGCTAGGCAACACCAGAACCTTGATATGCTTCTTACAGAGCCACTCCTTGGTTATCCTGGCTGTGTGCTTCGGGTCATTGTCATGTTGGAAGACCCAGCCTTGACCCATCTTCAATGCTCTAACTGAGGGAAGGAGGTTGTTCCCCAAAATCTCACAATACATGGCCCCGGTCATCCTCTCCTTAATACAGTGCAGTCGCCCTGTCCCATGTGCAGAAAAACACCCCCAAAGCATGACGCTACCACCCCCATGCTTCACAGTAGGGATGGTGTTCTTGGGATGGTACTCATCATTCTTCTTCCTCCAAACACGTTTAGTGGAATTATGACCCAAAAGTTATATTTTGGTCTCATCTGACCACATGACTTTCTCCCATGACTCCTCTGGATCATCCAAATGGTCATTGGCAAACTTAAGACGTGCCTGGACATTAAGCAGGAGAACCTTCCGTGCCATGCATGATTTCAAACCATGACGTCTTAGTGTATTACCAACAGTAACCTTGGAAACGGTGGTCCCAGCTCTTTTCAGGTCATTGACCAGCTCCTCCCGTGTAGTTCTGGGCTGATTTCTCACCTTCCTTAGGATCACTGAGACCCCACAAGGTGAGATCTTGCATGGAGCCCCAGTCCGAGGGAGATTGACAGTCATGTTTAGCTTCTTCCATTTTCTAATGATTGCTCCAACAGTGGACCTTTTTTCACCAAGCTGCTTGGCAATTTCTCCGTAGCCCTTTCCAGCCTTGTACAATTTTGTCTCTAGTGTCTTTGGACAGCTTTTTGGTCTTGGCCATGTTAGTAGTTGGATTCTTACTGATTGTATGGGGTGGACAGGTGTCTTTATGCAGCTAACGACCTCAAACAGGTGCATCTAATTTAGGATAATAAATGTAGTGGAGGTGGACATTTTAAAGGCAGACTAACAGGTCTTTGAGGGTCAGAATTCTAGCTGATAGACAGGTGTTCAAATACTTATTTGCAGCTGTATCATACAAATAAATTGTTTAAAAATCATATATTGTGATTTCCGGATTTTATTTTTTAGATTATGTCTCTCACAGTGGACATGCACCTATGATGACAATTTCAGACCCCTCCATGATTTCTAAGTGGGAGAACTTGCAAAATAGCAGGGTGTTCAAATACTTGTTTTCCTCACTGTGTATATATATATATATATATATATATATATATATATATATATATATATATATATATATATATAATATTTTTAATTAATTTATTTATTTTTTGTGTGTAAATGTGTATTAAACTGCTAAACATTCAAAACTCTACTTGGACACCTGGTGGACAAAAAATGCTCAGACATGCCACATCCACATTTATGTACATAAAGTGTGAACGCATCATTTTATTAGAATCAAACATACATCAATTAGTTAGGAACGATTATTATTATTATTATTATTATTATTATTATTATTATTATTATTATTATTACTATTGGTTACAAGAACAGTTTGTAAACAATACAATACATCAAACAATACAGCAGCCCTATTTATGAGTATTGCATTCATGAAATTAAATATTTTAATGAGTTTATTTAGTATTTAAAATAAAAGTATTAAAAAAAATTCTAATTTATATTTGATTAAAATGATCATAACACCTGAATGAATCGACTCTTCGAAACGGCTCCTTCTGGTGAATGTTGAAGTCCGATTTGCGTAGATAAGGATTGTATTATTATTATTATTATTATTATTATTATTATTATTATTATTATTTATTTTTTAATTTATTTTTTTATTTCCTTGTTTTTTTTATTAAACAGAAATCCATGGAATAGTTATTCGTACGGAAGAACAGACATAGCAGACACATTGTGTGCATATAATGCAATAATCCATCTTGGAGCTAAATGAGTCGATCCTTGAGTCGGCTTATTTGACTCACTAAAATGAGTTCCTGCCACTGTCACAGGGCAAAAATGAATTATACCTCCGAACAAAGAAAAAGTGATTAGAATTCTAAACGAGTTGTTTTAAAATTATTTTAAAAGGAGTGTTTACCCGGAGGCCTGTTTGTTGTACGCATGAAATCCTGTGTATGTTTCAGAAAACAACAGGGAAAACTTTACACAAACACTAGATGGCAGCAGAGCATATTAAATATAAAGATTAAGTATAAACCTGACTTGCGTTTTTTTTTTTTTTTTTTTGCGGTTTTATATATTTAAAAACCGCAAGTTAGGTTTATACAAAAAAAAAATTAAAATACAAAAAAAATAAATAAATAAAGATTTAGCGTTTTTGGACAGGAAATTTTAATTAGTCAATTAGCTGACAATACCACATTATCCTTAAAAAATCTAAAATAATTGAGATAGTAAATCTTCAGGTTGAAAACTTTATATTGGTAAATGTAAAATAATTACCATTTATGAGGGCCCCCCTTTAAATCTGCATATAATATTCTAATCAAGTCAAGTGTTAAATATTTAAGCATATACCTTACTAAAGATGATGGAAAAATCAGATGTTTGGGAGAGATAGAATGAATGCAGTGGTATAGTCTCCATACAGTGGAGAGTTTGGCCAGGTGTATCTATCTTTTTCTTCTTGTCTTTCTATTTCTAATTGAGCTGTTAATGGCGTGAACCAAATTAAGTTCAACTATTTTTGGAAAAAAGTGTGCATTATATTAAGAGTCCACAAAACAATACAAAAAATAGATTACAAGCTTTTGATTTTTCTTGTATAAATGGTATGTTCAAGATTAAATGGCTTAAAAATTGTATAGCAAATGAAAAAAAAAAAAATTGTATTCAAAGAGGAAGTTTATTTAGAAAATTGGGCGGAATTGATTTCCTACTAAGATGTGATTTTACTGTTTTCAGATTACCAATCAAACTATCTTCCTTTCACCAACAGGTCTTGCTGTACTGGAAATTATTATACAATCACAATTTCACTCCACACGGAACCCCAATATGAAACAATAGGCTTATTCTATTTAGGTGTACAAGGATTGGAGTTTGTTATCTTTCAGTGACTTCTGTTCCAGATACAGTTTGCACTGTGAACGTAAACAATTTGAGCACGTTTTAAATGCCATTTCCAAAAGTTTTATAAATCTAGTACAAAACACCTTTGTTAACATACCAGATGGATCGTGTGAACTCTTTTAATGTCTCTGATAACGACCTCAAAGCAATGCTTCCCAACAAACTTATTCGCTCTTGTTTCAATGCAGTACTATATCCAACATCCTTGTAAAAAAAAAGGTATTTTGCAAGCTTATGAAAAGCCTACAATAAAAAAATTAAACAGTATACAAGCTTTCCAGTGGCTTCTAAAGCAAAGGAAACCCATTTTAAAATATTTAATGGTATATATCCCTCATCTAAGTTTTTAAGGCTCAGTTTTAGTTTTGAAGTAAATGCCTGTATTTTATTGTGTGTATTGAAGAATTTTCTGAAAGATATGTTTTATTGGTTGGAGACAAAAATTCAGTCACTGCTCAATTTTGTTAGAAAACACATTATGATTGGAGTGCTATTAGTTGACAACAATAATGATGAGCAATTTCTTTCTTCATAAATGCAAATGTACAAAGACAGAACCTCATTTTTCTATTTTTAAAAGAGACTTTACTCATAATTATTTTCCATCATTGAAATATATAAAAAGTATAAAGGCCCAGAAACTTGTTGAAATAATAAGAGAACTTGATATATTTAAAGAGGAATGAAGAGACCCCTACTTTACACTCTTTTTTCCTTTTTTTCTTTTTCTCCTTTTCTTTGCTTTCTTAGAATATATATATAATTATTGGTATTTTGCACTTGTATTGTATTGTATATGTGCCTTGCTTAATATTTCTTTATCTGCATTTATTAGTTCCATTCTATACATATATCCTGATCAATAAGTTCAATATAAAAATAAAAATAAAAAAGAGGTTTATACTGCTTAAATATGCTTTGCTTATACTTTACACAGACACAAGATAGTGGTAGAGCATATACAACAAGCATAAACCTAACTTGCGGTTTTCATATATATATATATATATACTGTATATATATATATATATATATATATATATATATATATATATATATATATATATATGATATGCTTATATCAGTGGTGGGCCGTCAGGGCCAGCACGGCCTCCGCTGCTGGTCTAAACACTATCAGAGGCACTGACCTACATTTACAACCTAAATTCTAATATTTGTTCCATGAAATTGTATTCATTTATTCACAACAGTTTATTCTTTTTTGTCCAATCAGATTTCAGCCTCTATGTGCTGCCATTGCACAATCTAATCTGCCCAGGGCCTTCCGATTCAGTAGTGCTGGCCGATGTACCCTAAACTATATTAGCAATGGGTCTGTTTCTTTAACCAATCAGATTTTAGCATCAGATAGCAGATAGCATCAGTATTTTTCCGTCATCTGTTCGGTTGGTCAGAGCGAAACTGTTACAGACAAGTTCGACTAGCAAAACATGTCGGTAGCGATCTGCACACATTAATGCATCAGAGTTAGACTTATTTTTTTGGGAATAGATATTATTTACATATGCAATGACAGGAACTAAAGATCATGCAGACATGCACACCACAACAAACACATTTTCTAATGACTCCATCTCAGGAACGTGCATGTATTTAACATTAAATTACATGAATGTTCTTTAATAGCTGACGTGACACAACATAACAGCGCAACATGTGACAAATATTTTTGGTTGAATGTTAAATAGAGCAGATTATAGAACGCTGGATTTGGTCCTGGAAAAATGAAACAGCTGCAGTTTGAGTCATAGTGATAAGGATTCTGTCTGCGTTGCCACAGTCCTTCCACTAGAGGGGGCTCTCTAAATCCTTAGAACCCACTGAATCCTTGGACTGGAGCCCTGTGCGTTATTTTTTATTTTCTAATATAATATATTATTTGGAATATTTAAGTTTTGTCCGGCAAAAATATATAAGTAGTTTTAAGTAGTTTTATTTTCAATGAACTGACTGCTTCTTCCTGCTGCTTTTTTTTTGTTACTTGCTTCCCTTTTAAATATGAAAAAGGAGCAGAAAATAAACAAACGTTTCATTTTATTTGAGTTTGACTTATTGTGTAAATGAAATGAATCTTATATAAAAAAAAAACAGGCCAAGGTTTTGTTGTGTTGTATTTTCCCCTTCTTTTATAATGAAGTAATTTCTGTAGCACTCAGTGATTCACCTCTGTCTTGGGCTTCAGACATTTTGCCTGTAAATCGTTTTATTTTAGTTGCCACTGTTGCTTTTCTGCAGTAGATACATAACAATTTATTTCTTTTTAGTAAGTTATATTATTTTTTATATTTTAAAGACCATTTTGCGGAAGTGCGAAAGACTTTATTCTCCCGCAAACACACAAATATTTTACCGCCCGGTCCTGCATTCACTAATTAAATCTTACTCATGACTCTCACTCACACACAGTTCCTCAGATCCACGATTTTAAGTCTCTTGTGTTTCCGAGAATACAGAAAGTTTCCTGAACAACTCAGTCAACTACTTGTTTCTACAGTTAAACAAGCTAAATTGTGTAATTTTAAATGTGTATTTATATATGTTGTTGTTAATAGCGAAACAACCAAGGACTCAAGTGATCCGAATAAACGAAGAGAAGTATTCATAAATCCCGCGTCATATAAAAAATCGTTGTTATTTAACCAGGATGAATCCGGATTCGCTCATTCGCTCTAGTCAAGATCGTTGCCATGTTGCCAGGCTGTTAAAAGGGTTTAGACTTTAATAATAAAACCTCTGATTGTTTATTTTGTAAATATGGAGTACAAATTGTGAAATCCCATTGCCAAAAGTACAGTTCTGGTTCTACTAGCTTTCATTCCATTTTGTTCCAACCTGCAGGGAGAGAAATGATTGGTTTTTATTTTGTTCATTAGTGGAGTGGTGGAGTTGTATTTGTGACAGGTTGTGTCTCTTTTTTATATGTAATTCTTTTTTAAGATTATTTATAATTGATGGATCGCATCTCAAGACCATTTAGCATTTCTGGTCAGCCTACTGGCATGTTTTTCGAGAAGTGGGTCTGAAAAACTGGAGAACCTTGTAGAACCTGAATTAAACTTAGGGTCCTGCAGCTGAGAAGTGACAGGGCAACCTCTGGCATATTAGCTTCGGTTGACACTATGTTCTTTGATTGAAGTCAAGTCACAGCGGTTTTTATTCCCATTTCCAACCACATACAGTGGAGTAGACAGTAAAACGAAACAGTGTTCCCACAGGACCCAAGGTGCTACATCGGACAACATAAATTAATAAAGTAACACAAATCACAACTACACAAAACTAACTGGCATGACGTAAATTGCATGTATGCAACATTTAGTGCAAAAAAATAAAAAAATTAAACAGTGAGACTGTAGACATAATATAGTGAGAGACATAAGAAAATGAGGCGGTAAATATAAGGCAATGAGACGGTAGAAATAAAACAATAATGCGATATAAACACCGATCAGGCATAACATTATGACCACTGACCGGTGAGTGAATAACACTGATTATCTCTTAATCATGACACCTGTTAGTGGGTGGGATATTATTAGGTAGCATGTGAACATTTTGTCCTCAAAGATGATGTGTTAGAAGCAGGAAAATGGGCAAGCGTAAGGATTTGAGTGCGTTTGACAAAGCCCAAATTGCGACGTATAGACGACTGTGTCAGAGCATCTCCTCAAAAACTGCAGCTCTTGTGGTATGTTCCCAGTCTGCAGTGGTCAGTATCTATCAAAATTGGTCCAAGGAAGGATCAGAGGTGAACTGGCAACAGGGTCATGGTTCCTTGGTCCATGTAAGAAGTGAAGGCTGGCCAATGTGGTCCAAACCAACAGACAAACTCCTGTAGCTCAAATTGCTGAAGAAGTTAATGCTGGTTCTGCTAGAAAGATGTCAGAATTCACAGTACATTGCAGTTTATTGTGTATGGGGCTGTGTAGCCACAGACCAGTCAGGGAGCCCATGCTGACCCCAGTCCAACAACAAAAGCACCAACAAGGAGCATGTGAGTAAAGACACATGGTACCAGGATGCACTATGGAAAGACTATGTTATGCATGATCGGTGTTTGACAGTAAGATGGTAGACCTAAGACAAGGGAGACGGTAGACATGTGACAGTAAGACGGTGGACATAAGACAGTAAGACGGTATAGGACAGTGAGAGTGCAATGTTGTGAAATTTTGCCTAAAAGCAAGGGCTCCATATATTTAGAACATTAAAAGAGTTCAGGTATGATAATCTTGCACTAAGATGCTCAAAAGACTAGTGGTTAAGAAAAATAGAGCTGTTTATTAATGATCAAATATGGTTATATAAGCAAGCGCATTGTGCATTCTAAGCAAGATATGTCAAAGAATTGGTCAAGAAAGCTTAGGGCATGAATGTGTCTGAAAATTTGTCTCTGCATAACGGGGTACAGGATTTGTGGAAAACATCTGCAGCCTGTGTGGTTAAACACCTTGGCTAAACTGAGAAACAGAGAAACCAGATTCATCTTGCATAACAGGGTGCACTGATAAAAGTTCAGCTTTTGCCAGCTTAAGCTAGCAATCATAATAATCAATAACATTAACATCATTTAGCATAAGTATTAAGCTTCAGCAAACATTAATAATCAATAGCATAAAATAAAGCTTAATTTTTGAAAACATTATTTAGCATTAATACAGTATAGTATAAAGTACACTTATCTTTATAGAGATATCGGTGACTAAAAAGAGTAAAAGAAATTCATAGACATGCTTTAAATAAAGTTTAGCATCTTTTATATAAGCCAATTATAATATCAACCAGTAGGTTTGCAATGCTTGTAATACATGTTATAAAGTAAGAAATACATCAGGAAAAATGAAGACAATGACCATAGGACAGTGATTAAATATTCTGTGATAAAAAATGAACGGAAAAGGAAAAACGGCAGACAGAAAAGATAAAAGGGGGAAAAATTTACGGTGAAAGGACAACAGGTTCAGACTCTGGGTAGTAGGTTGTACCAGGATTATCTCCAGCCACGACAGAATTTGCCAGGAAAGCTGCAGAATGTTATGGAGAATGTGGAGAAGTTGGGAAGTACTCAGGAGATGCAGAGCTCTGAGAAAAAGAGTAGCTCGGATCCGTTTGAGTAGAGGCCTCACGAGTATAAACCCGAGGAGTAATCCGAAGGGGAAGATAGGCATACCCAGTCTTACAAGAAGCAATGAGTTGTTCCAGAAAACGAATATTCTCCATAGCCATATAGAATAGATTTTGACAATCACCACGGCACAAGCCATGCAAATGTCGTCTACTGGAAAGTCGCCGAGAAGACTTAGCTGAGAAAAAAAAACCAGAAGGGAAAAGAAAGAAATGAAGAATCAAAGGTTATTGAGCTAAACAAAATGTGTGCATATGCATATAAGTGCATAATATAACATAAGAAGGGCATAGTAGCCAGTGCTCTGAGCAATATGCAGGTAACACGCATTATACTATATTCAAACAGCACGAGTAGAAAGTAAAAATCATATACAGTATATATTTATAAATTTGAAGAGTAGTAGGCAAAAAACGTACCCATCGTCAGATAATAGAAGAAAAGTTGCAAGAGTTATCTGAAGGATCCGATGCCAAAGATATACAGGAAGACAGATGTTTCTATGAGAGCATTAACTTGTGCAGACAGGATGTGAGAAAGACAGGAATTTTCATATAAAGAAGGTACTCTTCTTTTGAATAGAAGAGCTGAGGGGTTAAAACTGAAATGCTGAGTTGGTAACTAACAAAAACCTAGTTTTAATTTAGTCTAGAAAAGGAGGTGTGAAAATGGCAAGAGACAATTTTCAAACAGCTCTGAATTGACAAGACAACCTCTGGCACATTGGCTTTGGTTGACATTAAGTTCTTTGAGTCACAGCGGCTTTTATTCTCAGTTCCAACCACAAACAGATGTCTGATTGGTTGTAGAATTTAAATGCCCAGGATTTGTGATAGAAGTGTATCCTCAAAAGTGAAAGGGAAAGTTTATAGGACTGTGGTGAGACCTGTGATGTTGTACGGCTTAGAGACAGTGGCATTGAGTAAAAGACAGGAGGTGGAGCTGGAGGTAGCAGAGCTGAAGATGTTGAGGTTTTCGTTGGGAGTGATGATGATGGACAGGATTAGAAATGAGTTTATTAGAGGGACAGCGCATGTAGGACGTTTTGGAGACAAGGTGAAGAAGGCGTGATTGAGATGGTTTGGACATGTGCAGAAGAGGGACATGGGGTATATCGGTAGGAGAATGCTGAGGATGGAGCCACCAGGAAGGAGGAAAAGACAAAGGCCAAGGAGAAGGTTTATGGATGTGGTGAGGGAAGACATGCACCTGCATACCAGTTGGTAAGAAAGAGGCAGATGTAGAGGACAGGGGGCTATGGAGGTAAAGAAGAAGAAGAAGGAAGAAAGTGCAGGAAGGTCAATTGATACCCGGCCTTTTCCCTTACCTGAGTTCCTGCTGTCGAGGTTGGTTCTGATGTTTTCTTTCTCTGCTTAAGTTACATTTTTGGCGTTTAGCATTGTCCTGATCTGGACAGCCAACTTCGGGTCAAGCTGCTTTTTTTGTTTTTGTTACTGTTTATTTTTGTATTTGCATATGTTTTAGTTTTTGTCTTCATTTTCAGGTCAATGCGGCTGTGCCTCGTCCAAGCTGCAGGATATAGTCAACAGTGGCACCTTTGGATGTCGTGGCTTTTTTACGGGTTTTGCTTGAATACGAAGTCTTTATTCCTTTGTAAATTTTGACTTGGTTTTATTGGATTGTTTTCTCTCCTTTATTTTTATTACAAAACTAAACTGTGTTTCTGTCTCATCAGGCTGAGCATTCCGAGGGGGAGGTTAGGCACCTTGGTAAACGGAGCACCTTGTGTGAGTTGTAACCAGAGGTGGGAAGTAACGGAATACAAATACTTTGTTACTGTACTTAAGTAGATTTTTCTGGTATCAGTATTTTACTCCACTATTTATTTTTTAGACAACTTTTGTCTTTTACTCATTACATTTTTACACAAATATCTGTAATTTTTACTTCTTACATTTTCAAAACCGGCTCGTTACTTTAGTTTTAATCCATTGATTTGGTGAAATATCAAATTTTTCTTTTCACTGCGCCGATTTCAGCCGAAAAACCGATTTCCTGTTACTGCGCGTCTTTTTCAATCCGCTGGTGTATAAAGTCCTGACTCTCACTCTTTACGAAGATAAGAATCAGCAGGACAGAAGGCAGTAAGAAGTTTAGGGTTAATGTGGATGAGACAGAGGGAGTCAGTGATGTAAACATGACTGAGAACAGACACATTCATCATCATCATCATCTTTTCTCTGCTTGTGTTCTATATGTGGATCTTCAGCCTGGATACATTCATTAGGTAACAACATTTTTAATTCATTTTGTATTTTTTGTATTGGCTGTGAAAATTCTAATTATTGTAAACGGCACTAGATGTTATTAACGCTATCAATTCAGCGCGCATTTCTGTTTTTACCATTTTTATAAAAGAAAATATAAATACATAAATAAATAACTAAATATAAAAGAGGCGAAATTAAAACCTCCAGATATAAAATAAATAAATTAACTCCACCGAAAAATATTTTTAATCAGTAAAATTTTGTTTTATTTCTGCGCCAAGTCTCAAATCAAACACCAAATCTGCCATGTTTTACACAATTAACCCTCTGGGTGGCGTTTTGTGGGGTTTTCCCTCATGGCAACACGAACTTAAATTACTGTCTTTATTGATCGTACAGATAAAAACAATACATCATTCAAATCTATAAAATGTCTATAATTATATATATATATATATAAAAGCTTCTTGACTTGACTTGACTTGAAGAGGTGCAGTTTCACCTCATTAACTGTCCGTGTGGAAACATAGCAAAGGCTCTTAATGATGTCCACACGTCTCTGCACTGTTACAGCCTTTATATTTAATTACTTTACATATGCTTACATATATATCACATGCTGTAAATATGATACATATTAATCTGCACTATTTGCATGATTTGCTATCACTTCTGGTAGATGCCAAACTGCATTTTGTTGCTGTGTACCTGTACTATGCAATGACAATAAAGTTCTATCTATCTATCTATCTATCTATCTATCTATCTATCTATCTATCTATCTATCTATCTATCTATCTATCTATCTATCTATCTATCTATCATATTAATATGATGTGAGGTCCAGTTAACAGCTAAAACAGGTAGCAGTAATAACTACTTTTTACTTAAGTACATGTCAGTGCCAAGACTTCTTTACTTTCACTTGAGTAAAAAGGTATAATCAGTACTTCAACTTTTACCCGAGTATTTTAAAACATGAGTATCTGTACTTCTACTTAAGTAAAGGATGTGTGTACTTTTCCCACCTCTGGTTGGAACACTGTGGTGTGGGCACTTCTTCCTAGTGTTTGCTGTGCACACACTAGGAGCAAACCATGCCTTGCACATCTGCAATGTAATTATTGGAGAATGCAAATTATTAAGGAGAAGCTATTAGAGAAAATATGTAAATTTTTTCAGGGTGTGGAAAATAAAAAAGAGGGTATTTTTCACTTGATTTTGCACTTGCATGCAACCGCTGATTTGTAGTGTTTAAGAGGTATTTTCTTGGGGAAAAAGGCTGAATTAACTGCAATAAAGCTGATTTACTACTTATCATTTCTTGACTGGCAGATCTCTTCATTGGTTTGTTTATGTACTATTTGTTTTAAATGTTATTGGTATTTAATGGTTAAATCTTGAGCCACTCAGCAGATGTGTCTTCTCAGACAGTAGATATAAGAAAGTGAGACGGTAGACATAAGACAGTGGGATGGAAGACATAATACAATGGGACAAGTCAAGTCAAGTCAAGTTTATTTCTATAGCGCTTTTCACAACAGACATTGTCTCAAAGCAGCTTTACAGAATTTAACAGTTAAGGTGAATGGTGTGCATTTATCCCTAATAAGCAGCTGTGGTGACTTTGGCAAGGAAAAACTCCCTTAGATGTTATGAGGAAGAAACCTTGAGAGGAACCAGACTTAAAAGGGGAACCCATCCTCATTTGGGTGACATCAAGAGTGTGATCATAAATCTTTCAACAATACAGAACACTGAAGAGTGAGACAGTAAATATAAAACAGTGAGACACTAGACATAAGACAGTGAGACAATACACATAAGACAGTGAGACAGTAGATATAAGACAGTGAGATGGTAGACATAAAGTGAGACAGTAGATATAAGACAGTGAGATGGTAGACATAAAGTGAGACAGTAGATATAAGACAGTGAGATGAAACGCATAAGATTGTGAGACAGTAGATATAAGACAATGGGATGGTAGAAATAAGAAAGTGAGACAGTAGACAGGGAGGTGGTACACGTACACATTTAGTGCCACCCAGATGAGGATCGGTTCCAGTCTGGTTCCTCTCAAGGTTTATACCATCGTGGGGAGTTTTTCCCTAGCCGCAGACACCACCGGATTGCTCATTTGGGACAAACTTACATTTATAAAGAACAATTTTATTTATTACTTTTTACCATATTATTTGATTGAAGCTGCTCTGAGACAATGTCCATTAGTAAAATCGCTATACAAATAAAAATTAATCAAATCGAATTGAATTACACATAAGACAATGAGATGGTAGACATAAGAAAGTAAGACAGTAGACATAAGACAGTAAGATGGTAGATATAATCAGTGAGACAGTAGAAATAAGACAGTGAGACGGTACACATAAGACATTAAGAAGGTAGACATGGGACAGTGAGAAGATGAACATAGGACAGTTAGATGGTAGATATAAGAAAATGAGATGGTGCATATTAAGAAAGTGATATAGTAGATATGACAGGGACACAGTGTATATATAAGAATGTAGAAAGAAGGTAGGACGGAAGACATATTTAAGTTTGTTGCAGACGACTGTATTATGACTGACTGGCTTATAGACATTTCTCATTTAACTGAAAATTGGGGAAAAAACGACCTTTCCAATATGGCGGACATGCTGACAGCTGGCGCCGCCTTGGGAAATATGGCGTCACTGCGTACTGCACATTTCTTGCGCAGCTTTGACACAGACAATAACTCTCTCCGCCTTCGTGTTTCCGGCGCCGGTGACTGTCGCACATACCTGTGCTGGAGGTTTATTATTGTCCTGAAAAAGCGCGTGATTTGTCCTTTTCAGCTGTTTAGACCAGAGCTGGAAACGTTCCTGGGGTAAAGAATTAATAAGAGTTATTATCAGGTAAGTGCTGAATGCATTGTCATTTTGTCTTTTTTGATGGACAAATCACTAGAGTGCTCACGTCATCTGCAGCTAGCTGCTGTTCTGATTAGCCAGTATGCTAAGAGGCGGTTTCCTCATATAATTCTTTGTCATTTTGATTCAAAATCACAAGCAAACTGTTTAAAATCTTAATTTTTTACATAAAAAGGTGAATATTGCGAAACCGGCTGGGCAAGAACTACTAGCTTACTTTCTTTCAGAGAGGTTACAATTATTAGCAAGAAATCAATATTAGCAAATTAATAATAACTTGCTGTTCCATTGTTGTTGTTGTTAATGATGATATACATATATATTTATTTAATCTCTGACCGTACAGTAGCTCTACAGATATCAACAAATTGCAAAGGGTACAAATTGAGTAGCTAGCTAGACAAGTTGGTAGATACAGTATGTCACAAAAGTGAATACACCCCTCACATTTCAGCAAACATTTTACTACATCTTCTCAAGGGACAATACTATAGAAATTTAACTTGGATATATTTTAGTCCATGTGCAGCTTGTACAGCAGTACAGATTTACTGTCCTCAAAATAACTCAACATACAATCATCATTGTCTAAATAACTGGCAACAAAAGTGAGTACACCCTCAGTGAACATGTCAAATTTGTGTCCTAAGTGTGAATATTGTGTT
The DNA here is from genome assembly GCF_014805685.1 of Silurus meridionalis. Lineage (NCBI taxonomy): Eukaryota > Metazoa > Chordata > Actinopteri > Siluriformes > Siluridae > Silurus > Silurus meridionalis. The sequence continues at coordinate 9,621,391 of NC_060911.1, read as the reverse complement.
TGAGCACTGTTGTTATCCAGCACTGCCTTAATCCTCCTGGGCATGGAATTCACCAGAGCTGCACAGGTTGTTGCTGGGATCCTCTTCCACTCCTCCATAATGATATCACAGAGCTGCTGGATGTTAGACACATGGTGCTTCTCCACCTTCTGCCTGAGGATCCCCACAGGTGCTTAATAGAGTTCAGGTCTGGGGACATACTTGGCCACTTCATCACCTTCAGCAAGGCAGTTGTCATCTTGGGGGTGTGTTTGGGGTCATTATTATGATGGAAAATTGCCTTTCAGCCCAGTATGTCACATGTTGGAATCCATGTTTCCCTCAATGAACTGCAGCTCCCCAGTACCAGCAGCACTCATGCAGCCCCAGACCATGATACTGCCACCACCATGCTTGACTGTATGCAAGACACGATTGCCTTGGATGACGTGGGATTATCAACCTGCTTCTGGTTGACCCTGTACTGTTCACCATTTTCTCAAGCAGTTGTGTTATCTTATTTCTTTTTTCTTTTTTTCTTTTGCTAAGAGGGAGAAGAGGTGGAGAAGGTGGAGGAGTTCAGGTACCTAGGGTCAACAGTGCAAAATAATGGAGAGTGTGTTAGAGAAGTCAAGAAAAGTGTGCAGGCAGGGTGGAGTGGGTGGAGAAGAGTGACAGGAGTGATTTAGGATAGAACAGTATCTGTGAGAGTGAAAGGGAAAGTTTATAGGACTGTGGTGAGACCTGCAATTTTGTATGGACTAGAGACAGTGGCGTTGAGTAAAAGACAGGAGGTGGAGCTGGAGGTAGCAGAGCTGAAGATGTTAAGGTTTTCGTTGGCAGTGACGACGATGGACAGGATTAGAAATGAGTTTATTAGAGGGACAGCGCATGTAGGACGTTTTGGAGACAAGGTGAGGGAGGCCAGATTGAGATGGTTTGGACATGTGCAGAGGAGAGACATGAGTTATATTGGTAGAAGAATGCTGAGGATGGAGCCACCAGGTAGGAGGAAAAGAGGAAGACCAAGAAGGAGGTTTATGGAAGTGGTGAGGGAACACATGCAAGTAGTTGGTGTGAAAGAGGCAGATGTAGAGGACAGGGGGGTATGGAGACGGATGATCCACTGTGGCGACCCCTAATGGAAGCTAAGTAAGAAATGTGACAACATCTAAATGTGCCAAATACAAAATCACTTGGACAAACAAACACACTTACTCTAAAAGCCAACATTACAAGTCCATTCTATTTCTATTATGGATGATTCCTAGGTTGAGTCTTTGTTTGATTGTTTGTGATGATTCCATGGCCTCACTTTAACATAGTGATGCTCATAGTTTGGTAATCGAGATGATAAATCGTTTCATGCACAGGGTTTTTTAGCCTATTCGACGAAATGTTCTTTCATGAAATTTCTGGGTCTGTTAACACTGAAATATTGTATCTACGTAAAAAAAAAAAAAAAAATCAAACATAAAAAAAAAAAAAAAGTGTTTTTCTTACAGGTAATACACTTCATGTTCACTAGCAAGCAAACTATATTTTTACATATGTGTGTTTTCATCAGCTTCTTCTGAAATTAGTCACTGTTTATGCCAATTATAGATATTATTAATCAGTTTTTCTAAATTAGAAGTATATATATATATATATATATATATATATATATATATATATATATATATATATATATATATATATATATATATATATATAGCAGTCTTCGAATCCTGAGAGTCAATCCTTTCTTGGATCAACCCTTGGTGAGACAAGCTCACTCCCTCCTCCCTGTTTGCTGAGCTCTTATTTAGGACTGGGGGAAAGTCTTCCATTATTTTATTACTCTTTTTTGAATCCACATAAACTTACACAGCAGGTTGGCAATGGCAAGGAGGAACTCGTGTACACCCAGGGTGAGTGAATAGGATGTAAACGTTTGTCCTTGCTGTAATAGATTTATATCAAAAATAATATAGCTATTTTTGTACAGCTTTTAGGTACCGCTCAGTATTGTCTCTGGACAAATTTGATCCGTATTTAAAGTCAACTCACCGAGCTGTTCTGCTACTGTTCTCCACCAAAGTCCTTCAATATGCAGATTTTGCTGCTTTCTTTCAGTTATCTTCATGAATAAAGAAGAGAGAACGGGGTTCTGTGTTTTTCCAGTGCAAGATTATCTTTTAAAAGCAGTCATAAATGTCTAATTAGTACTCAAAATTATTTAAAATATATATTGTGTTTGTTTTAAATGCATCTGTTTCTTTTGTTCTTAATGTGTAGCTATCTCAGTTTAAGGTTTGTGTGACCAGAGTTTTTTTTTTTGGGTGGATTAAAAGCCCAACCTGGTCATGCAGTAATGGCATGTGATGTGCAGAAGTTTTTTAGCGCTGTAGGCACACACACACACACACACACACACACACACACACACACACACACACACACACACACACACACACATATATATATATATATACACAGTGTGTTGTTTTTAGACTTTCTTCTCCAACTTACTAAAGAGTTTTTTTGTTTCTCTCTCTTTCTCTCTCTCTCACCCCCTCTAGCTGTCGAGTGGAGTGATAGCGAGGATGAGTGCAGATGGAGGGAAGCCAGTGAAGGTGGGCTCTCTGGTTGAGGTGATCGGTAAAGGGCAGCGTGGCACTGTAGCATATGTCGGTGCAACACTCTTCGCCTCAGGGAA